>NW_024884253.1:55542184-55603791 GCF_019232065.1 Centrocercus urophasianus
TCCTCTCCTCTCCTCTCCTCTCCTCTCCTCTCCTCTCCTCTCCTCTCTTTTTTTCTTTTCCTTGCCTTTCATCTTTTTTTCCATTCCCTCCCCTTTTTGAATCTCTTTCTTTCTATTCTTCTTTCTAGTTTTCCATTTCTATTTCTCTCCCTTGGTCTTTCATACCCCTCTACCAAGCAAGTTGCCCGCATGCTTACAAATCTCCATCTTTCCTGGCATTAAGTTTTTTCATCCCTTAAAATCCTTTCTCTCCCCCTCTCCTAGTTTGTGTTATTCCTTGAAACATTTTTTGCATGTTATTATTCACCTGTGATATATGATCTTGCCATTTTGGAACTGGTAGAGCCCCCCACCCCCTTCCTTCCCATAGGATTTCAGAGAGATTTGTGGTTTAAACATTTACTCACTTGCTAGTGTTTCTGTGACTGGTTTAGTAGTATCTTTTTAATGGAAGGCCAAACACTACATTAACTGTATGGAACTGTTTTAAAATTATTCTTTTCAACAAAAAAAAGAGAGGGTTGTACCCTGTAAATTTTAAAACCAGCCTTAACAGTATATAAGGATATTTTGTTATTGTGTATGGTTTCCATACATGAATTGTGAGATATATGGATGTAGATGGATCCAGGCAAAGTGAGATCTCAAAATAAAGAAAACCACATGCTTAACAGCACAAGCGGGAAAATTACTTCTCTAAGTTTTTAACCAAATAATGGCCCAGAGACTTGAACCCTCTTCTGCACAAGCTTAAATCTAATGTATTCAAGGAGCAATAAAGTGAATTTCATTACACCTTTGCTGATACAGCCACAGCATATTGGATCCGACACTCTAAAGCTCTTCCATGTGTGCACTGGGGAACCTGGCCAGCTTGTGCTGCCCCTGGTTAGCAGTGCCACTGTGGGGCCCTTACCAATCATCCTAGGACAGCTGAAGTAGCCCAAGCCCCAAGCCTAGTGCCAAGCAAGGTAAATGCTGGCAAAACCGTGGTGGCACGTCACAGCATCCACGGGGCTGATCCTAGTGGGATGGCACTGCAGATCTATCTGAAGATGTCTCAGGCTGTCTGCTCTTCTGCACAGCACCCAAAATCATGAGCTACTTTTTAAAATTATGTCTGCACATGGGCTGTGGCACATCATTTCTTCTTTGTGTCTAAACTGCTGTTTCCTTCTTGTCTTTGCACCCCTGACTTTTTCAGGAAGGCTGCTTCCCCCACTCCTTCCCATACCCATCAGGATACCCTCTCCAAGCAGCTGTCTTTTCTTGAGGACTTCCAGATCTCACCTCATTTCCAGTTCCATCTGCTCTGTGCTGCTGGTTGGGCTCCTGAGGGCAAGCTTTGAACTCTCTTCAATCATCCCTTATTGCCTCAACTCTCCATTTGTCTTCTAACTTGTGCACTCATCCAAGTCTGCCTCAATCTTTTTTCAGCTTCTTACAAAGTGCTGTAAGTTACTTTTTTTATTGTTTAAAGCAGTAGCACATACCCATGCTTGGTTGCAGCAATGCTCTGTTATATTCTCTTGGTCATAGTATCCCAAAACCATGTTCAGTGCTGGCTGCTAATGCAGGGAATACAGGTGTTGGAAGCCAGGACAGGATCTGTTCATGAGCAATCCCTTTAGTGAGTTCAGTGCCAGGCAAGTCCATTTTTCAGGTAATGGCTATGCTAACAGCATAGATCTGTTCTTAATGGAGCACCCCATGATGACCAGTTCCCTCGTGCTTGCAAAAAGCAGTCCTGCTCATGATAGGTAACATTCTGCTCTTTTTTTCACACCTCTTTCTCTAAATATTCTACTGTTTCCACTTCTGTTCTGTTCCGATTGGGAAGTGCCAGGTAGCAGTGCAGAAACTGGCTTTTACAGCCACGGAGCTTGCACAAAATCAAGCAACAAATGCTGCATAAATAGAATATGCAAAAAACACCCCGCAGACACTCAAATTTTTCTCTCTCTGATTACAGTGCCTTGATTAAGCGCTGGTAGCTGTACTGTCTGAGTGATGGGACAGCTCCTTACACCAGGTCCAGCCTTCTGTACTGTTACTCTTACATGTAGGTAGGAAAAGGCTATGAGAGGTGCAGGAGATGCTGGAGCTGGGTGGGTGTCCAGGAGTGCAGGAGCACTGGGGACACTTTGCATTGGTTGCACTTCCACAGAGTTCAAGCACCAGGAGTGAAGACCCATGGTAGCTCTCTGAGCTGGCTTCCAAGTCTGCAGCTGGGAAGACAAGGGGGCAGCAAGCAATGTTGGAGGTTAGGTATCGAAGTCCTCACAGAGTGGGGTAACGGGTCCAACGTGGGTGTAAACTCAGCACAAAAACAGTTCTTGTGGAGCAGAGGGGAAGTAGCAAAGCCATCAGTGCTCAGTCCTGCACTCCTCGTGAGATTCTGCAGCTTAAGGCTGAGCAACATAAAGTAAGAAGATTTGCTGCTTATTTTGGACATCTCTGTGTTTTTCAGGGCCTTGCAGGGCAATCCCAGTGCTATTTGACTGTGATGATAACACTCTGAAAGGATAAATGTGTAGCAAAGTGTATGCCAGCCTCAAACAACACTGGTTTATAGAAACATTTCAGAAAACAGGCTTCCCTTAGCTGTATCCCATGCCAGGTTGCAGATTTCCTGAGCTCCTCTGCAAGTTGCCAGGTGTCCAAGAACTTTAAAAGAAACAGTTGGGATTTAATATCAGTTGTACCGACTTAGCGTGACATGTTCAACCTTTAAAAAAATGAATGATTTCTTTAAAAGGTTGGATGTCTCCTACTAGCATCAGAACAAGCAACTTGGGGTGGGGAGAAAAATCAAAAAGCACAACAAACAGAGAAATGAGGGGAAAAAAAACAGGTGTGTGCTAAAATTGTGTGTGGAGAAATTAATTACTGAAAAGCTTGGTATAAATAAGACATTGCATGACCCCATCTGCCAGTGAAGGATCTCTGGATGTGACAGACAAGTAAGTTGGGGTCTGAACGGACAGTCTGTCCTTACAATTCTTTACTGTGGGCTCGGCATAAACCTTTGCATAAAAGTGGGAGCCTGCGAATGGCAGGAATTATTTACATTACATGTACTGCTCAGCAAAACACGGCAAAATTCCTATTCCCAACTGGAAGAAAATCATATTTCAGGGATGGGATGGCATTAAGTGGGATGCAGCGGTGGGTGCAGGTGGGCTGACGGGGGAAGGGCTTTGAGCTGGCAGCCTTGGGCCTGGCCCTGCGCTCTCTGCTGCGCGGCCCACAGGAGAGGGGCTCCACTCGTGTGTCCCCACAAGGCCGGTCTGAGCCTGACGATGTCCCCGACAAGCAGCCTGGTGCCAGCCCAAAGGACACGTCCCTGGGGTGTTTGGGCCAGGCCTGGCACTGGTGCATGCAATGTGACAGGCAGGTCTGCAGAGGTGTTTTGTTCGAAGCAGGAAAACTGGCAGGCGTCCCCATAAAACAGTGATGTGGCTTAAACCTGAAACAAAGATCATCAGAAATCAGGTTCCTCCCAAGTTAAGATAAACCTGGCACCACTTAAAATACTTCAGGCTGTCAGTAAGATCTCAATGCCATTAAAATTAACTGGCATATTTAAAGATTGGCTTTCGTGCTTGCTTTCAGCTCGCAGTCAGCATGACATGGGGAGGGCACTTGCTATTCTTATCTTTTACACACTTGTATTTCTTGGCCTTTAACGGCTTTTTCTGCAGCGTGCTGCTCTGTCTGCCAGGGATAGCGGGTGTCACTGGCTGCTGCTAATCCATTACGGCAAGCTGTCTAATTACCAGTGCCAGAGCAGTAAATAAAATGCGGGTTCACTTACCAGCCTGCTCCTTATCCCTCATCTGAGAAGTGGGCAAATGTTGTATCACCCCAATTATTGCTCCATTTACCCACATGTTCCCTTGACTATGGCACTGCTAATTACTTACTTTGTTAGGCAGAAGAAATATTAGGTATTTATTTCATTTGCTGTGATGATAAGAAATACAGCTCCTGTTATTTGTCCCCTGGATTAGAAAATTCCCTTTGCGGCAATCCTTCCAGTCTGTGTGCATAAATAAAACCTCATTTTACTCTTGCACAGCTTTGGTACCTGAAATAATAACAAATTTTGACCCAGAAAATGTTCTCCTCTCTTTTCTCTAATATGGGAAAGCCAAGTGAAGAAAGCTTGTGAAGTGGAGCTGGATGCTGTACTGGTCCAAACAATTCATTATAGAACAGCATAGCAATGTTCTCAAAGAAAGCTACATGAGGTTGCTGCCCTGTAGCAAAACAGTCCTTCTGGAGTGGCTTGGCTTTTGGGAATGAACTGAAAATCTGGAGCATGCTCATCCCATATCCCACATATGGAACTAGTTATAATTTTCATCTGAGGCATTTTGGGTTGTTGCTCCTTGTCCCCACTGCTGCAGCCATCTCTATTGGAATTACAGCATCATGAAATCACTCTCAGTAAAAAGGCTGGTTAGTAGCAGGTAAAAAATACGGGTTGGCGCTGTATTAAGTGACAAAGCAAAAGAGAAAACACAGCAAACAAGCGAGCTTTAGTCCTCCTGTACTTGCTTGTCTCAGGTAAGGCAGCAGGAGGGGAGGTCAGATGGTCACGGTCGCAGCACTGCTGCTGGGGATTCTGAAGGGAACACCAGACTGCAATTGTCACTCCAGAGACTGGATCACTTTCTCACCTCACACAGCTTCTAACAAACCCTCTGCTTTCTTGTCAGCTGTACTTCATGAATATCTCCTTTTTTCAGCAATTCAGCTTTAAATATCTTTTTGAAGAAGTGCCCTAAAACAGGTGTCTGAGACATACCTGATGGCACATATCACAGGAGGCTTTGTATGAAGCACTTTGTGTCATGAGTCTTGGTCTTCATTTTTATTGCTCCCTAGAAATTTTCCTGTGGTGATGAAGACCCCTTAAGATTCTGCACATCTAGGTGGCCACAGAACACCTAAGGACTTTCCTTTTCTCAGTCACCCTCTATGTGTTTTTGTAGGCATCCATTTCTGAGTCCCCTGCTTTGAAACCCAATGAATCATGTGCACTGGAATGTCCACACTGATTGAGCAAAGCCTAAAAGAGAGGGAAAATGAATGGAGGAGAATGCATAAGTTATTTATACGTATATATTTATACACATATGTATATATGTATATAATAAAATATGTTTTTCAGTAGAATGTCCTTCAGTTTTTTTTACTTGTATCATTACATCTTTGTGCTGGTAGCCATAGTTGAATTCACTTTGCAGTTTGCCTTTGAAGTTCAAGTCATCAATACGTGAACCACAATTTGGATCAGCAACATGATGGGGTTCTACTTCTGAAAGATATGAAGAAATAGAGACCAAAGGGCTATCACTGGCTGAAATGAAAGTCATGCAGTCTCCCTTCTTAAAATATTCAGAATGTTCATACCTTGGATCTAATTTAAATGTTCATTTTATCATTCTGCATCACCTTTAAACAAAGTGCTGGCATAACACTGCTGCCTCATTTAGATTAGGGATTAGTTAAGAATCTCTTCTATTTCCAGGTAGTGTGGGGGTGGGGGGGAGCCAGTTGGGAGGGTTGGACATCCAAATTTTGCAGGCTGTGAGAGGCTCATCCTGGGCCTGGAGTGCATTCATTTCCAGGTTGAAGAGGCATACTTTAAATACTGCTACCAAAGAAAACCCAGATAACTTAAACATATCTGACAGAAGAGAAAACTTTCTCTTCAGAGCCATCTGGGAGGGATTTGCATCTGGAGTGCTGACTGCTTAAATGTGTTGTAGCTCCATGCTCCTCTTGGATCTGCAGTGGGGAGGAGGAGGAGATGAGGTGGCTCTTGGGGTGAGCGGGAGGAAGCAGGGAACAGCCCTCTGCCGCCCTGGATCCAGGACAGTGCCCAGAACACATCAGAGCTGTCTCGAAAAAGGGAAAGAGAACAGCTGTGGGAAACTAGAGATCCTAGTGGGATCTCCTCCAAAAGAAACCCCAAAAAATCAAGTGGAACAGAAAGAGGGAGGCATCAGAAGCTGCTTCATTCGCCGCTGTGTCCTGTGCTGCGTGCTGAGTGCCCTGCCTGCAAACATGACTGACACAATGAGAAAAGAATGTAAACTTTGATTTAAAAAAAAATAGCACTTGCTGCTGTTCCCCTTTGGCAGCAGCTCACATTTCTTTGGGGATATTTTTATCCCATTACATATGTATATGCATATACATAAATATTTTGTTAAAGGCAGAAGGATGCTCCTCTCTTTCCTCCTGGGCTGCCCAGCGCTCAGCAGAGCGCTCCCACGGCAGCAGGCGGGCACTGCTGGAGGAAGAGGAGAGCAAAATGAGAATTATAAAACAGCCGTAATAACAATAAAAATAACAAATAAGCCAAGTGAGAAACAGAGGATTCACTCAACTTGCATCCTTTATACCAATAATAAATGAGGCAGCGCTGGGGAGAGCGCGCTGCGAAATGAAACGAATGTGGGAGGTGTGTGTCCCCACGCACCCCCCCGGTACTCCACCACACCCATGGGATCGGTGTGGGACCAGTGTCTCCCCTCCCTCCCTTCAATCTACCTAGCCAGAGCCTTCTCCCTGCTTGACAGCTACCGCGAGCCCAAACTGACAGCTCTTCAAAATCCGCCGAAGAAACCCAGCATTAATTAAGTCATTGCTGGACTGTAATTTCCTTGAGAAGTAAAAAATTCTCACACAAGAAAAGGTTACAGAGACCTTTTCTGTGTCAAAATTACCATGCTGCATGAATATTAATGCTCTTAATGAAGACAACCTTTGCTTCATCAGGAAGGTTCTGGAGCAGGTGCCAAGCCTGAAGTCTCACTCTGTGGATTTTCTACTCTATGAGAGTCGGCACAATGCAATTTTTCCATTAAAATCAACATTTCCCACATGATCACGTTTTTTTTTTTTTTTTTTTTTTTTTTCCCCCTTCTTTAAAGATAGGCAGAGAGAAGGGGGGAAAAATTCCCTCTGCTTTGAAATCAAACATTTAAAGGTTTCATTCAACACATTAATCAGCGCTGAGAGAGAGGAGAGGAGGAGGAGGAGGCGGAGGGGGGGTTTGCCTTATTTATACAGATCTCACACGCCTCCATAGATCACAGCCATGCTCGTGTCACGCTGCCCCAGGGTGCCGCTGGGCACATTGACTCCTGGGGCACGGGGGTACCGCCAGGATAGATGGCATGTGGTTTTCCATCATGCCCTGCTTGGGATGAGAGCCTCAGCCTCAGAACTTCGGATTTCTGCTCCCTACTGACTGAGGATGGGCTGAAGGGGAGAGTTATGGGGAAAGGGGTCATGGGAGCAGGCAGGACATGGAGCAGGGACATGGCCAAGAGGGTGGCAAGGATGCGCGTCAGCACAAAACAATGCAGGAAAGGGCTTTCTCCTTGCCTCATCCTCAGGGAGGAGAGGGGTTTTATTTTGTTTTAGCCTCAAATGAGGAAATGCAGGAAAAAAAACCACCAAAAACAATAAGGAAAAGTGTGGAGAAACACTGATGACAGAACAGAGGCTGCAGCTTGAGAGGGGGAAGGAAAGCAAGTAAAAGCCACCTCTTTCTCCCCCTTTGAAAGGAGAAAATGATACAAAAACTGCCCATTAATTACATCTTCTACTTATTAGGCATTCATGATCTAATAATGGCTGTGGCTAACTTATAAAAAAAATCTGATTATTTTCTGTTGGGGCATGCAATGCCCTGTATATATTAAAAAGGTAAGCAATGATATATATTTATGGGTACTGATGTAATAGCTATTAGATTTATAATGCAGAGAAGAAACATAATTTTATTAGAAAGAGCAATAGTTCACAATCCTATTATTGTTTATTGCTGACGTCAGTGCTGAACTATAATAAGAATCATGTAACAACTGGAAATAATAAAAACGCCATTTAGATGTGCAAGAAAGTGAATCCCCTGAAACAAAAATAGGGATTATGGATCCCAGCCCCAGGCTGGCTGGGAATACCTGGCAGCACCTCCCTGCAAACAGCTGGGCAAGGCCTGAGGGGTGCCCAGGATGTTCCCGTGGGCACACCTTGCAGCACGGCCCTGTGGGGCTGGACTTCCACGAGCTCCTTGGGGACAGGGACAACTCTGCCAGTGGTGTCTCTGGAGCAGCCACCTACGGTGAGCAGCATACCCTTGATAATGTGAGATTATAAAAGCTTACATCCTGAACCTCGTTTAAGTACTAACAACGACGACTATGTACCTATTATGGCTAGCCTTTGTTTTATATGAGCATATATTTCCGTATTTAAGACTCTAAATCTTTTGTCACAATAACCCTAAAAGCCTGATTCCAAGCATTGTCTGGAACAGCCAGGCTTGCTGCTTTCCACTTCTCTATATTACCTTTTTTCCCCCTTTCTAGCCATTTTTTTTTCCCTTCAGAGCCGTGTTTGCTGACCTTCAGACTCAAGAATTAACTCATTTTCCCGACATCTGTGAATTATTAATGAGGGTGTTTCAGAAAGTTCCTTAGCCACTTCCTTTAAAACTCCTGGGTGCAAATTAATAGAGCTGTTTTGTGGAAAGCTTAATTTTAGCAGATGCTGCCTCAGATCTTCCTTTGTTGCAGAGAGAAGCATTCTGCTCCTGCAGAAACATCAGACAGGATAGATACACCCTCCAGCTTCCTTGCACATACAGAACAAAAGTGTCTAGTCAACACTTCTGATCTTTCTTTGTTAATACTTCAGTTCTGCCAGCTGTCTCTAGCAACAGCCCAGCAACTGTTTCAGGACTTTTCTCGCTCCTATTAGAGTTTTCTGGGGTCTCTTCTTATCCTTAGTTCTGTTGGCCACTAATACTGCACTGTTTTCTTTTATCTTTGTATGTGCGCAAGGAGAGAGGAGGAAGAGGGTACAACAACATAATTTTTAGCATCTTTGAGCATTCTCTGATTTTCATTTTAATTTCCTCTAGTCATTAAGCTTTACACAGCTAGTCTTTTCCTTTTCAAAGAGGTCTGCGAGGCTATGCGACTTCTATGGTATCAGTTCCAGCTGAGAAGGAGCTGAAGTGGGTGCCGGGGAAAAACAGTGAGAGAAGGCACCTGCTCCCAGGTGGGACCTCAGTCAAATTGCATATCTCACTGCTGAGTTGTCCCTTGTGGACACATGCTGGATGGACAACCCTGGTTCTCCAGCAGCCCTTGCCTCCTACACCTGTGCGCCTCTACCCCCATGTCCACTCATCCTCCTCCAGCTGAACCCTTTCCTCTCAAGCCCTAGCTAGCACCAGCTGCTTCCCTCCTGCCATGTGCCTTACTCCAAGTCAATCCCTCTATCATCTGTTCCACCAAATGCCTTATCCTGAATTCCTAGTCCCCCATCATCTATGTCCTGTGCCTTCCCTGAAGGACAAAAGCCCAGCTTGGCCACAACTCTGTGGAAAGGTGATGATGATAATCACCACTTGCTTCACTTTAAACCATTGATGGGCCCAGCTATGGGTAAGATAAAGGTTAAAGAAGGATATGGGAACAGGACAGGAAACAAACATAGTGCCATAAACTTAGAAATCTTAACCCATGATCAGAAAGCTGTAATGAAGTCTTCCACTGAGGTACCTCAATACTGAGGTGCTGCAAAGGAAGGCTTGAAAATGCTGGTGAAGCCAAGATCACATGCTGAACCAGAGCAGGAGCAGAACTTTTAGTTTGTTAACTCATAAATTGTCTGTGTTATGATAATGCTGGTGGCTGAGATAGTCTAATAATTTAGTGGATTTTCACATTTCCACCGAACAAGGTGATATGGTGTCCTGTGATGATACAAATATTCTCACGGGACATGATATCACACTTAAAAATCTGAATTTTTAAAGGTGTTTCTGTTACTTTATAGCAGCAGAGTGTCTTTGGAATGAACTAGATTTGCTATTTCATTGGAAGAACAAAGAGAAAAATTTATGGAAGATCAAACAAATAAAAATACATCGAGAAAGACAGTAAGTGATGTCAACGCACTAAGAAATTAAAAACTTTGCATTAGTGTCTGAGCTTTTTTGTTGGTACCCAGGTATTATAAATAATAAACTAAACCGAAATTGTACATATTATAAAGCTGTATTTTTCTGTAGGGGTTCTGGTGACATGTACAAACCACGCAAGCTTTACTCCCATGGCTTATTGATGTCACTAATTCCCCCTCTACAAAACTACTGAAGTGAGGTGCAGTGGGAAGGGTCGTAGCTTTTGCAGAGCTGACTCAATCTTTTGCCTACATTTGTTTCCAAATTGCTTGACAAGCCTTGCCCATGGCTTTCCAGGATTGCGCCTTGGGATGAATGAACTTCTGCAGCAGACAAATTCATCTTGTGAAAAATGCTTCTTGTGGGTCACTGAAACTATTTGGGAAATATTTGGCTGAAAAATAGTGGAGAAGTCAACTCAAGTGGAAAAAAACGAGATGAAGTTTATTTGTGAATGATGAATAATGATAATCTGTATTTTGTCTGTCTATTTTCTTTCTTAAGAGAATTCTAATCAGTTCAGTTCAATCTCAAATGATGCTTACTTTCTTTTTCCAAGTCCACCAGACAAAAAAAATGCGTTAAGCTCTAATTGAGATAAAATCTGTATGTTTTTTAATATAACTTTCAAATTAGCCTCCGACTGCTCTAAAATAGAAATGACTATGAAATTACTTTTGTCAGACTCATCGGAAATAGCTCTGGCCACAAAATGGTCTGAACTTCCTCAAATGATCTTGGGGAAGGCTGCAGTCTGCACCCGTTGCTGTCAGCCTGTGTCTATCAGGCCCCAATGATTGCTGCCTTTGGGATGCTTGAGCTCTGGGTCTGAAATGCATCCCTGAACCTGCGTGCTGTGTAACAGACATTTTTTGACCCAGTAAAAAGGAAGATTTATCACCACTGTGGGATGGAGTATTGACTGTGCCCCAAGAACAGACAGCAATTTCGTTCATGGAGAATTTTTTCCAATGAGGACCCCAGCAGCTTTGCCTCCTGAACAACCACCATGCTGGCATTCCTGCAGGAGTCTCACCCTCTCTCCCCTACTACTCCCCATACCTTAATCCTAGAGAAATGAAACGCTAATCTCACTCCCAGTTCTCACAGACCTCTTAGAAAATCCCTGGCTTAATCAGTTGGCTTGTTTATGGTACAGCTCCTTGTCTTGCAAGTACTACAGATGCCACTTCGTTGCACCTAAACTGCTTACGAGACAGCACTCTTATCTAATAAGACATAGCACAGCCATACATATTTATTTATATTTGAACTCTTGCCCTCTGTACTATACTGCAGGTCATGCATCTGCTCCAACACCACCTTATTAATTTTCTACTACTCTTCTCTATGGTGGCAACGGTGTTTCAAAGACTGAAAGGAATATTTTCCTTTTTTTTTTAGCTTTGATCTATCTCCTTAACTCCTTAGCTGCTGGAAGGAGGGCTGTTCATGCTTTCAGAGCATGATATCACAATGCTCCTTGCTGGGAATCGGGACAAAGCAACACATTCCCAACAATGTCACTTTTCCGCCTGTGTAATACATACTGTTCTGTTTTGTACCTTGCTAATTAGAAAGCAGGAGAGGAAAAATATATTTATATATAAAAGAGCTCCCATCTGACAGACTCAAATTACAAAAGTATTCTGATATAAATTATTTAATCAGTGGGGGGAAAAAATGAAAGTCACAATGCTAACTATCATTTTTAAGACAGAGTATTAACAACCATTTCTTTCATTGGCTTCTGGTGTCTGATTTCGTTCACCTATCACCAATAAGAAGCTACTGCCTGATGCTTAGCATAAAATATGACTTTCATCTCTTTGTCTTTGCATTCACTTGTTTCATTTACCTTCCTAATGTATAAAAAGTTTTTAATTTGTCTCCCTCCTTCCTCTTCTGTCACTAACACTCTTGAAAACTTCTGGAAGAAAAAAGTAAAGACTTTAATTCATATATGGGACCCCATTCTGCCAGCCAGATCTGCCAGTCTTTGAAATATACTCAATGCATGCATTGTTTGAAGGTGTGATTGCAGCTTTATGGTTACAATCTGGTGATAGGAAGCCATCCTGATGAAAGCGCTGATCTCTGAATCCACACATCCTTTGATGTCACGCAATGATAAATGTTCACTCAGAGGACGAAGGCTTGGTCCAGGCATTTGCTCCCAGTAGTGGAAAAGGGGAGATGGGCTGCTCCCAGTAATGGTGCTCAGCCCACACTGGCTATCAGTACCCACCTCTGTTCAGTGAGCAACTTCTAAATCTGATCAACCTTGTGCACCGAGGTTGCATCTGCATGCAAAGGATATCTGCAGAGACATGTCCAAACTTCTCTATCAGCTGTCCTTTTCCCCATGACCACAAGAGCATGGGCTTTAGCAAAAAAACCCAGAGCTGAGATAGCTAAAGCGAGGCTCATGCTGTCCTCTAGACAGAACTCACAGCCTGCCCCGCAAAGGCATTTCTCCCGTCACTCTTTGAAAGTCAAGCCTTTATGTCCAACAAGGTCAACTACAGCCAGTCATAAAGATGTCCTGCCCTAACAGCCCAAACAGTACAACCAGAAACAACTTGGCACAGACACAGCACTGAGCCAATTTGGAGGCAGAAAGCACACGTTTAAACCATTAAAAGGCCAGAATGCAGATGTTGGGTTTCAAAGAAAAATAGAATAAGCACCAAAGGATGTTGTGCGAGGGCCCCTTGTTGCAAGGCCAGAAAAGCTGTGCTGCATGAGAGCAAGGGGCAAATGGCCATAACTTATGACTGCCTATGGGCTAGCATCAGGCCCCAGAGCAAAGTCTGTCATCCAAGAGCTTGAAACAGTGGGCAAAACATTTTCAAAGAGCAAAAAAGCCCCAAAGCCCGTGTTTGTGCACGGAGCATCTATGCTAAATCCAAGTGCTGCTCTGGGAGGGGTAACTCCTGAGCTCCCCTGAGCTAATGCCTCTGTCTAATAAGAACACAAATCTATTGTTTTCTGGTCCCCATGGTAGGTGAATATCTTTTGATTGCCTGCTGAGATTACATATAATAAAAAACAGAGAAAGTAAAATGCTTTTCCCTTCACAGTTATGTCACTAGTATATATATGTGTATATGTTGCAGGTTTAAAATCCATATCCTGGTGTTGGATAAGCAGCTGAAGCTATTGAGATTTTTTGTGGAAAGCTTCCACTTCTCTTCCCGTGAGCTGCAATGTGTTGTTATCTGAGAAAAATAAAATAAAATAAAATAAAATAAAATAAAATAATAAAGAAAGAAACAAAGCACAAGGCTGTCATGACACAGCTTGTCAGCAAGCCAAAGGCACAGTACATGAAGGCTGGGATAGCTACAATGGCAAAGTAGAGCGACAACTCTTCCTGAAGTTGGGTGACAGTGGTGCTGGCTGACATGGAGGGTGATGCTGAACCCTGGCATCAATACAGCCCTGTTGGGGTGGTGCTGGAAGCCTGACCACGGGGTAAATTTCCCAAAAGAAAATGGCATCCACTTCTCAATGCCACCACCCCCATGACTAGACCTGGCTTGTCACACCAGTCACTGTGGTGTCACCAGGAAGGTGTCAGTCCCCAGTGCCTGACAAAGGCTCTGCATTGTTGGAAATGACCCTCTTTCAACCAGCAGATCATAGCAGCTTCCACCTCTGCTCTTACTCCCTCTTCACCATCATTAGATGCTGGAAATACAGAATAAAGCTTGTTTTTCTGACATAACACATGAGGATCTTGAATGTTTACGTGAAGCAATGTGAAATAAATATCTCTTGGCACAGCAGAGGCAGCCGTGCCTGTCTGCTAAAAGGAAGGAAAACTCTCATGCACTCTGTCTATCACCCTGAGTAGTAGTGAGTGATAGTGTGCTCTGGTGAGACACAGAGACTTGTTTCAGTGTGTGAGGGAGGATGTTTAGCATGGTACTTGAGTTAGAAGCGATCTTAAAGGTCATCTAACTTCTTTGCCGTAGGCAGAGATGCTTCCACTAAACCAGTGCAGGGGAACTGTTAGGTCACAGCTTGAAATGGTGATTGAGCACCTGGCAAAGAGTTGCAGTTGGCCTGGGGAGAAGAGGCAAATTTTGGCACCTGTGCTCCTCATGTGACCAGAAGGGGTGGACCCAGGCTGGAGCCACACTGGCCTCTTATAAGGGCCAGTCATGGAAGCAGGGAAATCTTTCAGGCTGAGGCTGCTTTGTGAGGAGGGTATGCTGTACAGGCAATGAGCCCCTTTGCTGATTGGGTGAGTTTAACTTTTCTGTGTATGACTATTGGTCTACCTGCAAATACTTTGCCTGGTGTTGCTGAGGTCATGTTGGAAGCAATTTTGCTTTTTTTTTGTCAACAGAACAACCAGGTTGTTTGATACCACCCTGGCCTTGAGGATCTCTAGGGATAGAGTACCCACAGCTTTTCGGCACAACCTGTCCCAGTACCTTACTGCTCTCACAGTAAAGAACTAATTCCTTATGTTTAATCTTCTCTCTTTTAGTTTAAAGTTATTGTCCCTTGTCTTATCACTACAATCCCTAAAAGAATCTATCCCCATCTTTCTTGTCCTATTTAGGTATAAAAGGCCATTATAAAATCTCCTCAGAGTCTTCTCATTTTTAGGTGAAGAAACCCTAACTCTCAGACTCTCTTCATAGAAGAGGTGCTCCAGTTCTCTGATAATATTCATAGTCTTTTGTGGACTTACTCCAGTAGGTTTGTGTCTTTCTTATATTGGGGCCCAAAGCAGAAAGCAGTGCTGCAGGCATACTCTACTCATAAGAGCAGAGTAGATGGGGACAGTCACCTTCCTTGACCTGTTGGCCATGCTTGTTTTAGTGCATCCCAGGATTCAACTGGCTTTCTGGCCTGTAATTATATGTTACCATTTCATGCCAAGCTTTTCAACCACCACTAACCCCAAGTCTTTCTTCTCAGAGCTGCTCTCTATCTGCTCAGCATCCAGCCAGTTTCTGTTTGGCATTGGCCTGGCCGATGTATAGGACCTTGCACTTGCCTTGGTTGAGCTACATGTTATTTGCCTGGGCCTACCTCTCAAGCTTGTCATCCCTTTCTCCCCATCATCTTGACCATGTGACTCAACTTGATGTCATCTGCAGCTTGCTGGGGGTCTATTCAATCCCACTGACCATGTCACCAACAAAGATATTAAATGGTTCTGGTCTCTGTACAGAACTCTGAGGGACACCATTTGTCACTGGTCTCTACCTAGTCACTGTGCCATCCAGCGTATTTGAGATGTGAGAGGAGGAAAAGGGGTTGTTTCCTTAGGAAGATGTACTTTGCAGCAGGGTGAACAATGCCCCTTTTCAAGATGTCTGATTTTAGTTTTTGGTCTGTCTCACTTTGGATGCAGTTAAGTTGGGTAGGTACAGATTTGTACCAATTGAGTTAAACCAGTGACACTTACTGTGCTTTAAGAATGATTCATTTTGCTCTAGTCTGACACTGGTACTAATTAATTTAGAGCAAACAAATAAAAATGGTACCAACTGCAATAAAAGCATCCAGTTTGTAGTGATTTAAAGAAATCAGTTCACACTCAGATAAAACCAGTGCAATTTGGCCCACAGAGAAGCACTGACTAAAACTGATTAAATGTCCAAACAAAGGAATAAAAATCATGAAATCTTTTGGGTAGTAAAGAGGATCAATTATGAGGTAGGCAGAATTGCATCAGAAGTGCCATTTTTGTTCATTTTTTTCCCCTTTGTTTTGGTGTGGTGCTGCTATGTTCCTGCCTCAATCTTTCCACTCAACGGGAGAATCTGGAGTATTTCCTTGTCCTTTCTCCAGACACTATCACTCCCTTTTCCTCAAGATTCTGTCAAATCATGGTTGATCTCCATCCAGGTTCTGCAGACTCAGCTGCCTGCCCTGAAGACACGTGAGCTTCTTCGTATGTCATACTGACAGTCTCTAAACCACTGAGACATGCAAACTGAATGAGTGTGTAAGGAGTTGGGGGCAAGAGAGACCTAAGACAGCTGGGAGACAGAAGACCCCAGGTAAATCAATTATATGCCCTACAGTGTTAGTGGGATGGGCGTGAATAGACAGATTGCTGCTGTGCCTTTCACCAGCCTGAAGATTTCCATTTAAAAAGGAAGAGTGCTGCTGTGAATGGGGAAAGGCACGGTGGGCATTCGCTGCAGAGCCTGCGAGCCACTTTCAATACATCCCTGTGGGGGGATGTGAAACTTTGGGTCAAGGAGCAAGATGTTCCTCTGGACCCTCACTGCTCAGCATGGCAACCCTCTCCATGGGTTTGTCTGTGTGGTGTGAGCAGTTTGTAAGATTAGATCAAAGTATGGATGGTGCAGGAACAGGAAATAACTCATTCTTGTTTTGCTGTCCCCTTCATACCTGGATAACATCTTGCCCTCAGTGGCTCCAAGCACTGAATTACTTTTACCATGCAATGGTAAACTCAGCTTCTTTCATTGCTTTGTCCTTTCTAGACACATGTCTCAGTGACTGGTAAAGTGAAGTACTATGAGGATAAATTTAATTTTATTATGTATTTAAGTGTATATATATTCAAAATTAACCTCTGAGAGAAGGCAGGCATATCTTCTTAGACTTCAGTTTTGTAGACTCTTTTGCCTATACCACCTACTTTATTCTAGCTCCCATCTTACCCACCACAATTGGAGTAGCTGAGTATCTGCTGAACACAGACCCTGCATGACTTGTTCTATTTCTGAGTCTATATTTTATGTGCTAGGCTTGCTCTACATGCTGCTCTCTGGTGATGAACATGGGTGTTTGGTGCGCACATGTAGACCGTGCATTCACTAGCAATTCACAGAAGCACTTCTTTTTTTAATGTGGTATGGACAAAAGTAGTCTTAGGAAAACAGATATTATCAGTGCCTGAAGCCTTTGCCCTAGGTGTCTCAAAGGAAAAGGCCCTTTAAAAATGCACAAAGCAGCAGCTCAAACCTCCCACAGTGCTGAAAAGACTAAATATTCACTGGGAAATACTGGGTTTATTCCAGTTCTGCCAGAAACACTTAACAAACCTACTTCCAGATTTTCAGGCACTGGTTCTGGGAACTCAGCATTTAGGTACTTTGAATGAAAACAGCATGGTCAGCTGGACCACCTTACTTGAGCAGTAATTTCCATTCACTGGACTTGAACCTATTTTCCCTGTGAAAAAACTGGAGCAGCTCCATAGAGTAATTTGGAGTCACACCACCATAAAGTCAGTGTAAGCAGAGACTCCAGACTGTAACACTTCACTTTGCAGAGCACGTGCTATTAGTTAAGCATGAGAAATGGCTGCTCACTTTTCAGTTACATCAAGATGAAATGCTTCCAAACTCTGCATCAGTATCAGCTGTCTTTCAAACATGCTCCATGAGGCCAGGAGGAATGTTGCAGGGAGCAGCAATGCATGGTACCCATACATGGGAGGACTTAGATACCAGGAGGACTGGCTGAAGAATCCTGAGCTGTGCTGAAGAGAGCTTAAGTTTTAGAAGAATTTGAACTTATGTCAAAGGAAACAAAACTGCCATTTTTCATCAATTCTGAGCAGGTTGTCATTCAAAAAGAATGACTCTTGGAGAGTAAAATGGATGATTATTGACATAATCAACGAGCAGAAGTACCCATACGTAGGAGGATTTACATACCTGCAGGCTGAATGGATTCTGATTTCCTAACCTGCTGCTTGTGAGGTATTCAGGTCAATATGACTTTCTGTTGTGGTTTCTTATCTGCAGTCAAGATGCTAAGAACGATATTGAAGTCTTTTGGGAAATACAAACCAATAGGAGATATGATGTACAGCAGTTCATAAAAGCCTCATAACTTAGATATACTACTTCCAAGAAGGAGCCAGATGTATTTATTTATTTATTTTGGAGCCACTCTAACTAAAAACTTGTTTCAAGCAACACAAATGAGGCCTTGTGTGGTTTGGAAGCTGTCAAGACTCTCAACCACTAGACTGGCTCAATTCTTCCTGTTCTTTGCATTTGGTCTGGTAAATTGAAAGGCCACCACAGATGTTAGTACCACAAATATTCATGTTCTACCCAGAAATGGAACCCTTTTTATTTGATGATTTCCACAAATGAGGATGGCATTTCACAAAGAGGAGAGGGTACATCAAGCTTCAGGAAAACTTATCAGTTTTTCCAGATGGGCCCCAGTGAAAATTTGTTATTTTCCCATTAAAATAGCTTCCTTTTTAAAATTCTGGTTTTACAGATGTCTCTGGCAGACTGATATTCCTCCAGAAAAAAACTGTCTCCTGCTTTCTTAACCTATCTGTTCCCTTCTTCTATACTTTCTGTATTTTTCAAATGCCTCACTTGGCCCAGGTGGCTCTTAGCAGTGCTGCTGGAAGTCATCCTCTAATTGCCTAAGAGGCAGTGCACCAAGCTGTCAGATGATCACAGGGTGATCCACTGTCTGTGGCAGAATTTGGCTCTAAATGTGGAACACTAAAAAACACATAGCTGTGGAGAAAAGAGACCTATGGGGATCAATGCAGTATCTCTGGCAAGGTGTTGAGTGCATATATGTATATATTACACATATACACACACACACTGAATCTTCAAGGGAATAACTTTTAATGCAAAGAACAGTATTACTCTTATGCAGCCATATTGGATGGAACTTGGATCTCCCTTTTTTTTTTTTTTTTTTTTCCAGCCTCGTTCGTTTCTGAGCAGTTTCAGCAAGCTAAAGGTTAGCTTGATCTTGTCTAGCATTCAAACTAGAATCTAGCAAAGAGACTAGCAAGCAAAATCAGTGGAGGTAGCAACTTCCATGAGTGGCACTTACAGCTGAAGTTTGGAGGCCTGAAGATCATTAAGTGAAACTTAAATCTATCCATGTCAACTTCCTCTCATACGTAGAGTAAGTGTGTAGTTTAATGTTTGCTATGCTGTGGTCACACCCTTAATTCATTGCTCACAAAATAAACAGGTGTGCTTAAAATCTCCTGGAATCAAACTAGCCACAATCAGTTGGCAAAATCCTGTGGAGTCTATATTTTTTATGCGCTGAGAAACCTTTATACCACTGCACGAGAATACGTCGTTTCTTCTAAGCAGTGCTCCCAAAATGTGTTTTCAGTTGCCATTCGCTTTGGTGGAAGCAAGAGGCTCATTATCACTCAGCATCAGGTTATCTGAGAGGAAAAAGGCAGTCATGATGCAGCTAGCAGCCTTTCTGGGGGGCGTATAATCACCATCAGCCAGTTCTGTGCAAAGTAAGTTCTGCAGCTCTGCAAAAAAGTTAGAGCTCCTGCAAGACACGTGGTGAAAGAGTTGTTCGAAGGGTGAGATGATTCTGTTTATTCCAAATCATTGCATTTTGGGTCCTGCTTTTTGGTTTTGCATTACTGAAAAATGTCTACCACTAAGTGAACAAAGCCCCCAAACAATTCTCCTCTTTAACGTGTGCACCAGAGGGTGCTGTGCTGCGGTCTCAGTAGGAATATTTCCCACTCCAAACTACATTTAAATCACCATTAAAAAATGAAAGGCAAAATGCGTTAATGTAGATTGTCATTTTCCTTTAAAGGGAAAGCCATCATAGTTCTAAACTGTAGCTGAGCAAAAGGGGGAAAAAAAGGAGGGGAAAAAAAAGAGACAGTAAATTATGCGATGTGGTGTTTTTACCAACTGTCTAAATAAAGGTTTAGTGAGTCACTGTGGAAAACAGAAAATGTTTCTTTATTTTAAGAGCTGCAGTTTAAGGGTTTTGTATGAAAAAGCTTCCCTTAGGTTTATAACTTAAACATTGCCCATCTGCTCTTTCTTCCCTCATCTGCATTTACAGTAAATCTGAGATTTCCTTTTCTGAAAACTACATTTAAAAAAATGTACAGATTTGGCTAACAGTGTCCGTAGTGATAGAGAAAAGTCTATTCTAAACCAGTATCTAAAACAATGGCTTTCCTTTGGTCTCTGCTTCCTGGTGACAGGAAGTTTTCTGCTCCAGTCTCATTGTGGGTTCTCTTCAGGCATTTGTAGATGTGATGTGGGTGCTGGGACCCAGCTGGGCCGTGTCCATCTTCCATATTATGTAGAGATATAAGAAAGATGGGGCTCCCCAAGATCTGGATCTGGAACCCTTTGAATTCACTGGAGAGGTGCTCCAGCACCTATTCTCCTGCTCGTTCATCTCCAGTGCCTTATTTGCAGTTACTGTGGCTGAAGGGTAGTGTCAGTCCCCCAGCACTCATAGCGCGGTACGAAGCTCACAAAGTTCATGAGTACAATAAGACTTTATTTTTTATACAGACACTCTTAGTGAAAGAGGCTGCAGGTCATGGTTTTGAATTACGGAGTAATGCCACTGAAGACAATTTCATTTGTTTCTGATGGGTAGTAAGTAGCTAGAAATTATAATCGGATCCTTTAGTTCTACCCCTATATGACATCCTCTCCCGGTGTGCGATTGGGGTCTGCCCCCCAGTTTTCTGAGTGGCTGCAGAATTGGCTTATACTTCAAGGATGATCAGTAAGGAAGGGACTCAAAGGCAGAATGCTTCTCCCCGCTCACAACTTACACTTTTGTCTCTGACTCCCATTATTAATGAACTCATTCACTTTCATAAAAACAACTACACAAGTGCTTCTAACCATATCTATAAAACTATTTAATGCTCTTTTCGAAACAAGGCATCTTACAGCCATAGTAATTGCAGTTTTACTAGACCTTTAAATGAGAAGCAGCTACTTATTAAGTTTTGATATGGTGAGCTGATTAGACAAGTTAAACATAAAGACACAATTTATGCATACTGTATAACCACATGTGCATGTAGTGCACTTCTTACACCGTTGTTTGGCAATTGCTGCAATAGGAAATCCTGCTAGGTACACAGTTTTATGCCACTTACAGTTTGCAAGTAGTAAAGCAAAAAATGCTGGATTTTACAGGAAAATAATATTCATAAATCTCCAGCAGTGAATTACAGTGTAACTCACAGCTCTTTGTTTTCCTGCTGCTGTGAATTCAATTCTGTTGCCAGTGCAGAAACAATAAACACAAAGACCAAAGTGGAAACCACTCCCCTTGCATTTGGCAAGTGCTTATAGCCAATTTACAGCTGAACTCTCAAAAGGGCTTCTAAAACAGTGTTAAAAACAAAGAAGTTCACATAGATGATCTTTTTTTTTTTCTCCTGGAGAACTGAAGCAGTCTGTTGGGTATGAGTTAAAGATGTCTGTCCTCTCCTGCCCTATCTTGTTCATCACTCTTCGCTGTACCTCTCTTGACATGAAACACATTTATTTGCCTTTGTCATATTAGACACGTTGCTCAGTGCATTGCACATTAAAGAACTCTCTCTACGTAGCTCTCACAAGGGAGATACTGTGCTGCCTACACTGCCCTCTGAACTTAATTCCTCCTGATCTAGTGTAACCGGGCATATCATGGCATTGCTATGCTCTTGCATGTTTATTTGGCTACTGCTACGTGCCAAATTTGGGATCAGTGCTCTGCTCTCTTATAGTAATTCTGTGTTACTCAAAGTGTGCAGGCTTTTACCAGCGCTGACATCAGTGCAATGATCTCAAGAACGTATAATGTATGTAAGCAGATTTTCAAGTGGAAACACTTGATTAATTTGCTGAGACGCATTGACCACGTGTAACGTGGTCAGCACAGTTTATGTTTTGTCTGATCTCGGTTCATTACACAATAAGACACATCAAGAACAAAGTTAACATACTCCACCACTGTACCTGTATGGTGCCTGTGTGATACTGAGCTGCTGTACAGAGGCTTTCTACCAGCAACTTTATACCTGGATTTAAAGCAACTCGGAAACTGATTCAGCAGAAGACTTCATGTATACATAACATTAGGAAGCTGAGCAGCACTGCAGATTTAGAGTGGATTGTTCATGTGCTCGAGTACTGTGCTGATTCAGGGCCACACCGAGTGGAAGAGTCAGGAAACACGTGAGGAAAAAATATTTATCAAAGGTTAATCATATATTCTGCTTCTGGCATAAGAGGATTACCACAGGAAACTGGAAGGAATTTGTCTCTCCCTGTGCAGCGTTGCACAAACAGTGATTTTCCTCTAATACAGCAAGCATCGGTTAGCATTAGACACCAGATACAGGATGTGGCAAACCCATTGTCTGATCTGGCATGGCAAGCCCTACCTGTGATTTATGAGCTGGGCTGTGATGGTATAACTAAGCTGATCTGTTTCAGAGTGACAACACTGACTGGCTTAAAGGGAACTATTTTTAACTTGCATTGATACATGCAAGAAAAGAACAAGGCCTTAATTATACTTAAATACCTGAACTCATTGTGGTTTTCAACCTCCTTCATGTTTTCCAGTAGAGGTTTGGGACCTATACTGTGAGTTTTAAGTCTCCTGACACCTGGCTTGCTTTTCTTCTATGCCTTTAAAATACTTCTTGGAAATAGCTCACAAAGCCCAGCTCAATGGACTGGGGCTGAGAGATTTTTTGCTCTTAAGGATCAGTAAGACTCCAGAAAGAGCTTTTGAGCTGTCAGGAGGGTGTGAGTAGACAACAAAGACTTAGATTAGCCTTATTACAAATATTTTGAATAAAATGCCAGCATATGAAAGTCCCTTTTGAACAGAAAGCAGGAGCTACTATCATGAAAAGTATTTCCACAAACCCTAACATTCCAGTATGTACAGGAGAAATGGTTGTGATTTCTTTAAACACAACACACTGGGCATTGCCTGGGTGTTTTGCCACTACCAGAGGTCTTTCTCAGAAGGATGGAAGTGATATTTTAAAGGTGAGCATAGAGTTCCATATTTCTTAATTCTAACATGTTCACTGTTTTACAGTTACCAGTTAATATCTGAAAACAGAAGCACATATAAACTCAAAATACTATCAAGTAAAATGTAAAATAAGTAAATGAGTATGATAAATGCATCTATTTGAATCATATCATTTATTCATGACTTTTTCCAGTGAGCTCAATAAGCTCCCTAGTTATTGTGAGCTGAGGCCCAAGTAAATCAGAGGAGCTGATGGAACCTCTCTTTTCATCTGCATTCAACTTTGTGCTGTTCAGACATGCAATGCATTGCTGCAGAGGAAGGACTCCATGAATGCCCAACTGAAATTAAAGATGCTCATATGGGATTTGACAGTTGGGAACTTCAAAGCATTGAAATTTTCCTTCTCTTCTTGTTTATCTGAGTGTGGATGGAAAGCATGACACCTCCTAAAGGGATGAAGGCTGGAAGTGGGCCCTCCACATAGTACTGCTGTGCTCAATCCTACCCGTGAAGATAAGTTAGAAATGAGAGACTCTGTGGACTCAGGCTGACTTATATCTCATCCAGCACCTATGACATTTGTTCCCTCAGGAATGTCCCACTTTCTAATTAATTTCTACGTTCATTTAAAGTTGTCAATACTGATCTGTGATATTAATATGATTTAGTTCTTATCTGCTTGCAGTTAGCTCTTTTTTTTCCTCCATTTATTTTTGATAGCAGAGATTGATTGGTGCTTTTTTAAGACTGTCCTAACAAAACGTTTTATGCCTGATATTTCCCTCAGTCTTTGTTTTTCCCATAGGTTCACCAGCAACATTCAGATCACTGCAAAATTATCTCTTCACCTAAAGGGTTTCACTTTTTGACAAAAAAATGTAAGTAAAGAAATGTCCTGATAAGGTCCCATGGAACTGACCTCCATGTACAAATGATATCTACTATATTAAAAAAGCCCACGCAGTCAGAGGTTGTCTTCTGGTACTCTGTGAGGTACCTCTTTGTCTAATCTGAACTTCAATAAATATGTTCAGTGGATTTTCTTTTGTGTATGTGTGGAAAGGGTCCCATTGTGATGGTTAATGTCTTTAACTAATTAACAAATTACGTTGGGAAAGGCTTCATCTTCAAAAAGAATTGTAGATACAGTCTCCACTTTTTCCAGAGGAGGCTTGGTTGGTGAGATTTGCCTCAACAACTATACAAAATGTGATGAAGGCAAAACGTAACTTATGAACATTTTCTCTGAATGCATATTCTATGTGTGGCAGCTGCAGTTTAAATTTTTCCCTCATTTCAGTGAGATGGCTTTACAAAGCAATCACAGAAAGGTAAAATAAGAGAGAAAATAGGGGAAAGCAATTTTCAATAGCAAGAGAGACTTAAACATAAAACAAGAGAGAAATAATGATATATTGTATTGTCTTTGATTGGATGAAGAGTACTTTTTCATCCCTCAAGGCAGAACTGTAAATACAGGAACAGTCAGTTCCCAACATCTCTAAAGATTACCCAGCAGACTGGGATAATCTGATTATAAAGAGTCCTAAGCAGACCTCTCATAGAGCCTAAGGGAGCTCTGGAGCTTCTGCATCTCCCAGTGTTGCTGGACTGTCCTCTTGGATTTCTTACCATGGTCCATTTGGGCTAGCTAAGCTTTCTTACAGATTCAGTAGTTATCCTAACCCAGCAAAATCCCCATTTCCAACAAAGAATTTCAAAATTACCCTCTTAGCTTGCTGAAGATATGTGCATAAAATTCTGTCCTGTTACTGAGCTGGCTCTCTTTTTATCCTTTAGTCACCAACCCTTATTAAAAATTAGAACTTACCCTAAAGAAAAACAGGCTAATATCAGACATTCCAGCTCCATGCATACATACATGCATATGTAAAATTCAGATACACTTTTCCACATGTAACAAGCCATGGACAGAGGAAATATTTTTTGATAGAAGCCAAGCTTGATAAAAGGAGTGCACATTGTCGTGCCTGAAAGTACGGTATTAATAATTAAGCCTTGCAATCATTACCTCAGGATATTATTTCTTAAATATCTCTTGCAAAGGCAATACGATTACATATGAATTATATCAATTTTCTACCAACAAAAAAAAAATCCACAGAAATAGGAATTGAATTACACTGTCCAATTTGCTGTAAAGTTCACTGTACGTGAAGAAATTAATCAAAGCTACCACCACCCATTTTTATGGGAACATAAAATGATGTGAACTTCCATTTTTAATAAAGATGCATAGCTCTTTTATGAAGACTGACTAATAACACGGTAATGAACTGAAAAGCTACTGATACATTAAGAATGAAATTTTTGAGGGATGTATTTACTACGTCTCCTGTTTCATGCCAGACAATGGCTCCCTTTGAATCTGCCTGTAGATACAGCGAGAATCCAAAAAATAAAGTTGATGCAAACTGCATAAATTCATCTCCTTTACTATATAAATGGCCAGCAACTTTATTTTTATCTAGCTATGTCCAACTAAGAGATACTTCAAACAGGTATGGTCTGCCTTCTTTTCTTCAGCAGCTTGAGCCCCATGCAAACATCTCTTAACTGCCATCAATGTCCACAAGAGGATATTTTCGATCTGATTCAGACAACTCCAAGGCAATGGAGGAATTGCCTTGAAAAAAAATGGCTAACTAATTTATTTAGACTGTGTTCATACACCTTTGGTTCTTGGTTTTCTTTCTTTCTTTTTTTCTTTTTCTTTTCTTTTTTTTTTTTTTTGGAACAGTCTAGAGAATGAAGCAGTTGTCCAGAATATTTGCTTAAGCAGCATTTAAACAATGGAAAAAAAAATAATGGAAAGAGATGTGGGAATATCTCCATCACAGCAGAAACTTCCAGAGTTCTTTTTAGCTGACCTGGAAATAAATACCGCTTTCCTTTTCCTTGGACAATTGAATTGAAACAGGCAAAATCTGGGGGAGGGCAAATTTTTGTATTTTCTTCTTCTCAACAGTTTTTCAGCCAGCTAACACCAGGTGTTTTCTCAGTTCTCACAAATGGCTCTGAAACGGAAGCTGTCCAAAGTTTTCTAAGTTGCTAGAGCTCATCTGGAGGAAATCTTCAAAGCCATTCACTGTGGGTGGTCCCATGCACTGATCCTTCTTAGCCCTTGTTCAAGTTAGCATTTAAAAAAACAAGGGGGATGTTTTGTAACTGTAAGAGGTAAAGGGCTAATGAATAATAGAATTGCTGGTAATGGGCAAAGGTGGACTTCTTCTTGATTATATTTACTAAATTAACTTAATCATTAGTGCTTGATATGATGCCTCTGAGCATCATATCGTGAGTCAGGGAATTGACTTGTTTACTCATCTTTCCCAGCTCTGTGAATCTAAACATCAATCAAATGCTAGAAAATTGTGTAGCTAGAACAGTGATTACTCATTTTATTCACTCTTTTGGACTGCTTCTGATAAAGGAGAAGAATATTTCAGGCATATCATCTTCTATTTCCTTGCCCCTACCTCATTCTCAAAGCGTCCTTTCTGTGGGCCCTAGGAGGGACCACATGCCTCATCTTAAGACCACTAGACTACAGAGATGGCAGCAAGAGAGAAATACAATATTCCAGCTGGATAATCACCAAGCAGTCTGATTCACTTAGTCTAATGTTCCCAGTCAGATCCTGGCAATGAAATAAGCATGTAGGAGGATGCAAACAGATTAGTTTTAATTAAAATAATAAAGAAGATCCAAGCCATGGACCTCAGCTTCAAGCTCTTCATTGTTTCTTGTTGTTGTTGTGTTGTTATTTTTTTTTCCATGACAAAGAATAATTGATCAAATCTTACTCTGAATCTGTCCTTCAGGTTTTGGATCAGATTTGATTTCAAAGTCACAGGGACCTGTTCAGCTGCTTCTAAAAAGCTGCTCTGCAAATGCTCACCATTTTTTTCAATCCAGACCCACAGCTCAGTTCTTAAACTTCTTGGCAAATGATTTGTTCTAGGGCTTAGTAATGTTGTTCCTGCCTACTTCTGAGGCAATACCCATAAGGGCCTTTATTGCCTCGTGATTCTCATTGTTACCTCCACAGTTTTTAAGGACTGGACTTACATCAAGATTCCACGGAAAATAGGACATGCCTATTTTCACATATCTCAACCTTCTTTTTCCAGTCAGGGAGCAATATTGATTGAGCATGGGGTCCACAATAAGGAGACAATTAATTATTGTTATTATAATAATTATCATTTTGGGGGTCTCCTGTATCAGGATTAAGGCTCTGCAGGTGCTGAACAGCATTACTGTACAGAACTTCAGTGGCAGCTGGCACCAGCTGGAATCCCATTTCTTGCTCACCAGAGCTTCAAAATATGTCATTACATGTAGATAAAAGAGGGAGAAATGTTGTTTGTCTTTCAATTTCTCTTAAAATCTTTTGCATTTGTCTACAATGTGACATTGACAAAACTACTTATTTAAATAAAAAAGCGAGCAAATAAAATTAAACAGAATAAAATCATGCCTCTATGTGCATAGAAGCATTTATCAGATTGTCCTATGTATTAAAAGGCTTTTTTTTTTTTTTTTTTTTTTTTGCTTTCTACTGAGCTGTGAGTGAAGTATTTTTAAAAGCTTGTGTTGTAAACAGAAAATCTATGATATAAATTAATGATTTATTCCTTTAAAGCCAGTGTGGAATCTATCACTGGCATGATAAGATGCACATTGTCTTCTATCTGCATATAGCCATGTAACTGTGCAATATCTGGCAGTGAATATAAAAAAAAAAAATCAATTTTTCCTGGTTTCAAGCATATCTCCTGAGTCTGTGATATGTCTCACTTGTTTTTCAAATACCGCTACAAGTAATTTAAGCTCTGTGTTCAGAGAAAGAACTCTGTCTCTTTGTGGGTGCACACATCTGTATTACCTGATTGGCATTAATTTTCATCTGTTTTAAACAGAATGATTGCAGTTCTCTTCCGGCTTTATATTTTTCCCATGGGAAATAATCATTAAGAGATGGCCTCATCCAAAGACTAAGGAAGTCAATGCACAGTCTGAAATTTTGGCAAAGTACTCATCACATTCCAAGGCCCGGGTTCACAAAGCACTTTAAGGTTTGGCTTGCCCTAAAGAACTGGGAAGAAATAAAAGTCTGCATGTCTACACAGAAGTCTTCTGTTCTGTATGTATGATAAATACTTGTCTCAGACAATCTGCTAAAAGCCACTACCAGGTGCTGGCCTGAATCAATCTTGTTTCTGACATAGATTTATGTTTTCTGTATGCGTGACAATCTGGAGGGATTTGCAATTTACAGAACTCCAGAGTGGTTTATGCTGGAAGATGCCTCTGGAGGTCACTAGTCCAAGCCCCAGCTGAAGCATCGGCAGCCACACCGGGTTGCCCAGGACCAACGTACAGACAAGTTTTTCAAAACTCCAAGAATGGACATTCCACAACAGCCTGGGTAATTTGTGTTAGTGCCCAGTCACCCTCACAGTAAAAAAGTCTTTCTGTGTTTAGATGAAATTTCCTGTATTTTATTTTGTGCCATTCCTGAGGGTACATTCTGTCCTACTATCCAATTCGTTATTAGTGAGTAGACGCTATTGGCCCCAGTACTGACCGCTGGGGTACACCACTAGTCACTGGCCTCAAGATGGGTTTAATGCTGCTAATCACAACCCTTTTGGGTCTGGCAGTTTAGCCTGCATTCTGTCTGTCCCATTTATCTAGCTCATACTTCCATGAGGTTTTTATGATAGTATCAAAAGCCTTGCTAAAATAGAGATAAATGACATCTACTGTTCTCCTTTCATCTATCCAGCTGGTCATCTCATTGTGGAAGTCTACCAGGTTGGTCAGACATAATTTCCCTTTGATCATCTATGCTGACTTCTCCTGATTGCCTTTCTATCTTTCAAGTGTCTGGAAAATGTTCTCAGAACTATTTCATCTATCACCTTCCCAGAGACTGAGGTGAAGCTGTATTTCCTGTAGTTGCCTGGATCCAGTTCCTTGTCCTTCTTGAAGCTAAGAGTGATGTGCTCTTCACCAGTGGTCAAGAACCTCTGGTCACCATGACCTTACAGAGATAATCGAGTGGCCTCGCAACACAATGGCCAGCTCTTGGGTGCATCTTATCAGGGCCTGTGGACTTGTGTTTTTCCAATTTATTTAAAGGTTCCCATCGAGGGAAAGTCTTTCTTGCTACAAAACTTCATGGCAAAGACTGAGGGGAAGAAGGTGCTGAGCACCTTGGCATTTTGCATATCCTTTGTTACCGTGACCCCCATCCCAAGCAGCAGCAGCCCACGTTTTCCTCAGTGGCTCCCAGCAGCCAGCAAGCCCTGCACCACAGTCCATCACAGTACGCCAACATAGTACTTCATGTGGATATTTAGGGATGCTAGCAATTGACATAAACAGGGCATGACATCAACAGGGGCTTGGCTACATCTTACCTTTCTGCACAACAGAAATTCAAGCTGTGTGTTCAGAAGTGAGCTGAGAGATGTGGCAGCTGACTTTGACAGTCCAGGTTTAATGAAACTGTATTTTCTCCTCTCTAAGAGATACCTTTCCCTTTGTCTGCCCTGTTGCTTGCCCTGAGCTCAGCTTGCTCCAATGGGAGGTATCCTAAGCCAGTCAGTCATCCCCTCAGGCAGGGTGAGCTTCTGTTGCTCCGTTTTTGGCAAAATCTGCAGCACAGATTTCTAAATGCCTTGTATTTATTTTATTGCATTTTTTTTGTGTCTGTGCATGAAACCTTATGTCTGATGGGTAAACACTGGGTAAACATTTTTCATAGAGACTTCTTATTTTTTAATAAACAGAGTAATTTTCTCAAATAGCTTCTTTCTTACTCCGCTTCATAATATCACGTGGAAATAGATGGTCTGTTTCAACATCGGGGAACTGGAGGGATAAGAATAGAGACAGCAGTGTGGAAGCAATGGGTCCCTCTTCTGCCCATATGGTTCAGGTTTGCATTTTGGCTGGCACGATAATGTGATTGCTGGCAGATCGAATGTTTAGTCTCCAGAGCAAATAGCAGCCAATGAGTTGGGGTGTAATGTACATGTGGAGATGTTCATAATATTCCACACAGGCTGAACCTACAGCAGGAGTGAATTCAGCTGCAGTGAAAACAGAGATGCTGCATGAATCCTTCTGTCAGCACAGCAATGGCATTTCCAGGCTTTTGCATTTGGGAAGGGGAGGAATGTGCCTCTGGGGATGGAGAAAGCCACCACTGGCAGATTCTCCTGTGGCAGGAATTTCTGACTTGCCTCACAGGAGGTGATGTATTCTGATGAGCCTGAAAGTTACATTTCATCATTGCTTTATCGCCCGATGAATCATTATGGCAGATGAATGTTAATTGTAGCTAAACAAATGGGCATGTCCTCTCTACCCCCAGACAGCTGCCACTGCTGCAAGACATTATGTAGAGGGTGCAAAGTGCTTCTGGATGGAAGCACTACCTCTAGATCTGTGGATCTTCAGCATAATGAAATGCCAGGTGTGAAAGAATGTTTGGATCAGAGTAATTTCCATTTGCTCTGCAGTTTGCACCACTCTGGGGACATGCACGCTGCAGAGCTTCCCTAAGTGGTTCTTTGTACACAGGGAAGGCTGCATGGGAGAAACAATGGCTTACATTTTTGCCGTCTCAGTGGCTCACCTGGGGCTGAAGGGGCAGCTGGACCATGGCTGAATGAAGTGCCACTGAATATTGTTAGAGGCAGCTGAACCCAGACATAGGACAGGACAGTTCAGGTTCCTTGGGAACTGACAGCCCTTGATTTAAGGGTTCTTTCCCCAGGGAAAATAAGTGGATTGGGTGGACGGGGCAACTTTCTTCTTGCCTGACATAGTGACAAATCTTCTGTAGCTCACCCACTGAATCCTGGATGGTATGACACTTAGTGCCTTGAATTCTCTTTCTGCTGTTACATGCACCAAAGCAAAGGGGATTGGGGTACCCCATTTCACCTTGTTCATGTTTCTCCTTGACAGGATGCACCTGGAAGGCAGCGACTTGCAAAATGCCATTTCCATGCTGTTCTTGATCCTCTGTCATGACAGTCTGTTTCTAGAAATGCATCTGCATGACAGGAGGCAAAGGTTGCCAGATAGCCAGCTGGAAAGCTAAGAACACAGACCCATTCTTCTTACAGGACATTTTACTATTTGTGAAGGTGCGTGACTTGACCAGGAGGAGATGAGTCAGGAAAAGAAATTAGGTATTAACAGCTAGGGATAGCTGTGGCTGTAATTGGGCTGCTTGAAGGTTAGATTATAGAATCACAAAATCACAAAATGGTTTGGGTAGAAAGGGCCCTCAAAGCCCCCTCCCTCCAATGTGCAGAGCTGCCCCCCACCAGCTCAGCTGCCCAGGGCCCCATCCAACCTGGTCTTGAGCGCCTCCAGGAACGGTGCACCACAGCTTCTCTGTGCCAGTGCCTCACCGCACTCTGAGTAAAGAATTTCGTCCTAGCATCTAACCTAAATTTCTCCTCTTTCAGTTTAAAGCCATTCCCCATTTTCCTGTCATTACTAGACTGCATAAAAAGTTGCTCTACTTCCTGCTCACAAGCTCCCTTCAGTAATAGATTGGCAGGTCCGTGCATTTTGGTGTGCTATGGTGGACATCTTTAGCTGTTTTTTTAATGGACTAAAGTATCAAATCTATACATTCATTCACTAGTGTTGAAAGGAAGAACTAACATCTGCCTCTTGGAGAGGCATCAAATTTTTGATTTGGATTCTCCCAATGAAACCAGGCACCAGAAAGCACAGAACTCAGGATCCCGGCACTGGGCCCACCCCAGCCCAACAGGTCTGCTGTGTGGCGGGGCTCCCAGAGGGCCGAGTCCTGCTGGTCCACCAGGCTTCGTCCCCAGCCCTGCTGGTGAGGGGCTTTGCAGCTTAGGAGCTGGCTGGAGGCACCAGGAGGGGAGCGAGGGAATCCGCACAGGCACTTCAAACACAGAGGAAGAGGCATGTGTTGAAATGTCGTCAAAGGAGCAGGAATTCATTTTATTGAGAAATACGTATAATAAAGATAGAACAAAGGGACCGAAATGGTGAACAGATGGGCGGGTGTTCTTCGGTGGCTCAGGAGCTGTGTGAACATGCTGGTTTGTGCCCTCCCCCTCGTTCTGCGTCTTTTTTTTGTTGTGGTTGTTTTGGTTTGGTTTAGTTTTGATGTATCAGGGTAGGATGTGAGATGATATGACAGAATATGTCAGAAACTTGGGGGAAAATAAAACCCCCTTTTTTTAACATCAAACTACTGCTATCAATAGGAACAGCAACTGTTCAGAATTTGTTTCAGAGCTGCCAAGAAGTGAACATTCATGGGAGAGAGAGAAAGAGAGAGAGAGAAGGGAAAAAATATTTTTCCCTGCTGTTTGCAAGGTGGACACAAATGCAAGCGGTAGGAGGCTGACAACTTGACACATGTCTAATAAATCTAAAGCATGGAAAAAAAGTCAACAATTCACCGTACAAGCAAGCATTACTAGGATAAAAAAAGTACAATCCAGCAACCCCCCCTCCCCCCATTAAAAAAATATATTTATTCCCAAATCAGGGCGTAATGTAGACATTAGAGCCTCAATTTCTCTTCCCTTCCCTGCCCCACATCCTTTTTTCCAGCTTTCTTTTTTAAAATTGGAGACACATTAGATCCTGGGCAGAGGAAGCAGAGGTTTGCTGCATTATAAATGAACAAGGTGCAAAAGCTGAGTCCAGCGAGCAGATGTTGGGAGCTCAGCGTGCCGGTGACAAAGGGCTAGAGTGCAAGAAGCTTCCACATCACGTCTGTTCTTCAGCGCAGAGCAGGAAAGGCTTTAATTTGACAAGTTGGTTGGATGCAGGGAATTCACAGATCATGGTGAAAGCCAAACAGATTTGGCCACCTACTGCATGGCCACATTCAGCTAAAAGGAGAGCAGTTGTGGAAACATCTCCTGCTCCAGACACCCGACACCACACACACACATCAGGGAGCCCAGAGCAGGCTTGTATGCCATGGGCAGCAAATTCCTCTGAAATAGAACAAGGAGGGAAAAAAAGCGGGAGAGAAAACCATGCTTCCATTATCAAAATAATTAAGTATTTTTATTTCAGGCAGCTGGTTTGTTATTTTTTAAAGCTCTTTATCCTTGCTTTTTTTTTTTTTTTTTTTTTTTTTTTTTTTTTTTCATAGTTGGTAGGTATGAAATGAAAGAATGAAAATAAATTCCAAAACTAATGAAAATTTTCCTACAAGCCTCATGTAAACATCAGCATTAAAGTTATGAATCTTAATTTGTGCCACTGAGCTAAAATTTGTATCTTTCTGCATTAAAGGAAAACAGACATACAGCACTGTGTAGTGTCTGTATGCAATACAGAAAACTGACATGGTATCTCCAATTTATGGGGAAATTGACATAATTTTGCAAAAAAAAAAAAAAGGAAAAAAGAAAAAGAAAAAAGAAAAACCACTTGTGAACTGGATTTTGCATAATGGGATTAATTTGGTTGACTGTCACATCAACTGTGCTGCAGAATGCAAGTTAATCACAACATCGGTCTGATTTGAAAGAAGAATGAAAGAAAGAAAAGGAAAAAAAAAAAAGAAAAAAGAAAAAAAGAAAGGGAAAGATATTTTCTTCCTCTCTTTGGTTATTTTTTCATTTTAAAATGCCCATTTCTTCTGTAGCTGTGGCAGTTCTGGCAAGCAAGACTGGCGTATGCTTACAATGGCCACCACCTGAGAAGTCTTCTTCCCTCCTCCAATCTTCACAGTGAATGAAGAAAAAAGTCACTAGCTTTTCCAGGCTCATGCAAAACTCCTTTCATGGAATGGCACAATGATATGCGTTCGATCTAAGTGTAAGCCAAACAGCAGAGCCAAAGCAACTTCAAGCATTGCACCATACCAACCTTGCTTATTGCCTTTTCCCTCACCTGCCGTCCTCTCTGAGGAAGCCACTCACAGCAGCAGGACTCCTGCAAACCTCACCCACTCCTCACTGACCCTCAGGAAGCCCTGAATAATGTCAGAGGAAGAGGCCAGCCTTTGTCTCTTATTTTGTGGCCAATGCTGGCCTTACAGAGGTACGGGGTGAAAGAATGAAATAAGCCTTCTTACAGGCTCTCACACTCTGTTGTCAGCAAAGGTGCTGAAAACAGAGCCTGCACATGTGCATGACACATCACTTAAGTCCTCTGGTTTCTATGGTTGCAGTAGATTTTGCTTTCAGGGGACATCCTAGGAAGAAGATAATGCTGTGCAGTGCTTTGGGCACAGCGTGGTTGAAGAATTAGCTTTGGGAATCGATGGCAGGGTGATAGTGGTGACAGAGAACAAGGCATCAGGGTGTCAGAGCAAGGCTTGCTCCCAGACGCCGGTGGCTTCGGGAAGCCTCACCACGGCTCACCGCTCCTCCCTCCCTCACAGCCATGCTCTCCTCCTCCCTGTGCAGTGCACTGACGAGGTTAAACAATTACACCACACTAATTGGCCTGTGTCAGTCCTGATGAGAAAGTAAACAAATGCTGCAGAGAAAAGCAAAGATAAATTGCATCTAATTAAATTGATGGAAAAAGTGACAATATTTGTGCCTAGGAAAGAAAAAAGGCAACTTATAGCATGACAAACATTCCATGCTTGCAGCCATGAACTCTGCTTTCCAAAATTTGTTGTGCCAAACAGGGGAAAATGGCAGTGCCCAGCTCGGGCTTGGCTATGTCAAGGAGAAAATGGTGGCACCCAGCAGTGCCCACCAGGGCTGGCATTGCTGGGAGGCCGCTTTGGTCAGATATTGCTCTCTGCGTGCAGGAGAAAGCACTCTGCCATGGTTCAGCTCTTCACCCACCGAATTTGCTAGAGAATGAGCCTCACTGCCTGCAAATAGTGCTCACCTCCTCTCCTCTGCAGACCACAGCAACTCCCAGTGCATTACCCCAGCACATAGGTCTGGGGAGGCAGAGATAGATACAAATTGTCTCTTCAATGACGGAAAGAGAAAAAAAAACACACAAAAAAACCCCCAAAAAATAAGCAAACAAAAAAACAAACAAGAAAAATACCTCTTGGTCTGAGGCAGTGCTGCCTTTCTACACATGGCTTCTCCCTCTCTGTCCTCCAAGCCAACATGATCACTGCGAAGGCAAAACCACAAAGTTCCTTCAGGCATCCCTATTAAAAGCAAGCCTGGAAAACTTATTCCATCATTTTGTGTAGGTGAGATGGTGAATATTAGGATGCTCCCAAGTCCCCCTGGATTCATCTAGGAAAATGATCATTCTAAGCTTATTATTTGATGAGAAGGGAATAATTAGGTAATTAACCTTAATTTTTGGGATCCTGAACACACAACATGTGAAAATGTGAAATCTAGGGCCACTAGAACCTCTTCCTTCCAAATCTCACTGAAATCAACGGAAAGACCAGAGTGTGTTTGCTGACTGCATGGTCAGGCCTGCCATAGAAGCAGCTGCAACACTGGTAGCTAAGTCTGTCATGTATAGTTGAGAATTTCTATCCTAATCCTCTGTTTTGAGTTGCTCAGAGCCTTCCAAATGCTTTGCTTATCAGGATAAAATGTTCCAGGCCTGGTCTCTGGCAAAATGTAAATTTTTAATAGTTAAAGATAAAAGTAGTTCAGTTATTCTTGAGTGACAGAAGAATCCAAGAATCAAAGAAACAGATCTTTTTGTGTGCGATTTTCTTTTTCTAATAAATTATCCTTTAAAGTCTCTGAGGGACTAGATTTAAAGCCTGGCATAAAGTATGGCACTCATAAGAAGGCCATTGGATAGTAGAACATGTTGCAGCTATTGATCAGTGCGTTACAGGGAAATTTCAGTTTGGTCCAACAGGGTTATAAGTCCTTGGAAATCATACAGCGAATTTATGCAGTTTCTTTAGGAAAGCTGATCTCCCCGCCCTACTCTTCTTCCCTATCTTCAGTTTCTCCTGGTAATTTTGGGAGTGAGGAAATCCATATTTTCCATGTTGATGACTAATTTAGCTGCAGCATGATCACAGATAAGCAAAATGAGCTTGACAGCTGCTCCCTCTCACTTAATTTTCCTACTGTCTAGTCAAAATGGCCATCTGATTGATCCCATAAATTCCATATAGACATTACATCATTTGTGTCAATCCATATACCGCAGCCCACTGGTGAACTATAGCACACAGTACTCTAGAGTTGTATCTTGAGTTTTCCCCTCTGGTCTTTCAGGTTGATGCATGCGGATTGAGCAACCCACATTGTGCAACATATTCAAGATAGCTGTGTTGAAATTGCTTTAAATTCAAGGTGTGGTGTAACTGATTAATACTTGAACAGTGTGTAAGGTGAGAAGCACTGTGCCCTGTTACGGTTATAAATTGCTCTGTATGCTAAAGATGTTGATGTTGCTCTAGCCTACGTGGGAGCTGGAGGATCTGGACCAAGCATTGCATCTGGAGGCATTCAAGGCCAGGCTGGATGTGGCTCTGGGCAGCCTGATCTGGTGGTTGGCAGCCCTGCACATAGCAGAGGGGTTGAAATTAGATGATCACTGTGGTACTTTTCAACCCAGGCCATTCTAAGATTCTATGATTCTGTGATTCTGTGATCTGTACTATGAAGATGCCACAGTGTGGTATATTCTGTGGGAAGAATAAATGCGAACAGTGAAGACAATCCTATGTATTCGTGTCACAGACAGACACAGACAGCCACTTGCCCTGACTGGAGTTCTCATGGGCTGCCTTTGTGAATCACCAGTAGGTCAATTAAAATGTAAACAATCACACAGCTCTGTGTGGCTGCATTGGTTTCACAATAATTCAGGGAATTTGGGTGGTAATTTATGTTCTTCATACTTAGGTTAGTATGGAACTCTTTCCGGTCAAAAACATATGAGTTTTGCATCAAATTTGGTGATAGTCTTAGAGATCAAAAATTTATCATAATAGCAACCTGTACACAGGTTGCTCCAAAAGTAATGCTTCTTATTTATTTCCATGGAAATTACAACAGATACAAAAAGCAAATTCTCAGCTACAAAACACTATTTTTCAGCAGTCACCACCATTAGCTGTGCATTTTTGCCTGTGATGAACAAGAGCCTGCATGTCATGCTCATAAAAATCTGCACCAATGAAGGTGACCCATTGTTTCATAGCTGCTGTGATGGTATAATTGCTGGGAAAATGTTGCCCACACAGTGCAACTTTCACTGTGCTCACATCTGCTGTTTGGTCTTCAAAAACATTTAGCAAATGTCAGCGAATGTCAGTGAGTGCCATTTTTTCCACATGGAGGAACTCGGTAACGCACCCTTGCTCCATACACACTTCCATGTCAAATGCCATTTTGTCAGACTGCTTCTCTGCTGCCATCTGTGGCAGAGCAACAAAATACAATGGGATACTGGTGGAAACGTTCAACCTTTACTACCACATCACCAACATCTGCCTCTGAGGTCATGGGCCAGCATAATAAAATAGGAGGCATTACTTCTGGAGCAGCCCTTGTACATCATAATAAGTAAAATGGAAATAAACATGATGCAGTGCATGATACTAACATGCCCATTTTAAATGTAGCTGAGTCATTTCAAGGCAATTCCCAGAGGAGGACGCGTAACTGAGGAGCGAGTTCTTGCCCACATTGGACAGAAAGTCTATATGATCATAGAATCATAGAATGGCTTGGGTTCGAAGGGACATCAAGGATCATCAAATTCCAGCCTCCTGCCAGAGCTTAACTTTGATCTCCTGACAGCAGCAAAGATACAACCAAGCCTTCCCCCAGGGCCTCACAATAGAGGTGAGTTGTTGCTGCCTCCAAAGAGACCCTCATAACGGCAGCGCCATGGGACGGGGTGAAAGCTTCATCCCAAATGTACGCTGTGGGCACATTTGGCAACTTCTGTGTGAACAACCAGCTGACTTGTTGCTAGGGAACAGTTGGGAGGGATGCTTTTTGATCTCCCATATGCTTACGACTAATAAATAAACAAATAACAATAATTACGACAAACCCCAAGCCTGTTGTATCTCCAGGATTAATTAATGATGAAATATAGCTGAAATCCTGTAAAAGCAGGCAGCGAGGTGGGTTAGATTTCACATTTCCCTGCTGCATATGGAAATGATGTCTGAAGTTAACATTTTTTTTTTCCTCCTTAAAATTTACCTTAGCTGGATCAGGTTGGTGGGAGGAGAGGGGGAGTATTCCCTTCACAGACAGAGGATGAGCAGGCAGACAGTAAATCTCCCTGTGCTGGTTTTACTTGCATTCAGTTTTTGCTGCCTAGTACAGTTAAGTTTTTTAGATACTTTACTTGCATTTCTAATTCAGTTATTCTTCTGAAATTTATTCAAAGGATTTATGCTTATGAAATTATAATATAATGCTGCCTATATGCCAATGAGCTGCAGGCAAAGAAAATAATTTTCTTCAATTTACAGTTATGAGGCTGGAAGAAAATGATGCCTTCTTATCACCTCTTTTTCTTTGTATGCCTCGGTATTTTTTTAAGTCTTCAGAAGGCTGGAGCTGATGATGAATTCTTAAGCAGATCACACTGATAATTGTATTTCAGAACTGTCAACTCTGTGAAGACTGTCCACGGAGGTGTCTCAGTTCACTTGAGCTATTTGTGTCACTGCTTCTCCAGGAACTCAGCCCTCAATAAAACCCAAATCACTGGGGATATTGTTAAGTCTTCTGAAAGGATTATTAGATCGAAGGAAAATTTATGGATGACACTTTGTAACAATTAATCAGGAACTGTTGATGAAGTTAAGTTGGTTCTTTATTCTTGAGCAGAAAAAAAAAAAAAATGCAGCCCCTGTACAAATTGTCAAATGGCCTATTTTGTCACTCTGTGTGATTAATGGACTATTTGGAGTCCCCAAAAAGTCCTAGTACAAATAAAAAAGAATCATAAATATTGAATAAGCTCACAGCATGGTTAACCTTGACTATATTTTGGAACACTCTTGGAGAAAACTTTGCTATACGGAAAACAAATTGCTAAGGGGATTAAAAAAAAAAAAAAAAAAAAAAAAAAAAACCCACAACAAAACAACACAACAAACTGGAGATTTTTTGGAGAATGTCACCCACCCAACCTTGTCATCCTGATTAGCTTACCATGATAAATTAGCTTTAGTTAGCTTTGCAAACAGGTCAGAAACGGCTGGCACACCACTGCATTTTGCTGGTAGGGCCACACCTGGCCCACAAAAGGGGGCACAGGATGGTACAGAAAATACTCCAGCTTATGCTGCTTTATATGTCACGCAAGGCTGGGACTGCTAACAAGTTATTGTCCCTTTGCACTGTAATTTATGGAGATGGGACCCAAGGAGCGCTAGGACCGTGGGAATCATGGTGCCATAAGGCTGCTTCTGAAAGGTTGGTCAGAAGATGACCAGCAATCTGTGTGCATGCAAATGATACAACCTGAGCTGCAGCTGCACAGGCACACATTTATACGTATTCAGGACACACAGTTTCCATCTTTTCCTCCTGCTCCTTTGTCTCCTTTTGCAACTCGGGTGCCCTCCTCCCCCAGACACCTCCCCCCCCATTGCTTGATGCAGCTGTTTCATCCTGACAGGTCTGACCTGTCATTTTTGCTAACCTCTGATAGCATCTAGGTCATAGTGATCCCAAACCAGTTTGCTTTTGTTCTCTGTGAACAAGAAATACAATGCTATTAGTTTAGGCTTGGGTCCCACAAAGCACTTAAGATCCACATGCTTGCCTCAAAGAATGCAAGCAATGCCCTGCTCTTCTCCTGCATGCATGGCACCTCAGTGTGCTCTGGCTGAATCAGGCTCTTTCTCTGCAGATGCAAACCCACTTCACATTTCCTTTAGTTGGCCCTTTTTGTCAGTGTGTCATGTGCCATCTGGACTGACGCACATGCATAATGTACTTCAGAGATTATCCCTGCTCATGAGTGTGATAGATTTTCAAATTGTGCAACTATTTCCATCAGGGATGTGAGGGAGCTGTGAAACAATAAGTGAGCATTGTATTTTGCTGATTCTTTGCAAGTAGAACAGAAATGAGAATAAGAGGTGCTTTTCATCTCATCACATTGATACTTCTCCATCCATTTTTATCGCCATTTTTCTCCAAGATCACAGGTAGTCCTGTGCCTCCCGCTCAGGAACAGCAGTAAGTAGAAATAATAATCATAATCACACAGTGCTATGGCCTATGGTTTAAAAAAGCCACACGTGTAAGTCATTTGCCAGGACGAGACTGTGGTGAGGTGGGAGATTTGGTGGAAGCTGCTCCTGGCAGGGGTGTAGGGAAGGCAGCCCATTGTTAGGTGTGTGTTCTGCAGGAAAGGGCACACACCTGGAGGACCACACTGTCTAAAGAACCTTGCTGCTGCTGGAATAAGGGGGATGCCTGGGGAGCTGAGGAGCCTCCTTGGTACTCTTCCGGGGAAGCAGAGATTGGAAAGCACAAGATGGTGGTTGTTCATTAACTATCCCAGCCTGCTTGTAAGGGGCCTTTAAACACATGAACTCATAGAAAGCTTTTCCTCAGAGCTTCTGAGGAACCTGATTTTGAAGAGACCTGAGCTTCTGAGGTCTGTCCAGAATCTTTGCTTTCTATAACAAAGTGCTGCTATCATCTTTTGCAAAGATGGCAAATGGGCAAGATCCATCTCAGTCTTTCTTCTAACTCTCCTAAACATAAAACAGGTACTATGATAAATGAAATCCAGGTTACTTAACATTAAGTAAGACATTTTCTTTGGTCAGTCTTCTCCTGAAAGAGTTCAAATCTAGGAAACACGGGAAGATTCAGTTACAGAAGGGTACAGATTTCATTGCTATTGTTTGCCAGCAAAAGAACAACACTGCAGATGAAAAAGCATATACTAAATGAAAGTAATTGCATTATAAAGTATACCAGGCATCCCATAAAAACCTGTTGCCTAAACATGCCTGTAGCAACTTTATCAACAAATGATTTTCATGCAAAGGAGCCAAAGCAATTAGTGGGGAGTTGGCAGATCCCTGCACTCCTTTGACATGCTCTGTAGTAAGAGAGACCACCAACTAAAAAGAAAGTCCTACATATGTCAAAATGCTAGACTAGTGATTCAAATGTTTAACCAGGGTCTTCTTCATATTAAGTTACCACATCTCATAAAGCACATTACACAATGTTCATTTTTGTACCTGCTCTCTTTGGCTATATGTGCTTGAGAGTAAACCATCCGCAGAACTGCTTGCATCAGCTACAACTGGATTAGTAAATTGGTCTCAGCTGAAAATGGGCAGGTTTATTCTCCAAGTGAAGGCTGATTTATTTATTTTTTTTAAAGTGGTGGTGACTAACAGCTAACTAAAAACCTAACTATGATAACAAAAGGATAGGTAAACTTATACTGACTGTATTTTTATTTTATCTTTGATTTAATGATTTTTTTAAATGTAACCTTTACTTGTGTATGGGGATTGCTAGGTCATGGCCTGAAGCAGTGATTGAGTACCAGGTGAGAAGCCATGGCTAACCCACGGTGCACAGGTACAAGCAATCCACCTCAATGACCAGAAGGGGTAGACTGCTCACTGTCACTTAATGATTAGCAGCCAAGGGAGTAGAGCTCTGTTTGAAGGTTGTCCCCTCTTGAGACTTCACTGGCCTCTAGAAAGGGTAAGTATTTGCCCTTGTGTTGTTTTTTGAACTCTGTCTCGACAGATACATTAGAAGCGTGTGGTAGAAAGTAGTATTGTTGCTTTTCTTTGTTCCCCGACCTGTCAAATGATTTTTGGAGGTCCTAAATGAATAAGTTTGTAAGTTTTTTTCCTTTAAGAAGGACTTGGTGCATCAGGTAATCTCCTAGCTTTGGATAGCTGGGAACACTGTAGAAGACGCAACAGATTTGTTCGTACTTACCTAACTTTTTAGCTGCCTGCTAGTATGGGTGCTGTGCTATTGGGCTTTGTGTTTTTATAGAGCAGAGCTGTGTTGTTCATGGGACATGGAGCATAATGTTAATTGCCCTTCTGTAATGGGAGGGGAGAAAAGAATTGTGCTCTTTCTTGGTCTTTGTGTATGGGAAGATAAGGTCTTTGATCGTAATGCTAGAGCTAGCAATAAAACGTTGATTTTCTGGCTTTCAACATATGAATAATGTGAAGAATGCTCTTAAGTAGACTAGCAAGTCACATTCAGCAGGTGAATGATATTTTGTGTAGCTCATTTTTGGACAACTTTGTGATATAAAACAGATGTAGGAAGGCTTCTTGATCTGTGGGTTAAGGCTGATCACAGCCACAGAGACAAGGCTGAAGTATTTGAGGCAGGGGAAGATACAATACAAAGCATTCATAAATGGCTGTACAAGTGCATTTACTGTGTTTTTGCTTACCTATGCATTTGCTATCCCTAGTGCTTTTTGTTAGAATAATCTTAAATTCATGTGAAGTTTTTCTTCATGTGGACTTCATTGCTACATCTTCCCTTAGTTGTAATAGCATGGTGAAATTTCATAAGTCTAGTAATGTTTATGTTTGGGCTTGGAAAATTACTGTACAGTTCTTGTGTCTATGCAACTACACAAAACATGCTTATTTCCTCTTTCTCAATGAATGGCACCGAGTTGCTTAAAGAAGTCAGTAGTTGAATTTTGTTTGGAATTACATGTGAAGGAGGGCCCTCCTTCTTGTCATTTTATTTCTTACTAACAGCCATTATAATTTCTTCCCAGCGGCAATGACACTGATATCGCTACATCTAAATCAGAAATGACATTCCAGTGGTTATATTATGTTGACTGGGCATCACCTAATTTTTAAGTGACGTTCTAGCCCCATCATTGTGATTATATCCCTTTCTAATAAGTAATATAAGAAAAGATCTAGGTAATGGGAAAACATACATATTAATGTATTCCATGACAAACATGTTAAGTTTACATATTAATCTTGGTAAATAGAAGTCATGTTTACATTTTTTCTCTTCCGTACACTGTTCTTCTGACAGTTTGCTTTCTCTCTGGTTTTATTCTTTCCAATCATGGTGTACATTCCGCTGCCTCTGGTCACCTTGTTTGTAGCACAAAAAGAAGGCAGGTTGCATCCATCTGGTAAAAAAGAGAAAAAGCAAGGTTATTGGGTAACATAATACTGTTGCTTCCTCATTGCATTCAGGCCTGCGTGAAGGGACTTGGATATGTGCAATAAACATGTGTGTGGTAATGAGATTGTTGGTGGAAAGTCATCTTGAAAAGACAAGGAGCAATTAAGCTTGCTTACTTATACAAGTTAGAATGACAAGATGCCATTGCCGGCCCCACTCATCCATATAATAGGGTTCTCCCTCACTGCTTAGCTGTACTGGGAGAAGTGTTTCCTGTCAAACCTCTGCCATGGCTACACCCTGAAGCCATCTGCCTCCTTCCCTTTTGCAGTTCATTCTTACACTCGCATCACTGTCCTGACTTCAATGGCATGCCTGCTAGCAAGCACCTGCATTAGAACACTTTTCAAAAATTCTGTGCAAAGTCTTCATTTAACTATTTCTTTGTGTTGCTCTTTGTACTCTCTTTTGATTGAATGTTTAAATACGTCAGTGGAGATGTGCAGATTCACCACATTGATCATTAATATTTGTGAGCAGTCAACAAATAATGCACCTTCCTTTAGCAATCCTGAAGGTTTAGATAGGATATTTTCAATGCCACTGACAAGAAGAAAAGCATGAAACAATAGGAACATGTGATAGTGTTAGATAACAATAGCTATCCTTATGCATCTTGAATAGTGAAGCCATCAATTAGAGAAATAGACCTCTGAGTACGTATCACTGACAAGATGAATACCAGTCTATTGTATTTGTGGATGGGGATCTTGGTGGTCTGTAATTCAGAAAGCTGGAGAATTATACATAAAGTCTAACTGATTCTATCATGTTGAAATTCACAAATCTTTTGTATTTTTATTATTTATTTTTTTTTTTTTTTTAAGCTATGAAACTCTTCCAGAGAATGAAAGTATTTGGATATCATATTAATTGTTACCTTCTCATTTAATATCGAGATGCCCTTCTCTGCATCCAGCATACTTAGTAGATGCTTCCTGGGCTTAAAAGAGCATGAGGAGCAGTTCTCTCCCGTTGTTGTCTTGTCTCTTAATTAATTCTTACATGCAGATATAGGGATCCATGCAGCAACTCTCCGCACTAAGGAGCATGCCTGGCATCTCTTTTTATCCATTACAGCCTCTACTTGCAATTTTCCCTTGTTCTCTTTGGAATGTTTTACAGTATCCATGACCTCTAGGTTGTGGGCTCTGGGTGGTTGTGTTCTGTAGGCTTTTTTTCTTTCTTTAACTGTATTAACCATTAGTGCTATGTTTATAGAAGAGCAGCAACAGAAAGAAAAGTTAGAGCCAGAGTTGCACTATTATAAACAAGGAATTCTCTATGCTGGCAGTTTCCAGTTAATTAGTTTTGGTTCTTTTACTTATGTTTTGAAAGTGAGTGAATATTCCATGGTCAGGGCCAAAATTTATTCTTGGATCTGTTTGAAGGTAAAAAAATGCATTCCAGCAGAATTGCATAGAGTGGCTCTGTGGGAGAATAAAGGAAAAAAAAAAAAAAAAAAAAAGAAGGAAATAATGTAATTAACGTAGTTCTAGACTAAAGATACAACTCAAGAAATGGAAATAAGCATTCCTGAATATTATCTGTGTTGTTATTGTCTTTCAGTTGAGTTTTTGAATATGGATGCTGTTGTGTGAAATGAGTGTTATGATCCTTCCGCAGAAATCTAAATGTTTTGGTTGATTCCATACATGTTTACTTGCTTGCAGAAGGTCATTACATTAAAAAATGGATCCCGCCAGGGATGTCAGTGATGGTTGCAGTGAAGACAAATTTCCAGAGCCTATGGGGAAAAATGGTCACTGCCTTTCCCAGAAACATTTGAACTGGCTAATGAAGTTTGGTGGATCTCTGTGGTATTGCAAACGTATGGCCTGATGAGGAGGGTGCTTAGGGTGGAAATGTTTCTTTCAGGAAAGTAGCAGGTAGAAGATTTTTCTGTAGCTTCCCCCATCTAAATCTAATCAAATGAAACCACCTACAGGCCAATAAGCTTCTTGAGTGCACTTTGCCCTAGAAATAGTGTTTTATGATCACAAAAACATAAATAATGCAATAAAAGAAAATGTTTGAGGTCTCCTTAATGAGCTATTGTTAAGGCACCCTTCACTCTAATCTCCTTTCATAGCCTGCTGCAAAAAGCATCATCCAGTGGTCAAGAGCATATTCTGAGTGCTGCTGGGAAAGTACAAATGAGGAAACAGCCTTAATTACACTGCTTGCTGCATCTAGAGGTCTGTGTGGTTTGACCAGCTGTGTTAGGACACCCTGTAATTTGGAGAAATTTTCTGCATGCTGGCACTGCAAATGTATTACTATCCAAAGGATGGTTAATAATCTGAAGCTGGCTGTTAACATCACTGGAACTGGTGTCTATAATTTCAATGAGTGACCCGAATGACTCTGCAGTGAAAGACTGAAATGTCACTCTCTGCCTTTATGTGGTCCGCCTTGAGCAAAGTCTGCTCCAGACTGCACATCTGCTGAGGTCCAGCTGAGGAAAGGGTAATGTGTGAGAATGGATTCATGGCTCCACCACATTCCCCTGTTTGGGCAGAGGAGTGTTGGGTGTGGGAAGGACATAAGATGTCCATTACAGAAATCGTTGCCCATCTTTGTACCTGCAGCTGAAGGCAAAGCAAATGGTTTCCATTACCCAAATATTTACATCCACATAACAATGGATATGTATGACCTGAAAGGAGGTTGTAGTGAGGTAGAGGTCAGCCTCTTTTCCCAGGCAACAGAGATAGAATGAGAGGAAATGGCCTTAAGCTATGCCAGGGGAGGTTCAGGCTGGATATTAGGGAGAATTTCCACTTGTAAAGAGTGGTAAGGCACTGGAACGGGCTGCCAAGGAAGGTGGGAAATCACTGCCCTGGAGGTGCTGAAGAAACATGCAGATGTAGTACATGGGACAGTGGGCAATAGTGGTGATAGGTGGACAGTTGGACCAGATGATTGTAGAAGTCTTTTCCAGTCTACATCATTCTGTGACTGGCGTTCCCTCCAGAGGTACAGAGAGCTCTGCTCCTGCTGCCAAGAATCTGAAACTTTCATTCCCACTGCATCTCACTGGTATAGCTCAGGTGCAGGAAAGGAGTAAAACACCATCAGTAAATTTCAGAAAGTTCAGTATTTGCATTTCATTTGGAAACCTATGACATTTTGGCATATTTTCCCTTGAAGGCCAGGGCAATGCTGATTGAAGATCAGTGTCAGTGCTGAAGTATACAAGATACCAAGATCTCCTGTGCTTCAGTGCAAAACCATCCTGTCAGACACGGCATCGGGGCAACTATCTGGTAGTGGATGAGACAGTGCTTTTTTTTTTTTCCCCTCATTATTTTATACAAAGCTGAACAAAAAGACTAATTCACTCATAGTGCTCTAGGATTGTGTCTTCTTGCACTCAGTGAGACAGGCTCTTGGGGCCACTGTAATTGCATGGTTTCCTTAAAAACCCCACATACCTGATGTACAAGTGTTAGAGCTGGAGCCCCTCTACCCTTCCTGTTTGCTGTGATAGATGTGCAAGTGCTGGAGAAGCCCTACCCTGTGTGTGTTCTCTCCAGTGCAATATGGCTAGCTGTCAAAGAAACTTTTCTGCCATTTGGATAAGCATGGGTGCTACTGGTATCCTGGCAAAATCTGCTGAGAAGACTCAATGAAACCCAATCCTTAGTGAAAATGTTTCCTGCCCTCCAGCCATAGTGAAGGTACTACCAACATGTTGTTTACAGCTGCCACTTGTATATGTAGTGAAGTTCTGAATACATTTCTGGAAGACAAAGAAATTGCCTTTGCTTTTCCGCCTTGTGTTTGTAATTAGTTGAAAATGTGACATGTTGCCAAGAAGGCAGAAGGAAAAAAATATATAGAAATCAAGGACACTGACACTTGTTCTCGCTGCAGTATCTTGGTGAAGTAATGCTGTTAGATTTGGGCTGGTCTCTGATCTGTGCAGGAAGAAAGGCCTGTTGCCACTTGTTAAACTCGAGTGAGATGAAGTACAGCCCTTACCTTTCATTCAGTCACCTGGACACAGTACCACCATCAGTGTTCTTTTTTTTGCCCTATCTAGGCACAACCTTCTTCTGTAGAGCATGTTTTTTTTTATGCAGCCCTCAATTCACAGAATCACACTGAATCAATTCGCCTATAAGATTCTGGATTATGTCACGTGAACCCCTGCTTAAGTGTTCTGTGCTACTGCAAGATCCTCTGTGTGGAAGAGGAAGAATATCTGGTTCCTTCATGTTTCTTCCATAACATCTATTTTGTGACTGCTGAGCATCTCAGCTTTTCACAAATACAAAAGGAAGAAATGCAGAAGTAGCCTCATTGGAAAAAAAAAAACTGTACCATTGACAGAACCAAAGATGCTGCAGATTGAATCATCTAGGTGAAAACAGTCCTCAGTTCCCCTGCCCAGAAAACAAAAAGCTTCTAAGCTGAAGAATAATCTAATGTCTATTTCTGTGGTAGAATAGAAAATAGGTATTTGCCATAAATTCATTCAAATCTTGTTGCAGAGCTTATAGGCAAAACTTGATATGCTCTTTTAGGTTTAGGCAGGTTGTGGGATTAGGGTAACCAAATTCCTCTGTAAAGGGAAACAAAAGCCTGAAATCCTTCCAGCAGCCTGTCCCTCTACAATTATTTCACACCTTTTTTAGGTAAGGAGGGAAATTGAAAGATGGAGGGGGATGGTAAGGAAAGAAAATCTATTAAGTAATTCAAAACTGTGGGAATGAGGTTAGTTTTGTTTTTGTGGTGTTTTTTTTGTTTGTTTGTTGGTTTTTTTTTTTGTTTTTGTTTTTTAATGCAGTGAATGCAAATCTGAATGATATCTTTAAAAGAAAGACACCTGCAAATCAGAGGCTGCCTTTGCAGTGGTCTCTCTGAGCAGGACTTTCATTGCCCTTATCTCCCATCTGGCAGCCCAGCTGCTGCCACTACCACCACCAGTCTGGCATTATGGACGATTGTGAGCTCCTACAGCTCCGGGGTTACCTGCAGGCCTGGGCTGCACTTGTGATAGTAGAGTGAGCTTTCCCAGCTTGTTACTAAGCCAAATGACCCAATAAATTACCAAGAGCACATGAAAACTGACACACTTCCCTCTGGCACCTCCTGCCACACCCTGCACAAGAAGGGGAGGTGTGCCATGCTGTTGTACTCCTTTCAAAACAAGACCTGTACACAGCCTGAGGACAGCACTCATTAAGGCTTCAATGACGGATTGCACATAGGTGTCAGAGTGCAAATCAGCCACACATTTGCTGCATCATCCTTGTTTAAAGGTTATGAAAGTTTTTTTTCAAAACTCTGGATGCAAATACAATTTCTAGATAGCCTGCCAGAAACGGCCATGCCTATAATGTCATGCCAACACAAATGAAGAGTTTTTTGGTGTTTGTTTGTTTGCTTTACTATAGCAATCAGATATGCCAGACAACCTGTTTCTGTGGAATTTGGATTCCTGGGTGGCTGAATGCACTTGGCTGCGCTGCCTTCTTTTCCCCTGTGCACCAGCCCTTCAGGGGTATCGTTTTGAAGGCAGCACAGAGAAGGCCATGCACAGCATGGCTTACCTGGAGCATGTAACGAGGCTGTGTGCTGGTGTACTTCCTCTGCTGATGTGCTCTGTAGCAGTAGAGAGACTCAGTGCGGCCCTACTGGATCCTTTTGACCTCCCCCTTGTTATGGAAGATAAATGCTTCTCCCACGAAAGGCCCGCAGGGTGTGTTTGCACTATGGGTGATCTGGTCCTGCTGTGAACGGAGACATTTCTTCGTGTTTTCAGTGTCCTCTGCCCTAGCTCTGAGGAAAAGGGGTTGTTCAATGCGATTAGGACAGCTCTGCTTGGGCTCAAATATGCTGAGTCCTGTGACAAAAAGCTTGCATGTAACTTTTTGCTTGAAAATGACATAAGAAAGCATGGTAACAACTCTTGCTTCCAAGCCCTTGTTACTGCTGCACTGCTGAGAGTTTAGCAAGGTCTCCTAATGAAGATTCCCCCTGTGCAGAAGCATACAAGTCTCTCATGCACAGCCTATCTATAATCCTTTCTCAGGACCAAAATGCTAATACTGCCACTAAATACCCTGGGCTGCCCAGTCCGTGAGGTCTGCCAGGCTCTGTGCTGAGTGCCTGGGGAGTTGAGAACTACCACTGTCCTGCAGCAGGCGCTGTACTTGATGTGGCATCAAGGGAGGTGCAGCACAGGCGTGCAGCCCACGTTGTGCCTGCATCCCCAAAATGGCCCCCATAGCCAGCAATAAATGGCAGCCATGTCAAAAACCACCCTGCCCTGCGATCTAGGTGAAGAATGTGAATTTAAGGGGGGAGTATGCATGGGAAAGTGTAACTGAGATTGAGGTACTCTGTACCTATGCAGCATGTGCTGAATTTTGTTCTGACTTGCTGAGAATCAGCAGGCCGTACCTGACAGCTGCTTGTTTATTTTTCTCTTTGGGCCTGCTCTGCGTGTACTTCTGGGCCAGTAAAACACTGTGAGTGCAGCAAGCGTTTACTTTCTCTAATGTTACAGTTTCATCTGGTCTAATAAAGCCCAGCTTTTATTTATGTGCATCTCTGTGCTTGAAGAAGGTAGGAATAACAGCCCAGCTGGGGAGGGGGAAAAAAAAAATACAATTTCCTAGTGCCTACCCGAGGAGTTAAAGCAATGCTGTATGTATGAAGGGGTTAAAATACTACACAGGTACAGATCCTGTGGCAATTACAAATGTTATTGAAATAAAAACCAGAAACAGGAAGCCAAAAAACAGGTCCCTAAGGCAGGCATCTGTCTTAAATGATATCATTTGTCAAGTTTCCAGCATCTTGTGGTTGTGAACACAAAAAGAAGTTCTGTGTAATACTAAGGACATTACATACTCATTAGCTGGAATGTTCCTGAAGTACATAATACAGGATTTTCATTTAATAAGAAGCAGCTACTTGCCACTGCGTTGTACATAAAATAAATTCTGGGCATGCTAATTGCCATTCAAGGATGTTCTACCTAATTTTTGACAGGTTTGTTTTTTTTTTTTTCCTCTCTCTAGACTACACTGTAAAAATTGTAAGTAGAATGTGCTGTTATGGTTCAAAAATCTTTTAAAGAATATTTTCTGGTTCCTGAAATCCTGACTCCTGCAATGATGAATATTAAAGACTTTAATGAATGTACTAGAGAAAAAAAGAAAAGTAGCAATGTAGGCACAGCTATTTATTTGGAGGTAGTAGCAAAAAAAGCAAAATACATTCAGTTATGTACATACGTATACATAAAAAATATGTGCATATATACATATACAAAAACGTATCTCAACACAGTAGCTCTTCAAGTCATCTCCCCCATCTCCAAGAGCAAACCTAACTGTAATTAATTGGTATACTTCTTCTATCTGAACACTATTAGTGCATTAGAGTTAACTAATATATAAGCTTCCCCCTCACTGCCCTGCCAATGACCTTAAGCTTCACATGGTAGGAAGGCCACTTGCTGTAGAATAGAAAAGTAATTTATCCACCATGATTGTTCAGCCCTGGCCCCTCTGTAAAACAGCGACTGACAATTGTGCTGTATTATGGATGGTACGTTTGTGGCATGTACAATAGTGTGCAGAGCATCAAACTCACTCCCCTGAACACCGCAGGCAGGCTTTGAAAAGTGAGCCTAGAAAAGACGAGGCCACTTGCTGAGCTATGGGCCTCCATTTTCAAATGCCTTTTTTTTTTCCCCAAAAAACATCCTCCTTTTTTTTTTTTTTTTTTTTGCCTCAAAGATAGAATAATATTGTTTTCTCAGCTTAAGTAAGAGCACCAAATTTTTTTCCATTCAGAAAAGAATACCATTTTTAGAAAAAAAAAAAAAAAAAAAAAAAGGTTACTTTGCTTTTATTTTACCTGGGGTTTCCCTGCTTCTCTCCACACTTCAGGATTTAGCATATTCCCTCAAAACATAATAAATTTTGATTCTGTAGCTTAAGGGATCCATCAGTTAAAATGTTAGTCTTTCATCTTTATTACCCTCCCATTAAAATGAAAGAAACCGGGACACACTTCAGTTTAGAAGAAGCAATTTAGTTGGTAATGTCCTTACTACTCAAGTCTTTACAAAGAGAGAAAGTGCATTATTGCTTATATTTCACACATCTATCTGCATAAGAAGCAACTAAAGCTTTCAGACACATACGATGTTAAATTTAATAATATTCTTTGATTAGATTATTTTATTACAACATTTTTCCATTACCAGTCATTTCCCGTATGCATTTACATTCATAAAACCTGCAGGTTTTTCTTTGTTTGTGTGTGTATATGTATTTCTAAAGCAAGGAAAGACTCTCTCCTTTGCTACAGCTGTTAGGCTGGAAAAGAACAGATTAATAACTAGCCACCACGTAGAACTAGGTTTCCCTGAACGCCGCACCAGTAACCCTTTGCTATAATGAGGACACAAAGAGGCTCACATCAGGCTGCTCCTCTTCTTCATAACTCAAAAGCGTCATAGTGGCAATAGCCTCTAGTGCTATTTGTCTTTAGTGCAGTTGTGACACTTCGGCATGATCCATAATTTGGCAGCTATTTACCGTGACATTTCCCTTCAGTGCAGCCATAACATTCAGTGAAGCCATTATTTGGTTCCATTTACCATATAAATTGTATTGTTGTGCATGCATGCTAGCAGCTACATTAGGTACCTGAAAATGAGTAAATCTTGTAAAATAGATACTAACAGCTATTCAGCAGTGGAATTTCTTTACTCCTCAAACGGAAGTAGGAATACACGTACTATCTGCAAACACTACAGCAAACTTTTCCTTGAGACTCTGTTAATTATTTCTATTTATCTGACATGGGAGAAAATGATGTCTGCTTATGAAACTTATGCATTTAATACGTTTGTACATCTGCACGTGAACAAATATGTAACAAACTATTGCAGGGTAGAAATCTAACTGATTCAAAAAGGTATTAGGAGATTCCAGCATAGCAATTAAGTGGGAAGCATATCTGCAAAATGTGCTGAGGGTTGCAGGCCAGGAGAGAGTGAGTGAGTACGTGTGTGTCCGTGTGCGCGTGCGTATGCACACATGTGACAGGCTCAGGAAAAAAGCCAGCTCTTCATCTATTTCTTTGTTGTTTTTCCATGGAAGCATATGTGTGTAGGGAAAGGGAAATTCTGTTCTTAGCCTCAGCAAACAATGCCAGATTCCTCTGTAGCAAATTCATTTAGAAAGGTAAAATTAGGATGTAGTGCTAGCAACCACATCTCAATGAGCTACTATTATTAATAGTATTATTATTTAAATCCCTGCTCTCTACATATAGTATACTTAGTACTTCCTAGGCAAATGTATTATTATTTTTAATCATTTAAGTACCCACTGTGCACACAGCTTTTAATACACCTTTTTTTGCAAGCATATTAAGTGTATTGTTATTAATCCCTTGCTGTGACTCTACAGTATTTCTTTTCCTTGTATGTTCAATGTCCTATCATCATTTAAACCTCTCAGTGTGTGCATGCCATACACATTTTCCTATCCATCTAATATTTAAACATTATTTAAATCCATCATAGCTTACTTATTCAAAGTCAGCCCTGCTCCCGTAACTCTTTGTAGAATATACTTTCAAATAAGGAGGAAAAGTTGGCTTTCCAAAACCCCCTACATACCTAACATTATTATGCATCTCAGTAGAAAAGCCTTATCTATGTGTTTCAGAAACAATTTCACCCTCTTCCCACTGATAATGCTTTCTTCCAGCAATCTGTAAGTTTAACAAAAATTCACTCTTCATTCTGGACTCATTCAAGGAAGAGCCATCTCATGTTTAACTTGTGTTGCTTTTTAGCTTTACTTAGGCTTTTGATGAAAAGGACAAGCCCCCCCAGTGGCCGTAGCCCAACCCAAACACCCAGAAAGGTTACAAAATCAGTACCCCAGACATACAGGTTCTGCACGTAACAAATTTCTACTTTTTAATTACCCTGTAATCAGTATTAAAGCGCTGAATAACAAGCCTGAAGCCAGAATTAAAGGCAACAAAATGTCATGTTTGAATACATGCATATATGTGGATCTTCCAAAGGTTCCTTTATTTTGTTTAGTAAAGGAGCCCAGGGCAGCTGCATTGCTCAGTTACATATGAAGAAGCATATTAAAGTAGAATGCTCTATGTCCAAATACAACTTTTATAAGAACAGCTACAGCCCTGCAAACAGCTAAAGCTATTGGAGTAACAATGCTCACAGCCTTTGAGCATCAGGATACTTGTGTGGATGTTGGCATTTGGCATTTGTTACCCATGTAACTCTTCATTGCGTAACACAGATCTAAATAATATCTGTAGTTTTGCTTTGCTTTACTGTTTTTTTTTTTTGTTTTTTGTTTTAATCTGTATTTATTGACCAAGGGTACTGCATCTTTGAACGCAAGAAGAAATTACGAGCTTGGGAATAAAACAGAACTTTGTATGCTCAGAGTACTCCTTTTATGTATTTGAGTGTTCACATCTTTCTAGTACTCAGTTGGAAGGCCAAAAATATCCTTTTGTTATGCAAAATACCTAAACGCCACTACATTTGTTATACTATAGAGGAAAGAGGAAAACGATTTCTAACAGGAGATCTTAGTCACAACAACAACCCTTTGGTTAAAAAAAAAAAACCAAATACTCAAAGCATTTTAACCTTCCCAAAAATCCTCCAAGAGGACCTATTCAGACATGAAAAAGGAACACTGCTTTGCTGAACACTGTTCTTTGGGATGCTAATGGCATATGCACAAAAATGCAGAGATAAGAATGCAGTAAATCAAATTTTAAAATAATTTTCTCTACTGGCTGAGTAAAATGCAAGTTTTTCCAGCACTGCTTGAAAAATTTGTCATGTAAAGTCAGTCATGAATTAAATTTACTCTGGCTTTTTTCCTCCAACCTCTAAACATTATCAGTCTATAATTAAGCTTATTACGATGTGTATGATCTTACAAAATTTCCATCTCTCCAACTGTATGTAAATGTATATATTATTTCAAAAGATGTTGCTGAAATGACATTTAAGATCTTAAACATTTCCCGTGTGGGGGGAAAAAAAATCTAGAGCAAGCATAGTTTAAAGTATTTTTTTGTTCTGGAAAATATTAGACTTCTAGATGGAATTCCCCCTGTACGTATCATTAATGATTTCTATTATGGGATGAAGAATTTTCAAAACTTTACCAAACCTTTTATCTGCACCCACTAGATCATCTATTCCTGAGCAATGCTCTTTGCGGCAGGTAATGTGACTGCAGATTTAAAATGGTCTACTTGTCTATACAAGGGCTTCTGCAGAAGCAATATTCAGTAACAGAAGTAGCAGCCTGATTATGGGAAGTCACAGCAAGAATCATCAAAGAACTCTGCAATATAGAAATCATCTGCAAAGGAGCTACTCACCAAGAACCTTATCGATATAAAGAAATGCACAAACACTTAAACAGCTTTTTTTAATTTTATTAAATCTTAAAAAAATATACAGGGTCTGATAATATATGAACATGGCTCAAAATCCCCCTCCAATAATCTGTAATACTGATTAAAGGAGATACAGGGCAGTAAGCACTAACAGTATCAGACAAAAAGGCAAGAAAATAATGTCAAAGTTTGTAAAGATTTAGAAAAAAAAAACCCCACACTTGTTTAAGGTTATGAATGGCAATTAAAAAAAAAAGTCAACTTAGTTTTCTCACTATTACTGTCATGTAATAATTTAAAATTTTCCTGAGTAAACAGTCAAGGAACATTACTGTGATCCATGATGCAAAATTATAATTATTGTGTTTAGTGGAAAAAAAAAAAAAATCAAGAATATACTTGTTTTTTTTTTCCCTAAAATGCAACTCCTTTTATTTAGCCTTGTTCTATCAATTTTTAAATCAGGGAGTCAAAATTGCTGAAAGAAAAAAAAAAATTCTGAGTTGAACTATATATATAAAGTCTTATCAAACTACTCTACAGACTAAATCTGCCTCTGCATCAAGACTTATTCTGTCAAGAACAATGTTCCTGTCTCATGCTAGCATAAGCAACAGCATGAAACACAGGCCCATTAAGTCCATGCTTCAGCCATGGGTTAAAACACTTCCAAGAAAAAAAAGAGAAAAAAAAATCAACTTTTTTTTAATTAACACCTTAATGCTGCTTTTTAATTTAATATCCATTACTAAGTTAAAAAGAAAAAGAATTTGTTTCTAGTAATTCTGAAGCATAAAGTGCCCATTTTCTGTCTTCTGATTTATATCATTGTTCTGTTTTTACAGCTTACTGTTGACAGAGTGAGGTAATTCAACTACAATTTTTCCAATGTTTTTTCCCATGTACATGTAATCTACAGCACGAAATACAGACTCCAAGCCAATGAACTTGCCCTCTGGAGACATGTCTCCAAGGTCCACCTCACAAACCAGTTCTCCTTTTTCATACATCTTAAGCAAGTGCTGCAGAGCCATTTTGTATTCGGAAAAGTAATGGTTCAAGAAGAAACCCTGGACGCTGGCAGACTTCTTCAACAGTTTTGCTGGCAAGAACTCTGCTTTAATAGGCTGGATGCCAGTAGGACTTTGGTAGCCAGTGATAAACCCAATAACTATCAGGCGCCCCTTGGTAGCCAAGGAGTTAACAGCCAAGTCAAACATCTTCCCACCAACAGACTCGTACACTACATCTACACCTTCTGGGTAGTCCTTCCTCAGAACAGATTCAACGTTTTCGGTTTTATAGTTGATGACACGGTCGCAGCCAATGGATTTCAGAAAGCCACTCTTTTCATCACTGGAGCAGGTTCCAATGACATGGCACTTGGCCTTCTTTGCGAGCTGCACAGCAAACTGGCCCGTCCCTCCAGCCGCTGCTGTCACCAAGACCTTCTTGCCTTCAGACAGCCCTCCCAAATTCTCCAGGCTGATGTATGCGGTAGCGCCACTTACCATCAAAGTCAGAAACTCGGGTTTCACAGAGGGCAGAGGAACTGCTTCTTTGGCAGGCACAACTGTGTATTCGGCAAAGGAGCCTGCCTTAACGTAGGCCACGGCTTGGCCCACTGAGTAATGGGCACTGGCACTGAGTCCTAATGCTACCACGTCACCAACACCTTCAAAACCTACATCAAATGGGGGCTTAACTGATGTGTCATATCGACCAGCTGAGTAGTTTATGTCAGATGCATTAATGCCGACAAATCTAGAAGAAAACAGAAATGTATTAACATGATTTATTCCTTATCAAGTCGTATGAGAAACCTTCAATTTTAATTTGTGGAATGTGTTTGGGACTTTTTTCGACTATTGGTATATCTGAATAATGAACACGTTACACAGACTATTTCCGTTGGACTTATGTACTTCACAGTCTGTTACTGTAGGATTAAAGACAAATCTGCTGAAGGAAAGAAGAAAACTCTTACATTTTCCTAAATCTCGTTTGGCCGAAACAAAAACGACTCTGTACAAAATGAACTTAATTGGTCACTTTATACAGGATGTGAAAACACTGAAGAATAAAATCTGCAAAGCGGTAAATACGTTGATTCTGGCAACAAATTTACATTTTTTAATATAATAACACTGTTAATGACTAACGATCATATTAACTATCGATGTCGTTTGCAAGGTCACATCACTGTGGGCAAGTACTTTTTAATTGATGGAGTCACTACAGCAAATTTGCCTTTTGATGCAGCTGATGTCAACGACGTATTTCTCCTGATATAAATGACGTGCCACGCAGCGAAACCACCTTGCGCAGAAGGACTGCAACTGTGAGGCCGGCGAGTGCCGCTGACCCCTAACAGGTGAAAATGGTGCCGACCTTTGTATTTTTTACAAAGGACGGACAGCCTCACAACTCCGCTAAGCACTTGGGGATGCCGCCTGAAAGATACGATCTAGCTTAACCGCAGAGGGTGTTTCAGCAACGCCGCTCTTTACAAAAAGCAAAGCGTCTTCGTACAGGCAGAGGGAGAGAGAGTAGGGAGGATTCTACTGAGCAGAAAACGTCAAAAAGAAACGCGCGCAATGAGAAGGGCCTGGGCCGCTGCTACACGTGGACGTGACAGCCTGAGAGATGCGCTCGGTACGGCGCAGAGGCTGCAGCAGTGCGGAAGCCCCGCGCTTCCCGCTGCCGCTGTTCGCCACGGGCTCCAATGAAACGCGCGCGCTGCGGGCAGCGGAGCGCGCCGCGTGCTCTGCTTCCCCTCGCTCCCCATAGCACGGGGACCTCCGCCTCCGTGGCACGGCGGGAGCCCCGCGAGGCTGGGCGCCGCCGGCGGCTCCTGCTCCGCGCTCAGCACGCGCCGCTCCGGGGCAGGTAAACCGCCGGCGGAGGCCGAAACCTCCCCGCGCGGCTCCGGAGCGGGAGGAGAGGCTGCCCGCCCGCCGGGCTCCCCGCGGAGCCGTCCCCGCGCTGCCCTCGGCGCGGCCCGCCCCCCGCTTTGCTCAACTCCCCTTTGTCGGATGAAGCGCGGAGCAGCGCGGTGCCGGTCGCTCCGGCGCTCCGCTTCCCGCGCGCGGCGGCTGGATTAAAGCGCGTTGCCTTATTTGCTTCGTCACCGCGGCCGGCACGGAGGAGGCGGCGGGATGCGCCCGCAGTTTCTTATTTTGCATTTAAAAGTAGGAACGAGCAGCGCGTACAAGTTGAAGATCGGTTTGCTAACTTCTAAAAAGCGGAGCACAGAAGTTACCATTACTGCGAGCACTCTGGGCTGGAAGACTCCGTTCGAATCGTCCACATTGTCCCGTTTTAATCTCTCACTGAAAACAGTTTTTAATTTAGGAATTTCTAAATTACTTCAGCATTGCAAGCTGTAAACCTGAGGAGGCAGAAATAAAAGAAAAAAAGAAAAAAAGCTGGAGATGGGCTTTTCCCAACATAATTCTGCACATTGAGTTACACATCTTATTTCTGCTCAGCAGTGCTGAACCCTCTCTTTAGTTTGAAGACACAGTGCACTGCGATGGGGAACGCTGCTTCTATATCACAACAAAGCACAAGACACCTAAAGCAGCCCCACGGCACGCACTGCAGACAAAACAAAGCCATCAAGGGCAGTGCCACGCAAGGAAAACATTATTTAGACCAACCACTCGGCAGCGGCAGTCCTCCCCTTTCCCCACTGTGATCCACTGGTTCAAAAACTTTCTCAGCCCCTCTTGCTCCTTTTCTTCCATAAACTTTTCTCTTATCTGCCATCCCAACAGTGAGACACTAAAGCTATTTTGGAACTGAAAAGTGCCACTTCCCCAAGCGAATCTTGAAAAGACCACGTAACTGTAGGCAGCACCACGTCCTCACACCCTCTGGGCCCCTATCTGGCAGCGAAGGGAACCTTGCCCTTCGCTGCACCCTGGAAAACATGAATGGAGGTGGCTTCCATAGGGAATTTTTATTCTCCTGAACAAAATAGAAATAAATGTATTGCTTTAAATCAGTTTGCATTAGAAAGAAATGCTTCAAAACTAGAAAGGATGGATTCTTCCTTCTTTTGGAAAGAAAAAAAAAAAACACAAAAAAAACCCAAAAAAAACCCAAAACCCCCACCCAAAACTGCTGGCTTAGTTTTTTCTCCAAAGGAGAAGAGGGAAAAAGTTCCACTTAAGAGCACCTCACTTTCAAGTGTCTATCCACATAGGGACTCGGCATATTTTAGTTTCTCATTCCCATAAGTCCCAAGCCACATTTTATTGTGGTGAACGAGAACTGTTTTGCATAGAAAGCTCAAAGCAATTAATATTATTCATGGGCGTGACTGGGACTAAAATGAACAAATTCACAAATGCACTCTTGGAACTCAAGCCCTTTATTGTTTTGTTTTTAATTTTATGGTCCTACCTATTAGAAAATGTACCACTGGCTTTGGAGCTTACATAAAGGCAGGGATTCATCCTGCTGGGATGGAAAAAAGCCTCCACAAGTGATAAGGGGAAAGAAAACTCTCTTCCTGCTGCAGCTTGCCTTTACAGCACACTTCTCAATAACACAATCCTCCGCCTTCTGTGAGAGTCCCCAGAAAATGATGATGAATACAAAGGGAATGCCACAGAATCCCAAAGAATACAATACGTACGGGCTCTCAGTATTGAGCTTCCCGCTCACCTCTCCCTCCCCTCCATCCCTACCCATGTGTGCGTGTGCATAATACACTGATGTGTCAGAACCCAGTTCTTGGAGCAGCTCCTGCTTTGCCCCATGTCTCAGCCCTGTTACCACGAGATATGCACCCGGGGAGCCCCCCGAGCAGCGGGAGGAGGGGAGAGGAGAGAGGAGTTACTCTGAGGCGTGCAAAAGAGTTATAGATATGAAACACTCGTGGGACGGGGAGGGCTGGGAAGCAGTGACATGGCCCAGCCCCGCTGCCTGCCCCGAGCCCACAGCAGGAGCCCAACGCCAGCCACTGCTGCCTGGCAGCGGTGGATGCAGCAAGCCTCAGGCGTGGAGGTTTGGAAGAAATTTGGGTCCCAGAGGAGACGCCAACACCTGACTAAAGTGCCTCTACGGCAGCTCCTGTAGGAATGCCCTTATCCCTCCCATACTGCTTTATCAGTGCGTTCACACGGACACACGAGCACACACACGCACCCTCGCCGAACTTCTGCTGCTGTTTGCAGATCGATGAGATGCGCACCAACACCCCCGAGCCGCACTGCACTCCTCCCGCCCGGCACCACCCGGGCGCGCTGCTCCCCATACAGCACTCGGCAGCCCAGCGGCTCCCCGCACCGGAACGCCACCCCGCACCTCCGCTGTCGAGCAGCGCTCGGGCGGGTGGGCAGAGCGCGGGGCTGGCGGTGCGCCCGTCCCAACCGCCGCCGTCCCGGGAGCCGCCGTCAGCGGCACCCCGCCCCGCCGGAGGAGGAGGGAGGGGGAGCGTCACCCGCGCGCACGTGGATGGGCCGAGCGGGCCGCGGCTCCGGCCGCTCGGTAGAACGGCGGCGATAAAATTAAACGAGCCGTCGCCAGATGGCGGCGGGCGCGCCTCGGCCGCGTGGGAGGCCGCAGGCCGCGAGAGGCTGGGCGGGCGGAGGCTCACCTGTTCCGGACGAGGAGATCCCCGTCACCGGGCAGCGGCACGGGCACGTCCCGCCGCAGGGTGACCGCCTGGCGGAAGTCGGGGCTGAGCGCTGTCACTACCAGCTTCTTCATGGCGCTGGGGATGGACGAGCCCTGGAAGTCCAGGAAGTGCCGGGAATACGACATGTCCAGGATGGGCCGCCCGCCGCCCGCCGCCGAGCAGGCGGGGCCCGGGGCCGCCCGCCGCCACCAGCAGCGCGGCGCCCGCCTCCAAATCATGCCCGCCTGCGGCGCCGCGGCGGGGCCGCCCCTCCCTCCCTGCTTTCTTTCCTTCCTTCCTTCCTCCCTCCCTCCCGCAGCCGGGGCTCGGCTGGCTGCCGGTGTGCCGCGCTCTACCTCAGCTTAGGACTGCTGGCGGGGTAGCCCGACCCAGCCCGCTCTGCGCTTTACGGAGACGTTATTGTTCTACGAAAAATAAAGCGAAAATAAGAAGCGGGAAGGAGGCGAGCTGAACGACCAGCGCGGTACGGCCGGAAGAGCGGGGCGAAGTTGCCGCTCCGCTCCGTGTTGTTATTAGCCGCCGCCGAGCAGCCGCTGCCCGAGGCGGAGCTCCGCCCCTTCCGTGCGAAACGTTCACTTCCGCGCAAGGTGCTACGAATCAACCCCGAGCGGGGTGCGGGGTTCGAAGGGATCCCGCTCGTGTGGCGGTCGCGGGGACGTGCTGCTGTCCGGCTGCGCGGAGCAGAACGACGCTGCCTGCTCCGCTTGGCTGCCGGAAAAGCTCTTATTTTTCTTTGCCTCCTAAAAGTTATCGTGGGGCACGTCTGAGAGAGGGGAGCAGCGCGGGGGTCGGGAAGTGTTTCTGTCGGGCCGCCCGTCCCGACTTGGTGCAAGCGTGGGTAGGGAGCGATGGAAAAGGCAGCGTGACAGGCGTTGTACCCCAGTGCCGGAATCCCCTTAGCGAGCTCCGCGCCGCTCGTTCTGCGAACTGGAAGCAAAAGAATAAAACTCCCTTTTGCTCTAAAGGAGAGGCAAGCCGCAGTTCGGAGCTCTTTCCCTCAGGAGCCAGCCGGACAGCTCGCGTGTCTGCCGTCCTGACGGGAAGGGAACTCCTCTTGCGGGACCGCCCCAGGCACACCGCTCCCAGCACGGCGCTCTGCCGGCGTCTCGGAGCGATCCCCGGCCGTCCCCCCACCTCCCGGGTGCCGTTCCCTCGCTGCTCGGCCGGAGCGAACCCCAGCCAAGTTGCGACGGGTCCCGACGGCGTGCGCCGCACGTGAGCAGCCTTTGTGCGGCGCCGCGCTGAGGTTTCGCTTCTGTCATATTGTTTAGCTTTGGGAAAGGAGGAGGGAAAAAAAGAAAAAAAAAAAAAAAAAAGAAAAGAAAACAAAGCAATTAAAAAGATTGACAGGTATGGGTTTGTGTGAGACCTATTTGTAATTGTCAGGGTGACGTGGGCAGCGGAGGAGGAGTAAGGCTGCGGCAGGAACAGCGGCTCGATGTGTCTGTCTATCAGTTGAGGCTGTCTGCGGGCGCCGGGACCCGAGCGTGTGCTGTATCTCAGTGCAAGGCGCAGGGAGCGGAGCGGGGCGCGTTCTCTCCCAGGAGTTTGAGGGGGGGGG
>NW_024884253.1:55608078-55610578 GCF_019232065.1 Centrocercus urophasianus
GTAGAATAGCAATACTTCATAGTGATGGGAGAGGAAGGGAAAATTATCTAAATGAATCCTCCTTTAAAAAAAAAAAAAGAAAGAAAGAAAGAAAGAAAGAAAGAAAGAAATACTGCTCGGAGGAAATGGTCCCTTCGTAATGAAGCGGCTTCTTAATTATCAAAAAAGGTAAGGTTGTTTAGCCAGCTTCATTAACAGGCCCCTAATTATCTGTAAACCTGATGGATTTGTGACAGGCTTAACGATTAATGCCGACAAATTCAGTGAGGTGTCAAGTTTGCAGCCAGTTTGATGTAATCAAGTTGATATTATACAGTCCCCATAGCCTGTAGTGCAGTATTAACTCAATTTGCTGGTGCAGGTGACAAATGGACTTTGCTACCTGACTAATCATGTCACAGAGACAATGTTGCTTAATGACCTCAGTAATCCCTGCTTTTAACTGTGCAATAAAGCTAAAACAGGAAAACTAACAACTCAGCTGCCCCCCCCTTCCCTGTTCCGGAGATCCAAACGCTGATCGTTCCTCTGGTTTGACATGCTATTGTAAGTGAGCGTCAAAGTGGCATCTGTCCTAACAGATCCCAACAAAAAGTTTGAAAAAGTCATTGCTTTGATGGGTACATATTTTTATTGTCATTCTTGGCTCTGGAGCATTTGAACTACGCGAGGCAGAGATATTTTTTTATTTTTTTATTTTTAATGCCGAAGTATTTGCAGATATAGATGTAAAAGAGACAAACGTACATATCCTTAAAGGAGCACACCTGTAAAATATTAGAAATCGTAGTTTCGCGGGGAGCGTGACAGAATAATATTAATAGCAGCACACATTTGGTCTCCATTCTTTGATGGGGAGGGAGGCTGTTGCACAACATGCTGAATTTAGTGAGACATTTAATAATTGACACTCTCCTCGAAAATCTAGGGAACAGCAGCAGAAACAATGTTCTTACAATTACCTAAGGTATCTCGGTTGTGAGAGACGGAGAAATGATCGATTTCTGAGGCAAATCACTGATTCGTGGTAGGTTTGTTCTGTATTGTTTTTAAAGGGTAGGGGGGTTCCCTCTGATCAGCGTAGTTCCAAAATGATGTGTAACACAGACATAATGGGGTTGGGATCATCAAAGATAAACTCCTTCTGTTAGTAAGATTTCCAAGAAATACTCTGGAAACGTGCAGTGTCTGGATAAACAATTTATCTTGGTGGCACAGCTCTAATCACTGCCCTCTCACCCTGTACACACAGGTTGTAATCCCAATGGGAGGGTAGATAGCATGTATTTACATGTGTTCCTTTGTTAGTATTTTGTCAGCTACTTAAGGCAGCTCTGTTGTGTTGCAGTGGGCTTTTTGGTCAGTCCCATTCCCCTGAAAAGGATTCAGTCACCACCTGCCTGTATTTTCTGAACGTTGCAGCTTGATTCTGTTAATTATTATTTATTCATATGTGGCGAGGAAAATAGTCTGAGACACTTCTGAATGAAGGCAGAAATACCTTTTTTAAAATTTAAATTGTAGGCATGTCTTATTTTCTACTCAGTGCATCTCTTTAGCATAACTGTTAGCAAACAATAGATAATTTCCTTTCATTGCTTATTATGTTAATATTATGATAATATATTTAAAAACATCTACTTGTTTAGTATACTTCAAATTTGTTCTTTAAAAAAAAAAAAAAAAAAAAGCAGCAGCAGCTACCGCGTTCCTTCTGCCTCGGTTCTTGTTGCGTTTGCAGGATGGGGGGAATTTGTACTGACAGTTGTCCCAAAGCAGAGATTCATGGGGTTGATTTTGCAGGAAATGTAACGAATTGACATGATTACGTAGGCCAGCATTTGCTGCTAGGACTCGTTCTACGTGGCGATGGATCGTGTAGCATGAGATACCGGATTCTGTATCGCCTCGCTTTCTGGATCTGGAAAGTTCATTGAGAAAATGCAATTTGTTTGTTTGTTTTTTAATTTTGGCTGAAGAGTTTGGGTATTGTCCGTGCAGTGCTGCTTTCAAAACGTTTTCCTTGCCTCAACTGGCTGTGTAGTGGAGCTGTGCCTGCGTAGCAAGGTGTATTTAACTTTGTTTATATTTCGGCTTTCATTGTTGTGTTGGGACTGGAAATGTAATTTTGGGATGGAGCCCTATGAAATCCATTAATGATGCAGAAGCCAACTGTTCCAACAGCAGAGCTCGGGGGAGCAAAGGAACGGGAGAAAGAAGTTGAGTGTTAGATAAGTAACATGGGGCAGGTATTTCTGCGCATACATTAGGGATCGTTTAGCGAATGTGTAGCTCAGGTCTTTGTTTCTGAATTTTCTCTGAAAAGACACGTGCCAGCCTCCTTCCCCAAAGGTTCTGTTGCCAGTTTATCCAATGTTTTTACTTCGAATAGAAAGTTTATGAGCGACGTAAGGTTTGAGATTGCTGTCCTTGCTGCTGGAATGCTTGAGCTTGCAAACACTGCGGTCCTTGCCCGGTCCTCCCACCCTGTATCCATAAC
>NW_024884253.1:55613078-55643078 GCF_019232065.1 Centrocercus urophasianus
ATCAGTTAGGTGGAAGTAAAGGTTAAATCTTTAAGTAGTTCAGGGCCTTTTCTTGCTGTAGAATAATTGTAGTCATTCGCACAGTCTATGATTTCTGATACAGTTTGAGAATTAAAGAAAGAAAGGTACCAGCTAAATTCGTTCTTGATCTTTCTGTATTCTCCTAAAAAATATTTGCTCTATCCTCAAGGGAAGTGCAGCGTTTGTTGATGGGAACATTAGAGTTCTTTTTTTTAAGGCTGTGAAAATATTCATAGCTAAAGGACCAGGAGAATCGGAATTATAAACAATTCGCATTTGCGCAAAATTGGCCAATACTTGGACTTTGTCTAGAAATGTTATTTTTTCCAGGTCTAGCAAGTGTACTGTAAGTGTGGAAATATACTCAAAAGAATAAATCTGGGCAGTTGTCTAGTTCAGTCATTTAAATAACTGGTGTTTAATTTTAAGGATTTTTTTTTTTCATCATAGCAGCAGTTGGGCTTAAAAGTGACAACAGATTAATTTTGAAGAATTCTGAAAAACAGCTTGCTACTTTATGACGATGCTTATTTCATATTTGAACATTCAGACGTGCTTGTCAACTGATCCTTATCCGTGTAGACAAGATATTTGAACTGGAGATGGCAGATTTTTATGATGGAAAATTCACCTCTGTGAAATAATCGCCACCAGTACTTCGGATTTTGTGTGCCATTTTCTGCAAGGTGTGGAAAGGACGAGATACGCATTCTGACTGCGCTTTCCCTCTGTATGCATTTTTATGATGGTGGGCTGTATGAATTTAATGTTATAAATTAAAATTAATAAGTGCCGGATACAATGTGTGTAGTTATCACTCTTTGGATTTGCATGAGGCATACCTGTTTAGTTTTGTGTTGAGTCCATCAGGACTTTTGTATTGGGCTCCATTAGGAGAGCAACTGCTTGGAAATCCTTCTCTTTGTGGGAGTTCAGTGCTTCAGCTAAATCTCTTGGTTAGTGTATGTGTTAACCAGCAGCTGAATCTACAATTTAACTGATTGTAGATTCAGTATTTCCACAAATGCCAGACTAAAAAAGGAAAAAAAAAGATTATTAGAGCATAACTTAGATATCCTCCCTCTTTTGTATTTCCTGGAGCAGGCCCGTTACCCAAAGTGCATATTCAACCTTTCATTTCTTTTGATTTTTGTTTCTTCCATTGCTTCATTTCTTGGTTTGCTCATGTTTGTTCACCACACTGCTGCTGCTGCTGCACAAAGCAGTTTATTTTAGTTGATGGACATTTTTTTTTTTATTCCATGGGTATTGTATCTCTGTGAAATTCAAAGCTCATATGAAAAAGCAGCTTCCTTTCCATTCTGAAAAACCTAGAATTGACTTAATTATTTTAGATTTTCTGCGTTTCTATTTCTCGGTGAATTAGAGTGGAATACAGGATTTCTTTATTATTGTGATTGCAGTGCATGCTGCAGGAAAATAGCCAAGTAGAATCCCTCTAAGCTAATAGTCACAGTGCTGCTTATCATTGTCTCCGTTTTCTGCTGTACAGCAGGGCCAGTTTTAGCCACCTAAAGAATCAGGAACTGTGTGAATGTCTGGATTTGTAGTAGAAAAGTCTTGGTTTTTCTACATTAGCCTCAGTTTTAATTCTATTTTTTAAAGAGATTTTTCTTGATTTTAAAAATACTGGTTTCATACTCAGCTCTTATTTTTTCAGTCACGTATCCTAAAATATACAATATGAATGGGGAATGTAGTGAAGGAAAAGAATGGATGCTTTTCAGGATGGGCCCGACCCACATCCCCAAAGAAGTCTATGAGGGAGTCATGCCGTTGAGTTTCTTGGCTTAGGACTTGGGCCGTGATGTCTCAGAAGATGCAGTCATGTAGCAGGATTCTTTCCTTGTTGTTATTTTAAAACCAAAAACAAAATGATGTAGTAGTTGCAAAACCTCTGCATGCTGAAATCAAAAGCTAATAATCCAAGACAGAATTGGGAACATGAATTTCTAATGTCCAGTTTTCAAGTGCTGGTTTGTTTTTGCTTTTTTTTTTTTTTTTTTTAATTTGTTTGTTTGTTTTAAGAAAGAATGTTTCTAAATAAGTTACAGCAAGATCTTTTCAAAATAGTACAGCGGACTGAATAGAAGAAGGAGCTCTTTGTGAAATGGTTAATAGGCTTTATTGGCAAATCATCACTATTGCAAGTGTCATAGCTACAGCTCAGCTTTGAAGTATATGAATTTACAACCTAACTATTGTGACTAATATTTATTTCAGAGTACAGAATGTGTCACAGCAGTAGGGCATCTTATTATTAATGCAGTAAAATCTTGCAGTATACTTTTTGGTATGAGGTTGCCATGCTCGAGTTCCCAGCTATATAAAAGTTACAGTGAAACATGCCTTTTTTCAGCTGTATCTTGCTGTAACATGTAAGTGACTCGCTCCCAGGAAAAGTCATATGGGCAAGTTGTTCCATATTAAACTACTACAGTATAACTTTGAGCTGGCCTCGTATGCTATGAAGTCTCTGGTTAAAACACCCATTTTAAAGACTGTTTTCAATTCTGTTCTACTTTTTAAATCAAGTCAAGGCGTGGGTCTTCCAAGTAATGTATTCGGGTTGGAATTTCTTAATATGAAAAAGTTCATGAATCCTTACCTGCTCTTTCATCACTGCAGTGCTGATGCTTTTCAAGGAACACATCTGGGTCTTGCTCTACTTCAAATATTCTTTGCACTGCATGGTATTGCGTGCTACATTACGTGTTTCTGCCATGCAGTTTTCCCCCTGTTACACCAGGTTATACTTCAGATCTTAATTTCACTGTAGGAATTTGCAACGATCTCATTAACTTCAAATGTGAGAGAAAAAGCTGCAGAAGAGTCGCATTAATGCAGGCAGATTTGAGCAGAAGATGATACATGGCCAACATGTTTTCTTCGCATTTTCTTTTCTTTTCTGCTCTCAAAGAGGCACCTGCTGCAGAGGGACACTGCAGTAGCTTCCAAATCAGGAACATTCATTCTCTGTGCTTACAAAATATTTCTTTCCTTCCCTGTAAGTCACTCCTTAAAAGCCATTCTGAAATATCAGTGTGTAAGAAATAAACACAAGAATCGTATTTCGGATAACGTGTGTGTGTGTATATACGTATATGTATAAATATATATATAAATATATATTTGTCTTAACATCTGGTAGGTGAAAGGAAGAAAGCCTGTCCATTTTCAAAGCCAAATAAAAAGCAACCTTTCCTGTTAACTTTTGTATTTTAAACGGCTGTTATTCAGGGAAAGGGAATTCCCTGGCCTCAGTTTATCTCCACCGGAATATCTGTAGCTCACGTGTAAGCTTGTGTTTTGTTCTTTTTGTTTTGGTGGTGTTTTCCAGATGGAAAGAAGAGAGAGCTCCTAATTCTCTGCCTTTTCCAAACCTCTAGTTTGTAGTTGTACTTATCATCAATATTGCAGGCCCTGACACTCTGCAGCACTGTCACTGTATATACTGTGAAGGCAGTAAAAATGAGCACTAATCAATCTTTCAGGGAGAAGCAATGAGCATTAGAAGGCCACTATCCTGTGACTAAACACACCCCTTTTATGGAGTGTTGGTGCTAATAAAGGACAGCTTATTACTGAGGCAGAGACCAAAGCTTGGGTGAGGTCAACCATGACTGGCAGTCATCAGTCATTCTTAATGATACTTTTTCCCGTGCTTTCTAAGGGATTCTGAGCAGAGTGCAAATCATTTGGGGTCATCCATAGTTCATGTACCCACAGATGGCAAAGGTTTTGAAAGACTTTAGTTTAAACTTGTATTTTTTTTTTAACGTTATTCAAGTAGGCAAGAAAAACCCTTCAAACAAAACAGATTTTTGCTTATTTGGAATGTTGTATTTTCTTTCACTCTAATAGATGTTTTACACACCAGAGTGCTTGTGCATTATAAAGAACTACATAAATTTATTTTTATGACGTCTGTCTTCTTTAATTATTACCTTTGATGTCTATTGGTGACTAAAGAGAGCTTAACAGGATTTCTCTCCCTTCTTAAATTTCGCAAAGTGAAACTCAGCCAGTCCCTGACAGATGTCTGTTCCTCACCTTCAGGATTATTTTATAAATCCCTTTCTGATGAGCGGAAGTGTCAAATCAAGGACAGGTCATAAAGTAAAAGTATAAACCTTTTAAAGGGAGACCTTGGTAATATATAAACATTTTGCACACTATCTGAAATTTTATGGACTTAAAAAAAAAAAAAAAAAAAAAAAAAGATATTTTAGCAATAGGAAGGCAAAAGTTTAAAACACCAGGCGGTGTGCATGTGTTTTTTGAACATGCATTTTTTCCCCTGATTCCTTATCTTTCTTTCTATAGTCGTATTTTACGTGCATTGAAAAAATAACTGTGCTGTGTGTAGGGGCTGTCACTAAAGTTTCTATTTCAAAGGATCTCCCTATTTCGATTACTTTGAAATTTGTGCTTTTTTGTTTGTTTGTTTGTTTTTAAATTCCTCAGTTAGGCGCTCTCTCTGCCACCTTGAAGTTGGTGAGTGGGTATATAGCTGCTGTGATCTAGACAACTGCTGTCATTTTCAGCTGGTTGAGATTATCTGAGATCTTACTTGAGCGAAGCTGTTAGTTTCCTTCTGAAAACTGAAGTAACCTGGATCGCTTTTCGGATTTACTGTTAACTCCACATCACTGCATAAAGAGGTATTTTATGTTAGAGTAACACATTGCTTCGTAAAATCCTGATGGCAGATTGGAGGGCAAGTGAACGTGTGTCGTTTCTTGTACCTACGTGTGAATGTATATGTACTTCAAACTTTGGCAATCATTGCCCGTGCGATTTTTACAGTTACAGTTGATCTCCTTTTTGTGCTCATCTTTCTATTGTTAAAGAAGCCAAGCATGTGCAGCATGTGTAAACTGAAGAGTACAGTTTCACTTGGTTAACATTAAAAGCTCATTTGTTTCCTTGTGTGTGTGTGTGTACAGCACCAAGCACAGTGAGACCCCGTCCCACATAAAAACATTTTAAGGTTACCATGTTATGCAGTATAAAGTAGTAATGTGGGGAGGGGAGCGGGGAGAAGGCAAATCATTCAATTTAAAGGGCAGAGTCTTTTTCCACATGTTTTTCGCGGCTGGGGGAATTGTCTGTCGAAGTCTTTCTTGGGGGCTGTCGTGTTTACATTGTTCGTTTGGATCTGCTACTTTTTTGTGTCCTGGCTGAAAGCTAGTAACTGGTGCAATACTGTAATTACACATTGTATCCCTGGCTTCTGGGGAGTTGAGCAAGCCATCCATGAACCGGTATGAGCGGGACAGCTCTAGAAATGATACAAAGTATATGTATGTAATGGAGAAACATTTATGCAATGTTTCACCTGACCAAAATGCTTATTAAAGCCTGACTCGGGAAACCACTTGAGTGCTTTTGTGCACCCTTCCCAGTTCTAATGTTCATTAGCTCTATTAATAGTGAAAGCACGACTGGTGCTAGAAAGTGACCGTGGTCCAGCAGCCAGATTCTTGTAATTGTAACAGTGTGCCCATGTACAGCCCAATAGTGGAGCAGCACCTGAGGCTACAGTTCATCCAAGAAATACTTTTGCTCCAGGCTCCATGTATCAGGTAAAACCTTACATTTTCAGTCACGCAGAGTTTTGGATGGTGTAGTGGAGGTGAGAGAGCATCTGTGCTGAGAGGAAGATGATGAAGTGCGTGTCCGGTGTGAATTTAACACTGGGTAGAGGGCCTACAGAAAGCTAGGTTAGTGTTTTAGGTCAGCGCAACTCCTAGGAATGATATTTTGGTGCTACCTAGGTCTTGTGCTTGTTCTCTGGTCAGAGGCTGAAAGTCACCTTTGGGTTCAGATGCCGTCATACTGCTCTGCATAAAGGGGATAAACAAAAAGCAGAGCTAGGCTGTGATTGCATCTCATCAAGGTGATATGCAAGTTCAGCCTTTCAGATAGGCGTAACACTGTTATTCAGATTCTACATCCACATCCCTTCCTTCTCCCCACCCCCTAACCATGCTTTCGGATGTTCAGATTTCTTTCTTTTCTTCATATCTGAAATCCTTGATTTTGTCTTTCCAGTCTGGTTGAATAGGAATCGTTTAGTTGATGCAGCTTTGTGCTTTTTCTCTACAGCTTGTATCTGCATGAATGTGTTGCAGCCTGATGCGAGTTCATTCGATTAAATAAAATGCTTAAATTGTAATCCGTGCAAAACGATCATATTTGAAACACTTGATGTCTCGGTGAGAATCCATTTAATAGTGATCAGATTTAAATGATTTAACACTGTAGTGATGGTGGGAGGTGGGGGAGGGAAATACAGTTTTGAGAAATTCCTGTATATAAAAAAAAGATTAAACCAAATTCAGATATGTCTCTCTCCCCCTTTCTCTTTCTGTCTCCCTCTCTTTTTAAGCAGTCAAAAGATATACTGTATCCCCAGTGAAAGGGCGCTTTCAATCCAGTTATCCACTTTACTCAGTCTCAGTTTCCAGAACCTTCCACACCCCCCCTGGTTAAACCACTAAGCCTTTGATTCCTTCCTGATTACACTATGCAAGACATCTATCAAACACTGTCTTATCTGTTTGTAAGGCAGCTCAGGCCTCAGATTTAAGTCATGGGTTTTGGCTACAAGTTGGAGTGTGATTAATAATTGACTAATGTAGCTTTTATTTATCACAGGCTAGCACATTTCACCATTACCGAGTTAATTTATGTTAAGTGTAAGCTGTCGTTCAATCTGTTTTTCAACTTTTTTTTTTTTTTTTTTTTTTTTTTTTTAAATCCTAAGTCTATCTTTCACTTTTTGAGAAACAAAATCCTTACACAGGGCACAGTCTTGCTCGGTGCCAAAAAGTTGATTTCCTTTTCAGCGGAACCATACATCACCGGCCCTCCCAGCTGCAGTGTCAGCCCCTGACAGAATGACATGTGTCATTTATCAAAGGGGCCAGGCCGGGCCTTGGGAAACGTACACGACAAAGCCTGAGAGAGTTCATTTCGCAGTCCCCTCCTACCCTCTGCGAGCCTCTTGCCAGGAAAGCCTGTGATGTTTCTGTCTTCACAGCATTACAGTAAGTCCTTCAACCTTCACAGAATTAACCCTCGCTGCTGCTGCTCTGCGGGACCTCCCCGGGGAGCTGCTGTGCCCAGATGCGGTGCTGCCAGCCGGTGCTGGGAACAGCCTCCTGGGCTGCAGCCTGCCCGCTCCTCTGGCACCGCCGGGAAGCAATCCTGGGCCTGCTGGTGGCTTTCCTTGTTTTTAAATCCTCGTGTGCCATAAGAATTAGAGTCCTGCGTTTTTCCACAGCAGGACAAGGTCAAAGACATAAAAAATAAGGCAATAAAGCATTTCAGTCGTGGAGAAGGGGTAGCCGCTGTCCACTGTTCACGTAAGGCAGCGAGAGAGGGAGTCTTCTTCCACCTTCCTCTTTAATTCTCCTTTGGGTGGTTCGAAAGGCACACGCTGACACAAACACAGCAACGGCCTCTCCCTGTGCCCCTGTGTCATGTCTCAGCCCCACAGCCTGCCTCAGGAAGTGATCCGGTGGCCTGTCCAGGTGCTGCCATCACCAGCACCGCAGCCACGGCAGGGGAATGGTCTCCACCTGAAGGTGTCACTGGCACTGAGCCGGTCGTGTCTCTGATGGTGCCTCGATCCTGAAGCCCAGGAAATGTCGGAAGAGTTAAAGCAGAAAATAATCTGTCAAACAAAGAGGAAAGCATTTTCAAAATGCAGCAACACTTTGCTGAAACAAAAGTTTTGTTCGCATGCATGTGTGCATGTGTGGGTATGTTTTCAGCGTCCGAATTTTACATTTTGATCATGTACAAAGAATGTGAGAAAGTTATTGTCTCCTCCCCTTCCCCCACCAAATCACTCTTTGTACTTTGCATAGTTCCTACCACACTGAAGTTATTTACAGCATCAGATATCATTTAAAGAGATAGCTAAGGAGACGGTAGCCTCAGCTAGGAACTTTCTAGAAAGGAGTCCTATAAATTAGCCATTGCTCAGGAGTGGCTGTTTTCTAGTCAGGGCTGGTCCTTTCATTTGTCTACATAAGGCTAATTTATTTTTGCAGCCAGATGTGGGCTGACAGCCATCACTCAGAGCTTCCTTCCCCCACTGTTAGGAGGTCGGGAAAACAGTCACGTTTCCCATTTTACAGAATCCCCATCAACATTATTGAAGATGGATGTATCTTTAAAGCAAAGATTGATTGTGGATATCGGAGTTATGGTGTCATTTATCATAGTGAATATTATTTAGACTTGGATTGTACAAGGCTGTAACTTGAGACACAGCCAGGGGAGGGACAATCTGGAAACGAGGATCCATGAACTTTAATGGATGGATGCTTTTTCAAAGCTCCACTCACTATAGCATGATTTACTTTTCTTACGGAAAGGAAACAAGCATTTCAGTTTTAAAGGGCCAGCATGCCGTCTTGTCCTCTTCAGTGGGTCCTTCACGGAGGCATGTGGGACTTAAAGCTGAGACAATGAATAGAGGCTGTGTCCGAATGTTATACGTATGTAAGTGCTTTTATATGAAACATATCTAGGTGCACTTGAGACTCTCTTGTGTGAATTACACATTACACTAGTTAGCTTCTCAGCTGGAGGGATGCTGTGGCTGAATAATGTGAAGTATTGATTATAGAATGCTGTGATCTGAAATTTCAGAACCTCCAAATAAATTGCATTACAACTAGCATTGTTACATATGCATGTTCGTCTCTGCTTGGAGAGGAAAAGCATCTGAACTTCATAGGCACTTAGTGCTTGAGAAACAGAGGTGAAGAGTCCAGCAAATTGTACACGTTCCTGGTAGAGCATCACCATTGTTGGTTATTGAGAAATACAGCAGACCTAAACAGCTTGATGCATGCTGTGCTTATGCTCCACTTCTACGTAAAATACAGAAAAGAAATGTAGTTCCCTATCTTGCAAGTGGAAGCATATCTTGTATTTTCAGAATATGCATTCTAGAAAACTGCTCACAGCCTGCTGAAAATCTGAAGGCATTGTGCAGCTAAGGTTTACTTACAATCTTGTACCATGAACACACATGCATGCTTCATTGAATTAGAATGTGATTTACACTTTGGAACATGACTTCTAATTTTAAGAAGTGGATGAGCTTGAAGATGCTCGGCTGACTTCAGAGAAGGAAAAAGTTCTTGCAGCTGGTAGCAGAGGTTTAGTCAAGCATGCTTTCTGCACAAGTTCTGCAGTCCTAACTTGTAACTTTCTTCCCTTAGTATCATTTTCTAAATTACTTTGTCCAGGTAACCCCCTGCTCCTCAGTAAAGTTGTTTATTTTTCGTTTGACTCCTGATTTTCAGTGGTGACTTCCATTTCTGAATACTTACTTTTTGGAGTTCTTTTCCATGCCTCTAAACACAACTTGGGTCCCTCTTGGCCTGCACCCCTATTCAGGGGGTCATGTATCACAGTTTGGGAATTCCCATCCTGCCCAAACATTTTATGTTGGACAGCAGTTTATTGATGTGGGCTGACATGTATCAGCTAAGAGGAAGGTAGTTCTGCCACATTTGTTGTTCTTGATGAACTCTTCACATAATAACATGTAAGCCAGAACTTCCACAAGGAAATACTAAATCATACACTAACTTACCACCTTCCTTTTTCTTTAAACAAAACCAGAAATCACTTATCTGCCATAAACAAAATTCAGTAAGAGAGTTTTCGTATGAATAGTCAAGCTCAAGAGTTGTTTAAAAAAAAAAAATCCAAACAATGGAAACAATTATGAACATCTGTTTTTGAATGCATATGTATTCTGTACATAACAAACAGAGAAATCCTATTATCTAGAACAATAAAAGGGAATTTCCCTTTCTGTCTGAACACTCTGGGAAGAATATGGTCTTCCATTTAAAATCATGGTTTGAGGATTTTATTTTATTTTTTTTCCCATTAGTAAGATGAAAATGGGGATTTATTTATTTATTTATTTGTTTGTTTGTGGTCCAGATTTTAATTTCAGGGCGCTAATATAAATCCTGAGAAATCTATTTTTACACCTGTGCAGCTGAGATCAGAATGTCTCTGTGAAGTCCTGATGTATTTATTTATACGCAAAAGTATTTTTCTCTTGCTTGAGAAACATACAAAATGTCTTCAAAGAGGAAGCAGTTTATCAAATTCATATTAATCACAGCATCAATAATGTTGACCGGGGTCAAGTCATTACACTAAATATATTGTAACCATTATTAATGCATGTAGCCCAGTGCCATAGCTATGATATAAGACTGCCGTTTCCTGATTAAAAGCTGTTTGGTGATGCAGAGATTCAGTACAGATTCTCCCTGCCTGGTGTGACTGACAGTAGCTTCTGGTATTCTGCTTTCTTCTGACAGTGGAGTATATTAATATGAACACACCTTACAGAGGGGCCTACAAGAAGTGCAGAATGCAGAAAACAAAAGTGTCTAATTTCAGCAGCCACAACTGTGCATCCATAAGGCAGCCAAATTTATCATGGCACATTATGGAGTGCAGCAAATGTCATGAAAACCATTGTTTTTTAATTTTTTTCCCTGAGAGTCTGAATGAGGTGATTTATGGTAGTTATCCATCTTAAGGGTCATCCATCAACTTTTAGTTGCTAGGCAATCAAACCAACAGCTGTTTGCTTTGAGTCAAGCTGAAAAGTTGTCAGTCATCACATGCAGGTATGACCTTAGTGGTTAAAAACATTGTAATGCATGCAAAATTAAAGAGACAATGTCCTCTTTCATAAGCAACACAGGTAATGTTAACCCAAAGCTTTTATTTAAGGCAATGGTTTGAAGCGCTGGAGATGGTGGTCTTTGCATCTCAGAAATATTCACATAATGACATAAAAGTTCTTTGTACAGAAACTGTTGGGGTAATAAATAGTGCAATGCTAGAATGCTGTTACTTTTTTACAGGCTTCCCCTAGAGCCAGGCTAGAATATACAGTATGGAAACCCCTTCAACTTTGTGTACCCTGTTCCGCCATGTTTGTTACTATAAATGAAGCGGTATCACTTGTGATTTGAAGGCACTATATTTGACAGTGTAAGAACAACCTGGATGCAATATGAGGACACAAATCTGTTTTCATTCCTTGCTTCTGGGCTTCCGTTGAAATCACTTGCAAGATGTTATCCTTCCAATTGTCATTTGGCTTCACTGATTGCCATTCCTCCTTAAATAACTCTGCAACTACTAATGGCTGGATTCTGCAAGGGATTCTAGAAAACAGTGAAGAAGGTGTAGGTAAATGGTTGAAGAGACAACAGTGCAGGATTTGTCAATAAACATACAGTTGATAACTTGCTGTTAGTGCCTGATACTTGAAAACTGCGTACATTTCCAGTGCTGTAATCTTGAGTCTCTGAGCCACTCCACTCTTGAGATTCAAAGAGATGTAGCAAGTGGTGAGAAATACTCTGTGTGAAAGTGCAGAAGGAAAGTGAATTGAGCCATTTTTTGTCCAGCATCTGCCTTTTAGCCATTTCTTACCAGGAATAGCCAAGGGACTACCCTTCTATTAATGAGCTGTTTCCACAAACTCAACTGTGAGCTCGGATGTTGAGATGGAAGTGTTCTGCAAAGGAAAAGTTTGTTGCCACAAAAAGGGTTGTTTTTCTGAGTCCTTGGGCCTTTCTTCCAAAGAAAAGAAGAAAAAGAAGGTTTTTTTTACCTCTCTGTATGTTAGCTCGTATGAACTTGCGGATGTGAGGCCAGGCCTAGTGGAGATGACACATGGTAGTTTTCAGTACATCTTACTTTCCCCGGATCATGTATCTTGTTCTGCTGGCTTGAGTGAAACACTAAGTGTCTTGTCTTCTCAGGGACTCTGCTATGTGCTAACTAAGCATGGTAGAAAAGGGCTGTCTTCTTATTTTGATAAATCTTTTATAATATTTCAAATTTTATTTACATAATTGCCCAATTGTCTTTGTCCCCTTAATGTCTTTGACTTTCATTTGTGTTTGAATTTGGTTATGCACCTATTTAGATTTCACTGCAGCTACTAGTGAACAATCCTGTGCCCTTGAAACTAGTGTCAGCTGTGCGGGTTCTTGCGTGGGCTCCCATTCACATAACATCTGAGCACTTTCCAAGTGTTAATGTAAAATATATGTGCAAAATACTCCTTGTAGTGAATGTACGGATGGGTGATAACCATTTTCATAACATCCTCGCCATCGTATTTTCACTTATCATGTAGCTCACACCAGGTGGCTTGTTAGCAGTTGCTAATGAGTTTGTTGTAGTGTGGGAGGTTCCCAGGTTGAGAGCTGTACTTGCCAGTTTTGCTCCCTTGCTTGGGTTGTTTCCAAGACTTGTGTGTTTGCCTAATGTTATTTTAAAACTCTTCTAACAATTTTATTCTGCACAGAAATGTAAATGTGGAAAACATGCGAGTCAAAGCTTATCAGGATGTATCTATTTCTGCTTGTTCCTTTAAAAAAAAAAAAACAACAAATACTCTCTCCTCTCATCACAGTAATATTTTCTGTTAGCCTCCTCACTAAAATAGATTAGTAACAGAATAAGTCCTAAATGGATCTTTGACTCCCTTCCATTTACTGCAGGCAAAACCTGCTTTTCTATTTTATTTTTTTAAGATAGTAACCACTATAACTGTAGAGAGGGAAGGTTGATGTAGGTTTTACAGGAAATTTTAGGAGAAAATGATCACTTTGGGACAGATAGTACTACTCTGTCAAGTATTATCCCATCTGCAGCAGAGTAATGAAACTCATAGTGGGAAAAGGTGGCAGAATCAGGCTATTTGATCAGATTTAATCTATGAAGTGTCTAACCTAGTCCTTTAACCTTTAGTATAGCTCAGTATGTAATCCACCTGCCCACATCACCAGGGGGGACAAAATGAAGAATTTAGCCGCTGTTGAGCAGAATGAATTTCCATAGTGGATCAACCTAATGTTACAGTGATGACACGTGGTAATTTGATAGTTACCACATAATAACATGAACAATGCAGCACACACAGTACTAGATAACTTCATTGGATGCTATGGTAATTATGTGGCAACTCACTAGCTGTTAACGCTTTGTCTTCTGGTTAACATGTATTTACCTTGTGCTGGTGGTGTTATTAGCACAGGTGTCTCTGCAGTTAAAATACATCAAGTGGACTGTGTTCTTCATTTCCTTTCTTTTTGTTTGTTTTGAATCCTTGTCCAGTATGTACAGAGAGCAGTGGTCGTATTATATGTAATATATAGAATTTTTCATCAATCCACAGAAACATACTTCTGTTCTTGCAAATTTTGTTGGCATTTGGAGCATGTGTATTTCCTTTCTTAGCAAATACCGGTGCGTTCCTAACTGGAAAATGAAAAGAAACCTGAACAAATTTCCAAAATTATATTAGACTAGCTCAAGTAGGAAGGAACCTGCCAAGTTCATCTAGTCCAACTGCCTGACCACTTCAGGACTCACCAAAAGTTAAAGCACTTTAATGAGGGCATTGACCAAATTCCTCTTGAACACTGACAGGCACGGGGCATCAACTACTAGTTATACAGGTGTTTGACCACCCTCATGGCACAGAAATGTTTCCTAATGCCCAATCCGATCCTCCCCAGCCAGCTTTGTGCTCTTCCTGTACTGCTGTGGGGTACCAGAAGCAGAGCCTGACATCTCCCTTTGCTTCCACTCCTCAGGGAGCTGTGGAAAGATGTAAGGCTGCCTCGTGGCCTCCTTAAGGCTGGACAGCCCAATGTCCTCAGCCTCTTCTCACAAGACATGCCCTCCAGCCCTGCTATCCTGTGTTGTACTCTGGCACTCCAGCTGGTGTCTGCCAGTTGTAGGAAAGTGGAATCTCAGAATAAAGTTAATACTCAAGTAATAAGAATGGGATTGAGTAATGCACTAGGAATGGCTTTGTAAAGACAAACGCAACATTAGATACACTAGGGTGTTTTTGCCTGGTTTATTTGAATTGAAGTTAGCAGATAACATGAACATCTAAATCCTAGATTTTCTCTTGTTAGCTAGATTTTTAAACAGCCTCTGGCTCTGCATATAAGTTACATTTATATACTTGTAAAATTGCTGTTTTTTTATTATTATTCAACAAACATTTTCTTTAGAGGCTCTGTCAGGATCAGAGTCTGTTCAGTTAGAAGCTTTGAGCACGGGCTGACCCCCAAATTAACTAAGATGATGAAGAAGGCTAATATGACATATAGGTAAGGAGAGACATTGTAAAGGTGAAGTCTTGAGGCAAACTTTGTAGGCAAACTTTCGTATAAAAATTACTACCATTACAGGCAGTAAACAGCATATCTTGCCAAGTGTCATCATGCTTGAAGAATACTTCTTCATTTAAACTTTTAATGTGCTTTACTAGGGATTTGGTGTGTAGATAGAGTGAAAACTTTTTCTGGGTGATCAGCCTGGAGAAGAGGAGGCTCAGGGGAGACCTCATTGCTCTCTATAACTTCCTGAAGGGTGGTTGTAGTGTGCTGGGGGTCGGCCTCTTCTCTCGTGTCATTAGTGATAGGACCAGAGGAAATGGTTTCAAGCTACAGCAGGGGAGATTCAAGCTGGACATGAGGAAGTATTACTTTTCAGAAAGGGTGGTCAGGCACTGGAATGGGCTGCCCAGGGAGGTGGTGGAGTCACCGACCCTGGGGGTGTTCAAGGAAAGGCTGGATGTTGTGTTGAGGGACATGGTTTAGTGGGAGCTGTTGGGAATAGGTGAACGGTTGGACTGGGTGATCTTTTAGGTCTTTTCCAACCTTGGTGATTCTATGATTCTATGATTCTATGATTCTAAGTTATCCCATTATCTATCTGGGCAGAAATACATTGCTATCATCAATCTTTTTGCCTTCTTTCTCCTTATGTAACCAACAGCATCTACTTTTAGGAAGTTCCCAATTTCTAGTAAATCCTGATGAAGTACAGTTCCCTTCCTCACTTGAACTGCCCTGTTCCTCAGATTGACTGCTCTGTTGACACATGGAAAGCCCTGCCTCACATGCTCCACTTCCAACTTAACTTTTCTTTGTATCAGATATGTCCCTGTCTTTCCATTGTTTTCTTCATGAAAAGAGCACATAGGAATAAAATACTAGATTTAAGTAAGGCTGAACCAAGAGCATCCCTGCAATGCTTTGTGCTTCAGAAATAATCTTATTTCTCCTCCTGGCTTCTAGAGAAGTTCTCTAGATTGGAGGATTCTGTTTATAGCAGTTTTAGGAAAAAGTCATCAAAACTTATGTGCCGTGTAATCCTTTTGTTCAGCACAGTGCCACCCTGCCCATTTTCATCTTTCTGTGCCTTGGATTGATTGTTTTTTGTTTGTATTTTATATGCGTCTTGCCATTGCCCTGTGAGTTTATGGTGCTGTCAGTGCTGTGGACACTTTGCCAGACCAAAGATGGAGCAAAAATAACTATAAAAATTCCTAGCTATCACCACTGTTTTGCTGCTGTTCTGCTGAAGATTACCCCTCCTACAGCAGCAGGGATTACATCACCTATCAGCAAACAGGACATAACTGCACTCCTCAGCAACGTCTGAGCAGAGCTCAGCATCATCGCTTGAATCCACTTCCACCAGCAGATTGCACCAGATGCAGCTGGATCTGTTCTTAGAAATCAGCTGAGCTTTTCAAAAACTAAATCCAGTTCCTCGGAAGTGCTTTGTGATCAAGCACCAGTATGCATTCTGTATGTACAAGCATTCAGTGAAATGTTCTAACTTGGAGCATTTCCTTTAGAAACTTGCAGTTCTGTGGCTAGAGAGGTAGTCTTTGCCTGGCATGCAAACAGTGAAGTTGCTTAGATGCCTTTTGGTACACAGCAAGAGGCATCAGCAGTTCATCCTATCAGCCCTCGTGTTTTTCTGGTGTTCTGAAACACTGGGAATAAATTTATTCCTGACTTTCCCTGCTTCCTAAAGAAGATAAACTCAAAGATTTTCTTTTTTTTTCTTTTTTTTCTTCTAAAAACAAGGTTATTAGACCTGCTCCAAACCAACCTTTCTCTCTATGTTCTTGATTCAGTAGTACCAGAAATCTGTAACTTTGCTGCATTTTCTGCCATGATTTTTTAACACAAACTGGAGGAGATTCTGAGATGTACAGTCAAATACAGAAGTACAAGGATGTAGTAAAAGGCAGTAAGCTGTGGGTAGGGTATATCTAACATATTCTGATTAAACCTGTTTTCTTATTGTTTAAAAACGTTCCCACATTGTCTGTTTTCATTGGCCTTTCCCATGTGTAATTCCTTTTGCTTCATTAGAGTTGGATACAACTAGATAAAGCATTAAAATCCTACACTCCCAGAACTTTTCATTGCTATCTTTTTTATTTCCAGATAACAAAAGTTGTGAAGAAATAGAGCACTATTCTTTAATCTTTTTCCATTTTTTGTCTGCACTTCTGAGGCATGTTATCTAGCGCAATAAAAGCTTGTGTGTGTGTGTGTGTGTATTTATGTATAAACAAACTTGTGAGTAAAATTCTGCAGGGTAGTAGTAAACCATCTGCTTAGTTCAGTGTATCATGAAGCACAAGGCCAAAAGCTGAATGATTCTACCTCTTGAGAAAGGCGTGTATAAAACTGCACGTATCTTAGGGATGTTTTACTGCATTTTGATTTTTTTAAGCATGTGCAGCGTGGAATGGAAAAAAAAAAAAAAAAAAAAAAAAAAAAAGCTTTCATTCTTATTTTCTTCTAAAGAGGCTCTGCTACACAAGCCAGGTCGATTTTCAGCGCTCCTTCTCAACTTTCCTGAAACTGCCAGTTGAGAGTATGGAAATCATAACATTTACAAACTTGATTCCTCTTAGTTATGCATATGCCATATATGCAATTTGGGATACCTTATTTGCAGCCAATGGATTCACAGCTGTATCAGTGTCAAGCTGGTTAAAGTATGAACAGAATCAGATTTACAGGATCTTTGAACTCCTCTGTGATTAATGAAATTCTTAATTCTGGAAATATGACAGCAGGATAATCTTGACAATATTTCCCCCTGCTTTTCAGGGTGGAGGGATTTGAAGCTTGCAATGGCAGTTAGAGGTTTGACCTGTTCCACTACAACGATTTGCTTGTTCAGGCTGGACTCTCCCAAGTAAATCCCTTTTCATTTCCCACGTGCACCTGTGCCTCATGCTCATGAGGTTAGAGGAGATCTGTCATGCTACATTTTACCATTCGGATTCTGACCAAGAACCTGAATATTCCATTATTTTAAGCCCGTACCTGCAGGAATGCTGCCAGTGCCTGGTGACTTCAACATCTTGCCTGACGGGTGGAAATCAGAAGACTTGCTCTCTGTTCCTCTCTTCCTGGGCCTTAGCTTTTGTGCTTGTAAAATGAAGTTAGCAGTAGTTGCCTTTTTGCTTGAAGGATTTTAAGATTCACTTACCAAAGAATATTAGTTAAGCGCCAGTATGACAATATCATAATGGTATATAGCAGCTAATGAACACAGGAGTTTGGTTCTGCTTTGTTGTGTACTTTTCCCAGTAAAGTTAGGTGTGGAAGAATACTACCTGTCCAACAGTTCTCTAGCAAATGACCTAGTATGGCTTTTAGGCAGATCTGAAAAGATCTCATTAGACACCAGTTCATCACCATGGCAGTGTAGGTTTCTGAATTAGAGAGATACGTAATTACTGTGGTAGGTCTGGGCCCTTATTGGTAATGGTTGATAGTATTTTCTTTTGGGAACTGATAGCTGTGCTTTTTATTATATGTATTGTGACCAGCAATACAACTGGGACTTTGAGGCACTTTGTGATTTGGAGTTCAGCGAGAGAGAGTGAGTACGAGTTGCAATTAATAAGTTGTAAAGAGACTGATTGTTGCAGCTCAAGTGGTGAACTGATGTAGTTACCCAAAAAAAGATTGAGAAGCAATGACCTAACTGTCACCCCATGGAGAATGAGCATGGTCTTAAATTTGTGAAATATCCCTGTTTTACAACACTGACTAGAAGAAAGAATTCTGTTAAAAGTTAATGGAGGAGTTCCAATGGAACCCTATTAGTTTCTTCCTCCATTAAATGACTGATACAGACTTTTAATGGATGTTTTAACTAGGCATTGTTATCAAAAGGACTATTGCACAAATTAAAACCAGTCCCATAATCAGTGAAGAGAAACTGGATTTACTTCTCTGCCTTTGACGTGAGGGAATCTGTGTGTTTGTGTGTGAGACTGAAGGGATCGAGAAAATGGCGGAGGAGAGGAAGATGGCAGAAAAATGTGTTAGAACCGAGAAACCAAACGTCTGTGTTTTCAGAATTACGTTGAAATTGGCCAGTGAATATCTTGTGTAGGGAAAGCAGGTGAGATAGCACACTTGATTTCACACAAACTGAAAAGTTTGGAACTAGAAAAAGGGAGGAGCATCTGTTTAAGAGCTGTGATAGTTCTCCATTTAGCAATTCAGTTTTGGTAACATTTTTATGCCAGCAAAAGGCTTGATCTTATGGAGTACTCAGTGCTGTCAACTTTGATTAAAGTGAGTGAATATCCAGGGGTGGACTTCCTTCTTAGAGAGCCTGGACAAGAGTCTGGTGTTACTCTGATCCTGCTGAAGATAGGCCAAGAGCAGATGGTGGTACCTTCTTGTTCTGAACATAAGGCTGTGTTTGCACAGATGCAGGAAAGGTGGCTTGTGGTAAAGTCAAAATAAAAGACATTTTGAAGCTGTCTTGCGTCTTCTGCTATGGTGGCAGAGGATTGTACATTTTGTTTCAAACTGAGGTGTTGGCTTGCTGTTCCAATATTTAGAAGTTTTATTTTAAAAAGCATTAGGGAAGGAGTTTGCTGCCTGATTTCGGACATGCTTTTGCTCTCCATGCAGAGCGCATGCCTTTCTGTGGTACCCCTGCAGTGACCCCCTCTCTAACCTGGATAGATTACCCACAGGGGGTCATTTGGTCTCCATCCTTGTGCAGCCACAGCCATCTCATTTACAGGGATCCTGCCACACAATCTGTAAGTCCCCTTTGTGGTACACTGACAGTTACATACACTGTTAGCAGATGTCATCTTAGTTGCTTCCCTGCTTCTTCCAGTGAGTGAGAGCTGTTTTAAAAATCAAACAAACAGAAAACAGCAAGGTAAATTAGAGCTGTCATTCCACTTTCCATGTGCAAACAGACTGTGCATATGTGGGGCAATTGCTGTGTATTTAGATAGATGTCTTTATTTGGGGAATGCAGAAAAGTAAGGTATTCATTCAGAACCAGCTGGACTTGCATTGCAGTACATTGCTTCAGAATAGTCGTGACGATACTTGTTTTCTGTGAATGAGCTTTCCTTTCCCTGCTGTTAGAAGGCTCTGCTCCCAGCCATTATAAAGATTCCATTTTACTTGCCTGACTTCTTTCTATCAAGGCGTTCAGTGCATCTTAAAGCTTTCTTTCTGTCCAGCTTAAATCTGGTACATCATCACAACACACTTTTTGATCCTGCTCTCTGATATGCTTCAGCGTATTGCTGGTTTCTAGCAAATCTGTCGGTGCATGCTGCTGACAAAAGGAAGGTTCAAACCTAGTGATGGCCCCCTTGAAGACCTTGGCACCTGGCCTGCTTACATGTCACAGGCTGCTGGCAAAGGCTGTCAGTTACACGCAAATGGCTTGACATGCCATTTTGTGTGTGTGTGATGTGGATTATTGACCACAAGAATAAGAACATCTGAGCCTTTTCCTCTCAGTTGTAGTAAAAACTTCAGACCTGGTGTAAACTGCAGGGTTGTTTTTTTTTTGTGCTGGGTTTTTGTTTTTATTATTATTATTATTATTATTGGTGTGTGTTTTTGAGAAGAGGAAGGCTAGGTCTTTCTTTCTAAGGCACTGAACTGGTCTAATTGAAAGAACAATTTGATTTGCTGCTGTAGCTGCTGCTACAGTAAAATAGCTTGGAATGCTAGCAAATTTTTACTTCTCTCACCCAAACCAAGGATTTAATACTGGCAGGTGAACTTCTGAAGGCTGCTATCAAGTATACAGAGACAATAACTGTCTTGGAGGTGGAACTTTGTCAATATGTTTTGCCTTGGGCCAAAAAACATTCACTATAATGGAGTGCTAAAGCCCTGCTCAGAAATGTTGCAGCTAGTGAAAGGGGAATTTATTCCAAGTTTTAGAGTGCGCTATTTTGGTAGGATGTGTGGTTTCTTAATCATCCTTATGTTGAAGCATCAACCATCAAGACATTTGGGGGACACCTAGAGGCATGCTACTTGCTCAGTAAGAGTTGCCCTTTTACTTAAGATCATTCAAAGCTGGCTGCTTTGCTGTCCTACATATTACAGTGTCATGTGTTTGAGCCAAAATATTTTTTCCAGTGCTCCTTACCCTGGCCAAAGGATTTATTTTTTATTATATTTAAATGTCTGTAGTGGGATGGAGGAGAGAAAATTAAAAACTACAATACTGACAAAATGAATAGATGTTTACAAAGCTACTTTGCCTGTTTCTGAAATGGTTATGAGAAGATAATCATAAAATGATTTGAAGAAAAGGTAATAGAAGCCGCTTGGGATTGCTTATATAATATGTATTTTATAATGCTATAAATAGCAAGCAAACTAGGCTCTTATAAATGTTTTATTAATGCATAATGATTTATAATTATAATTACTAAGCCCAGGAATACAGACAAATGCTTGTTGTTTGGGAGCAGGTAAAACATAAAAAAAAACCATAAAACCTGTTAGCTCCAATGGCCAAAATCATGCAAGAAGGAGGGAAGACTTTGCTCCAAAACTTGCCAGCCCCAAGGCTGGCTTTCCATTGGTTAAAGCAGTGATAGACTGCTCCAAAGGCTGCCTACTGTCTTTACATCTCTTTGAAAATAAAGATTAACAGTATGCAACAGTATCTCTTGGCAAAAAGAAGTAAATAGGTGCGTGGATCTGAGTTCCAACTTTATGGGCGCTGGTGCTATATTTTCACTGTGCTTTTAGGAGAAGGCCTTGGTTTGGTAAGACACACAGGAAAAGCTCTCCTTTATTGATTCAAGCTTGGCAGTAAACTGAATTGTAACGCTCCCAGCCTGTAGCAGTCTTTGATGACGGCATACGAATGTAGAAGTAAACAGAAAGGGATCGTGCTAGTTTCAGCTGTTTTCAATAATCGGCAAAGAAAAACCAGTAGATTGTATTTTCTAAATATCAGAGAAAAAACAAAAAATATATGAATATGCACACACAATAAAACTCATCTTTCTTTTTCCTTGATCTGTCAAGGCAAAATTAAATTAAAACAGTTTGAGAGTATTCTCCTGAAGGCAAGAAAAGTGATGCAAACATTATACACATGATACATTTTTTTAACTGAGTTGCAGTACCAAAATCCTTTTGAAATCATACTTATTCTTAGAGGACATTAAAACAGGATACTTATTGTATATCCTGTTTTAACCTTGTTGAAATGATTTCTGATAGCTTTGGTTATACTGTCCATATTTTTATGTATCATCTAATGCAGTCTGTGAAGCTCAGAACTTCTTTCTGCAATTGCAAACACTTCTGTTTGTACTCCTCTGACATATGTGTATGACTCCTCTTGACAAGTATGTATGCATGCCAGAAGAGAGTTACTGCATTTCTCAAAGGTTAAGCATATCCCTTTCTTCATATATATGCCCATTCCCAGGGCATTTGAAAATTGTGCCTGATTCTTGGCTTGAAATCAGCACCATGAAACTCTGATTTATGTTTGTAGATTAATTGCAGAAAAGCAAGATTCTAACCATGAGTGGCAGCCAGCTTTCTGATATGCAGAAAAGCTCACTCTAGAACTCCCTGACATTTATGTAGAGCTAAAATATCCATTATGCAGTAAGGAGCTTGGATGAAAAATGTTAATCCAGCCTGCTTTTGGAGTCTGGTTTAAGGTCATATGAAACATCTAGAGATCTTCTGTTTGTAAACACAGTCCCATCGAGAGAGTGAGAAGTGCATTGTCTTAGATATCTGAAATTTCCCACTTCAAACATCCCTGAGTATGTGCCATGAATTTCCCTACCTGGGCATACCCTTAGTAATATATACATTATTGTATGTTATTCCTAAGTCATAGGCTATGCACTAATGCAGTATTGTATTTTTCTTCAGGTAGTCTAGTCAGAAAATTATGATTTTATTTTCTCGTACAGCTGCAAATTGATGCTGTGCATATGATACAGTATTTTTCTGTAAGCTGGTTTGAGATTAATATAGTTTTTGCAGCTAACTCAATCGTTTACAGTTTCCCAGCTAAGTACTAATATTTTTATCATTATTGCTAAAAATAATTATCCTTTGTAGATGCATGACCTTTGTATTTTAGTATTATAAAATACTTGTGGAGTTCCCTGTTTAAACAAATCCATGTTTGGATCAGAAAACATAAACCTTCACCGATTTACATTTTGCCATTCGTACACTGGATAATTTTTATGAAAAGACCAAACAGCAAAAGGAAAAGCCTGGAGGTCTCCCCTCACATTTTAGCGAAGATTTAACAGTGGGATGACATAGTGAATAAGGGCCTGCTTCTGTGATTTGCTCAGTACCTCCTATGATTTACCCTTGGTGCCAATAAGGGCATGCCGTATTTTGCAGAGGATGTGCATCCCATGGTGCACATGAGCAGGTCCTAAGAGTTTTACAAAACACACTGAAGCAGCAGCAGAAGTTGTAATCTAAACAAAATTAAACTTTTCAAAATAAAAGCAAAGAATACGTTTTGTTCTGTAGCCTTGCTTTTCTTTTAAATGGCGGTAGCTGATGTACATACTACTTAACCACACTGAATAATACAGAGCAAGTCACTCAGGCATCGACGAAGAGCTGCCGACCTAAATGGGAGCACGCCACATGTACCTCACAGCACATTCCCATTAGCGAGAGATGTTCCACTGAGTGCGCTGGATCAGAACCTCATCGTGCCCTTGCTTCAGGAAGGAAAGCACTGACAGCTAATGCTTACTGTGCTCTTCTCATTTACCTGCAACCTCACCAGTTCTTTTCTTTGCGTTGTCAACGCCCGTATTTTTCACTGAGGAATACACGGAAGCTGGGATTGAACTATTAAAACGAAACAATATTTGAGCTTTTCAAGCACGAGCTAACAACTGGTGAAAACGCTTTTTCTGTTCGTTCCTTTTAATGCTTTTCACAACCCAATCAAACTAAAATAATTTTGCAGAAAACTAACATTTTCTTTGGAACAAGGAGTTATTTTCCTCTGTTCTCTCTTTCCTTTCACATAGGTGATTTTAAACATGCAAGACTAGACAGGTCTCACGAAAGCTGTTTCTCAAACTTGTGTTGCTGATTTTGCATCTCTATATCATCTCTCATCATCTAACCTTTTATCTTTTTTCAACCTGGTTAGGGGAACATTTGCTGGATTACAAAGATGGATTTAGTGGGCCAAATTCTTTCCTCTCTTATGTCAATGGTGTATCACCTGAGTTTGCACCTGTGTTAGAGAATGTAGTTTTGGATTTTGTGTATTTTACTTTTGCAGTTAAATTTCTCAAAGCGTACTGTGTTTATTAATAGCTGTTAGTTACTATAGCAGTAACAGATTTCGGTAGCTCTAGAAATATTGGCTTGTGCATAGCCAACTTTCTCCTCCCGTTTCTCCTACTTTTCCAGATCTTAAGTCAATCCAGAACACAGATCACAACCTTGTAGTTAGCTGTTGATCTAGTTTCCACAGGTGTTCAATATGACCAAAAGCAGGAGCAAACAGAGATGTGAGAGTTCACAGAGGATAAAAATTTCTGGCAGGGATGCTGTCGATGATAATACTTAGCTGAGATGCACTAAGTAAACAGTTAAGATGGAAGTGTTCTGTGTCCATAAATATGTTCAAGAAATCATGTTCTACTTGTATTTAATTATACTGTTTCATAAACCTTTGAGAAACATCATCTACAGTACATTCACTGAAGAACAAAGAATTAAACAAAACCCCCAGCTCTTTCATATCATTCATTCCGGGCTCCGACACCCTGCACGTTACTTTTCTACAGAAAGGCTTACTTACTCACCTGAGAAGTACTTTTTTAGGTAAGAATGAATTTACATGCGCTGTGTGTTTCTTATGCTCAGGCAAATATTACTGTGGTTTGACTCAGCCCCTTTCACTTGCCTAACAAAGCCCTGACTACATAATCAATGGGGAAGTGAGACTTTCTTAGGCTGAATTAATTTCCGGGTTCATCTTTGCTGTAATCGATGAATATTTTGTCATTAATGTATAACAGTGTTTAAAGTGAAATAAAATGCACAAAATGATAGCCAAGACATTTTTTTTTGTAAGCATTACAGCATTTTAATGTTAATCTGAAGCAATTAAAGGCCAGATCTCAAACAGATGAAAGCACTCCACGTCTCCAGTGTTTGGAGACAAGTTAGTTGAAAACGATTTCTTAAAAAAGCCACAATCTATTGATTGTGTTATTATTATTATGAACATCTTAAATGTTATTCCGTTTTCCTGTCTTTAAAGCAAACACACAAACGAAAACACAGTGTGCAGGAACTTAAATGCTGCTTTCACTTAACAGTGGTGTTTCACTGCAGCCTTTTTGTGATTAAAATAACACAGCTGAGGGTCGGTGGCAAACAAAATAGAAAGCTATAAAAGGGTGTGTCCTTTGAAAGCAAAACAAAACAAAAAGTTGTAAATAGAGGACAGTAATGAAAATTAAGACGATAAATTGAAAAATAATGTGATCAAAGATTTTTGGTTAAATTTATTGCTGTTTTTTAAGGCTGTAGCACTGCAAACAGTGACTTTATTTGGGAAGAGAAGCACTAGAAATTTTATTCTCCCCAATCCCATTTGTTTCTTGGCATCTTCTGTTGATGTTTGTCTCTATTTTTTTCCATTATTATTTGCTAAATATATTATGACACTTTATTTACCTTGGTCGAGAGCTCTGAGACCTCTGTGCGGCTTCACCATTCTAGCAATTTCACAAATAAATCACCGATCATTGTGCAGAAATACCACAATTTACATGAAGGTAGCATTATTTTCATGGTAGAAGAAGCAGGTTTATACTGGATAGTTGGATTGCTGCATCTGTAGGTACGCCTGTAGAATATATCCACTCAAGTCTTTTGTTTTAATCATCACATAGTGGTTTTTATTAAAATACCATGTTATGAAGGGATTTTGGATGTAGAGTGGTGGCATCTACGTTCTTTGATAAAGCGTCTCATTTCATGGACGTGCATTATTTTCGCATGTGTAAAATAAGGGTATGTTGTTAGTCTTTTGTTAATTTCCAGATAATTAAACATTATTATCTATTTACCAATGAATAGATGTGATCTGTTTACAATATCAAAGATGTATATAAGGCACCCAGCTATAGCTGAAGCTCTAATTAAAATACATCATTGTTTGTCATGGTTTTAAGGCGAAAATTAAAAAGCGTTGCCAAATTAATCTTCAATCAAGAGTTCATTAATTAGCTAACCTTCTGTAAATGGGCTGCAGTCTGATGACAGCTCACTAAAGGACCATTTAAATGAATTCCTGATTGTATCAATCAGATGAGGGAAAAGAATTAGATTTGTGGTTCTTTTGCAGGGGTTCCTGCAAACATTTTCCCAACATTTAATACACACAATGGATGTTAAACTATTTTAAAGTGATGAATCCTTTTTATTACTGTCCCAAACTCTGTTACTTCTTGCTGTATATCAAAGGAAAATATATAATGCTGCCAAGGTTTCATGATCCTGAACAGAATATTGCAGAGGAATATGCTTTATAACATAGTATTAAGCAGTTGCTTGAAATAACATCATAACTTTCCATGAGAAAAACGTTTTGAACAAATTATTGATTATATAATAGTCTTTAGTAAAATTTACTTTACTTCTGTCACAAATTTTAAATTATGAGGGCTTAAGTGGTCAGGTACTTCAGTTGCTTTTGTGCTGGGAACATAAAATTTCTGGACCTCTAGACTATCTGGAAATGTCTGCCATGAAAGTGACAAATTAAAGATGTTGGTGTTAGATTAGGGTATATTTCTGTGTTACTTTAGTACCTGTAATATCTATCTAGACTCATCACAAGGCTAAGGAAAAAAAGTTTAGAATTGGTTGTAGAAGATAATGCACGAGTTGGTGATTCCTTCTGTGATAAATAGGTGGGATGGTGTTTTTTCTTTGCATGTATTTAGTCTTTCTGTATGCCTTTTGTGGTTCTGTGTGAACATGTGCTTTATGAGAAGTATGGTCAAAATAACAGTCTCTATTTACTATTGCCAAAAGTTCTCCTTAAAACTTTGCATAAACAGACATTTAGTTAACATTGAGTTGTTTAGATTCACAGTGAGATAAAATGGTGGGATGGTCAGAATTTTTTTTTTTTTTTTTGCTTGGTGAGGGAAGCATGAATTTATTTTCAGTAGATTCATATACTTAAAATCTGTTAGAAATGGAAGCGTTAATTATGTCTAAGAAAGATTGCATGTCAAAGTGCTAAGTGGCATATTGCATATTATGACACCTCAAGTGTATACAAATTAAATAGTGATGGTGATCTTTGTCTCTGTCGTATAAATATTTCCATTTGTTTTACATTGCATATAACGATATTATTGACTGGTTATCTGTAATTGATATAATATTCTAAAAAATTGTAAAATACATCCCCATCTTGTTTACATAAACGATAAAAGCATTTATTAAAATACAGCTTAAATTGAATTTAAATTTTTTGGACCAGTGTAGCGTTGTACATTTTTGTTATCATCTACCATGAGACAATAACCTTGTCCAGCACTGCTACATCTGTTAAGCCTATCCTGTCAATTAAACCACAGAGATGGTGTGGGTTTTTTTCTTAGTCAAGGTGTTTGTATCAACATTTCATACAGATACAGTAATCCGGCGTGAAGGAAACTCAGGGTTTTTTTTCCCTCAGTGCTGATTTGCATATGCATGTCAAATCTAGCTATGCCATTTTTTATGGTATTGAGGAAAACAAAATGACCTTTACTCAAGTTCTTAATAGTGGAAGGTTCTGATGTTCTGAATTGCCAGGTGGCGGGGGGACAAGCCTAGGAAAGCCAGCATTTACTGATTACGCCACTACTGCTTGCAACAGTTTGATAAGGTCTAATACTCGAAAACTCCCTTATTACTGCCCGTTATAATTGCATCTGTGCTCAAGGCTACTATAGTTAGGCTACATTAAATCTCATTGTCAGTCAGGCTGCATAAGGCTCAGGGAGCTCATGGGCTGGCGCTGGGCAATGCGATCTTCCTCAAGAGCAACTTCTGTGGCTGCCATTCGCTCATCTTCTGGCAGGGCTGCCTTGCTGCGTGCATAATGGACACGCCTGACGTGAATTATGTAACTCGCTTCTCCCCCCGCCTAACAGGCAGGATTTGCTTAAAAGCAAGCACAGGCTTGGGAATGTAGGTTGCCCGCTCTCCTTTTAGCGAACTGCACACGCTGTTTATCAGACTAGACAAAAAAGCAAAAGCAAAAAGTCACTAATTAAGTTATCAACTTGTATATCATATAGATGTACACATGTAGGAGACGGGTCATGTACATTTAACAGGTATGATAAAATATAGGAGCTTTCAGGAGGGCTTCTATCAAAATAATTATCCAAGCAATTATCTGTGCTATTCAGCTAACTTTTGCATGCGATGGTGTTTCTGTGCTTTTGTGTTCATCAACCATCCTGCTTTGAGTTCTCTTAGGAACTATTAGACTGACAGTTTTCAAATTGTACAGAAAAGACAAAGAAAGAGAAAAGGGCTTTTTATAGAAAATTGTGCCTTTATTACAGGTAGTTAATAAGTATTAATAACGTAATAAAAAAAAAATGAATGGGTTAAATGCCGTTGTATGATTTTAACCGGTGCACAGAATTCAATCCCATGCGACTTGCCTGCTGTGTCGGTAGATTGTCTTTTTCAGAGTCTCAACACCAGAATTCTTTTCCTCCCAACTGCAACGCTGCATCTGATAGAAAGGAAGGACAAGTAAGCCCTGATGGACCTTGCTTGTGAGAATTTTGCAAACAGTATTCCCGATCCCATAGACTGATATGGGCAAGAGCATAAACCAGCTGTCCCTGAAGCATGCATCTCAGGATCATTTTGTCATTCAACTCTACAGTAATAACAATAATTTCTAGAGTTGTGGCTTCTTGGCTACTGTATGTATATCAAATTAAATGTTTTGATTCTTAGCTCTTCAAAGGATACTTAGGTAAGCTGATGAACATCCATTACCTAGGCTTCAGGCAATAGTAGCTGTTGAATTTTATGTAGAGACAGAAGAGTGCATACTAATGGTTGTATATCTTAAAAAGAAAAGAAAAAAACACAACTGTTATTTGGGGGGGGAGAGAGGAGGGGTGTCGCATTTTTCTTGATCTTGTTATATGAAACTGTTTTCATTTTAAGAATGTGGGCTTTGTCTAGTGATAACCTTTGTATTACGCGGAGGAAAATCTTGCAAGCAATAACACAGTATTTTATTAAAAAGTTTGTTTCTTTGTGGTGGCAGCTTTCTTTCAGAGCATCACAGGTAGAGATAGAGGGGTAGCTCATAGGTGGAAAGCACAACTAAAACGTTTGTATTTGGTGGTTGCAGCCTTTTTCCCAGTCACTGGCAAAGCCTTGAGAAAAGTAAACCATGTGCTTTTGTACTGTCATATTTGATTTGGGCTATATTCTCACTGTTGTTTGAAGCTAACATGAAACGCAGTGTCTGCATGACCCATTTTAGCAGCCCATTATCATAATTTCACTGTCGTATGGCCACTGAGTTAATGTACTTACAAATGACAGAGAAAGTGTGTTACATGACCTTAGGGTTTTCAAAAATTAAATGACGTAGGAAGTCGTATTTCAAAGAATTGTTAAAGAGTAGGGTTTTGGGGGGTTGGCTTTTGACTTTCAGTCTATTCTTCACCTCTCAAGTGTCATAGCATTTAACAAGAAGATACATTCATTCCTTTTTAGACAAATATGCTAAAGGTTTAAACCTTCTCAAGGTCTGAATTTTATCCACTAACTTAATATACCTGACTATTTTAATTATTTTAATTACATTTTTCATTGTTATTTTCCCATGTTTCTGGGAAGTTAAATTGCCTTTTGTATTCATATATTTTGCTGGATATGGAGTTTTTTGCTTTTTTTTTTGTTTGTTTTGTTTCTTAGTTTGTTTTGGTGTTTTCTAAGTAAGTTATTTCGAACTAAAGCAGCAAAGCAAGTGTGTCTTCTGGATTTTGCAACAAGGCAATCTTCTGATTGATCACGTGGGGTGATAGTGCTGGGAATAATTTTGACTCGAAAAATAATCTACTTAAAGAAATGACTTTCTTAATTTGAGTTTAAACTTGATCTGAATGTGCTTCTTATTTTAAGCAAGTGACATTGATATTTTATCAGTGTGCAGTGTCCCCATACTTCCCAAATTTTATGGTGTCATGAACTTACATTGCTAGAACCCACCATAGTGAGTGATTGATGTTTCTTTCATCACAGAAGGGGTTACATTGAGGGTAAACCACAGTGCCTATGATATATATCCTGTAAATGAGGAAACGGCAGGAGAAACCACAAACATGTAGTCCAAGTGGCATATCCTCACCTTTTCCTCATAAAGTTAGGCACTGAAACCAACTGGCTTATCTTTTTCTTACCCTTGTGAAGTTGGAAATCCTGTAGACAGTCCTCTATTTGAAAAGCTTCTCCATAATTCTGCTGTTTTAACATGACTTCAGAAACAGAAGTATTTTTCTTTTCTCCACTTAGTAAGTGGAAGTTTGACTAATTGTAACAATAATAATAAAACTGTGTTGTGATTAACACATTCTATGAAAGTGGCCCTATGTGATAAGCAGAAGGAATTCCATCATTTAATTTAGGCATTTAGTTGGCAATGCTAGAAATGTGAGGTGGGAGG
>NW_024884253.1:55648078-55697646 GCF_019232065.1 Centrocercus urophasianus
TGAAACTTTCTCATGCGAACCTGTTTGGGTGAGAAGGGCTGGCAGATGCGAGGCATTCTGCAGAGATTCTCAGCCACAGTCGGAGCACAAGGATATATTCTCTGGGATGGCAAAATCACAAAGCTTTGAGGAGGCATTAAAAGGGTGGGCAGGGAGATAATTCAGCAGGAAAATAGGGAGTAGAGCAGGAAAGCCTTTTGAATAAGTAATTTGGAGTAAAACCTCTTTACTTATTTATTTTTCTTTAATTTATTTTGTAGTTAAAGACTGTGAGCTTTTCCTCTACTCTTTTAAAATTAATAGAAAGTTATTGGTAGCAGCAACTGGGGTCTTTGCCTTCTGCACCCAGGAGCTTGCCTTTTAATGACTGAACTTTTGGTTTGTACTTTGCTGTTAGTTAGGGAAGCAAATGGGGGCTGAAACCCATGTGCTTGCTGAAGTCACTGCTCTTGGAGCCCCAGGCACCCTGGGCCTACAGCCTTTGTCATCCTGATCTCTGGTGCTCTCAATAATGCAGCAAGCCTTTGCTCCACCAAAGCGTCACCTGTCTAGGTGAGTCGTGCCATCCCCTATCTGAAGTGACAGCCATCTTTGAGTACCAGCATCTTAACTGACTTCTCTTTCATCATCCATGTTAGAGAAATAACATTTTCGACAAGTTGTTGGGTTTTTTCCCCCTTTTTCTTTATTCTTTCCCCAGCCTCCCCTTCACCCCTTAGTTAGAGCACCTGATCAAAAAATTATTTCTGACAAAGATCCCCTGCTCCAAATTAAATGAGCTCAAGGAGGTGGAGCATTTTCATGCAGAAAGAAAGTGAAACGTTGATGTTGGAAGTTAATGAATCTGGTAGCAGGGAGAACATTATTGAGACTGGATAATATGATCTAACAGCTTTCCCTCTTCTTATCCTCCCCGTAAAGAATGTATGGAAGTCAGTTACGTGGCATGATTCTAACATCTGTCCTACCCCATAATGGTAATTTGTATAAGTAATGGAAACAGGTTAAATACTTCCATTCTAATGTTGCCAGCAGGGATGAAAATGAACATTTCAATGAAATAATCTCGACAGAGCAGGGAGAGGAGGGGTCGATGGACTGATTCATCTCTAGCACTCTTTGGTGATCTGAACACTAATGAGAATGCTTGAATGTATAGTTTATCAGATAGAAGAGGAAGAGCAAGTAAATTTCTCAGATTAGAATCACTGTGAAAATATATCCACATGCAAACTGCTTCGTTCTCCAATTGCCAGCCTTGGCTAATAATTTGCAGCATTCATTTTAAGGGGATCAGAGAGGGAAGGGAAGGAGGCGAAGAATCTTTGTGTTGGTTTTTAATGGGATGCCTTTAAGGGTTATCATTCAACCTGTGAGAAGCATGGAAGTTGTTATTGTTACTGTACCTTAGCTACTTTTTAGACCCATTGCATTAGAATTAGAAGGTGGGCAGTTCTAGTTTTGCCCCGTTTTGTTGCAACTATAAATGAAATACACAAACCTGTAGGAAGGCTATTTGGATGTCTGGTAGTCTGTGCTACTCCTCAGCCATTGTCATAACTAAGCCATATTTTTCCACAGTAGTGACACTGTAATACACACATACACACAGACAGACTTGTAGCATCTGTGCCATAATTTTTTATGAACATTTGTATACACTAATATAGAAAATTCTCTAATCTTCCAGCAGGCGTGTTAACCTCTTACAGCGTGAGATGTTGGATTCTTTTGTAAATCTCTCACGACTGTGTGTTCTGGAAACGTAGCTGTAAATGCGTTGGGTTTTTTTTTAATTTTTAATTTTTTTCCCCTCTCATTTTTCTGTGATGAGCAAGATGTGCCTTTTCACCCTTACTTTTCTGCCCATTTGCCAAGATGTGCTGCAGTATGCAGTGGAAGTCCCCCCCAGCTTGGGGTGCAGTTTGTGCAAGGTGACAGTGTGGGCTGCAGAAACTTCTGCAGCTGCTGTCTCCTGTTGGCTGGGTGTATGTTAGAAGCTGCAGAAATACATCTGTTGTAGAAAGAAGAATGGTGAATGTTCACACCATGCCACTATTGTTTAAATCCAGGGTAGGCCCCGATTTAGCAAAGAATTTTAGACCTAAACCTGCTCCTGTTTGCCGAGGCTGTGAAATATGTATTTCAGTGAAACCGATTGCACTGTTCAATTGCTTTACCGAATCATGACCTTCAGTACTTAGGTATTTCTTCTGCATAAAATCATCTGTTTTGATTATTTAAAATCAAGCCTCGAAGAGTTTGCTACATTTAATTTTGCAGACTGTTAAAAACAAATGCAATCATTACTTTTTGCCCTTTTCAACATAATTCAGTCAGTTCTGAGACCCTATTTGAATTGAAAAGAAAACCTCCGTAGAGACAGATTCCTCCAAAAGCACCAGTTTGGGGTCACAGAAGGATTTTACGTGAGAACATTTATGCTTTTAACCACATCCTTTACACTTTGGATCTGTGTCTGCTTTTTCAAACAATGGCTGTATATTTATAGTGTAAATATTCTCACTGAAGCAAACACAATGTGCGGTGCTACTCACATGTACGATATATAGCATCTCATGTCCACTTAGATTAGAATGCACAGTTTTTAACACTGTTCAAAGATGACAGTATATCTGTGGGGAAGCACTGACATCCAGAAGGCACATTTCATAGAAAAAAAAAATATTAGCAATGTTTAATAAGAAGAAAAGAACACAAACTGCTCCTTCTGTTTTTCGGCTGTCTGAAATTTGAAGGTTTTCCCTCTTTTCAAATGTGCATTTCCCTGAGTCTTTGAATGCATGAATAAGAAGGAATAGAAAAGCTGACATTATACTCTGCAGTGTCTTCTGCATTGGATATAGTTTTTGTTGAGGGTGGTCCCTGCTGTATCTGCTCTTGGTATTTCGGTGCAGTTTCGGGGCATGTGTGAACCAGCAGTCTCTGCAGATGTAGGAATACCTGAAGAAGATTGCTGAGCATTTCTTGGTCACAGAAGGACGCTGTCTGAAGGCCATTATAGTTTAGAGAGAGAATCTGAACATCCCACTCTTTTATTTGGTGTTGAATGATATTGCTCGTCTCCACGAGTAATAGCATAGAAGCGTCCTTAAGGTTTTAAATTCTGAAGCTTACTTTCGTAAGACTTCTGTGAGAATTCTAGTGGAGCAAATACGTTTTTACGAATTAACATTCTTCATTTTGTATGCTTTCAAATTGCCTCTAAAAGAAACCTTCTCAGTTCGAGAATTGCAAAAAAACTGACCTTGCAAAATACCATATGTTGATTATGCTGCTATTGCTCTTACAAACATTAGAAGTCAGGAATGAAAAGATACTGCGTGTATCCTATGGTAACTAAAGGAGTTAAATACTTTTTTTTTTTTTTTTTTAATCACAGTGATAGAAATTAAACATTTTAGGTAAATTGCTTTTTTTTCCTTTGTAAAGAAGCATTATTGCTTTGCATTATTTCTGATAACTGCCCAGATATGTGGGTGTATGCGTCATGTAAATTCATTTTTCTTTCAGAATCTGGCTTAAATTCTGGAACCATAGAATGTCACAGTCTTAGCCAATTGCGTGTTCTTAACTCTTACACTGCAGTATATATTGGTAAGGGAGAGAACTCAGTCGTGCAGTATTCTCAGCAGAAACTGAGACCAGAAAAGCAACTGAAAGGTGGATATTTCAGCCCAAAACTCTGTTCCTTTGCTTTGACAGTTGAACAGCAACCTTTTGTGTAGTTTTAATGTGTATTGTGCGGTTCAACTCCTTTTATTTTTGTGGTAAAGAAACCTTTTCACCAAATGCAGAAGTACCAGAATGCACACCATTGTAAATAAATGAAGGAAAATAACAGATACACCACTGGCTCAACTGGTTTCTGCTTAAGCAGGTATTTAGCTGCTTATACGTCGCAGTTATAAAAATATGGATTTATGCAATTTGGAATTAAACAAGAAGATGCTAGCAGATAATTCACATGGATTTTTATAATCTATCATCCATAGCAACATTCAGCATCTTATGTAGTTTCCTACATGTGTTTATTAAAAATATTGGAATATGAAAATGAGAAAAAATTGGCATAGTTCCACTGAGGTTAGTAAGAGGATAGCTCTTCATAAAAGCTAAGAATATGGGCCCTGTCAGCTTGCAGTTTCTAATTGGTGACTGTCTGCTGATCATTACTAGGGTGGTTTTTTTTAAAGAAGAATGCCAGATGGTAACTGTCCATTTTTATGCATTTAGGCTTTTTAGAGGTTTTTTATTTTATTTTATTTAAAAGTCATTTCAGAAGCAAAACCTACATTTTATAATTGTTATTTACCTTTCTGAACTTAAAAATCTCTTTTCTTTTGCTGCTGGAAATGACTGACAACAGGTGTGTTTAATGGGAGAGATCTTATAAGAGATCTTATGCTGTAGCTGTGGGAGTGAATTCTACTTGCATGCCTAGAATTTAGAACTGCAGAGGTGCTGTAGTGCTCAAATGCACACAGTGTATGAACAGCAACGTTACTGCAACGCTGAGACTCTGATTGATTTCTTAGTTCTCTGACTATTTCTGTGTTTTATTCTTTATTTTATGCACAAAGTGCATTTTTAAAAGAATATTTTTTCCACTTTTCTAATGCTTTTCTGATGTCTTTCTGGCCTTTTGCTCCAGGGTGATTTCTCCAGTGACTCTCTGTTGTGCTTGGTATTCACTAGTCTTTTAAATATATCAGAAAACACCTGAGGCTGAGGCAATCTGTAAAGAATTGTGCCATGCTTAACATTTTAAAAACTAATTATTTGCTGGGGAAAAAAAAAAAAAAAAGATGCTTAGAGGACAAATGAAAGATGTAGTGGGCATCTTAAGGTTCAGCACTATCTTAATTCTTGATGGGCTACTTTTCCATTTTATCTTAAGACTCTCAGACTAGAGTACTTAAAGGCTGCATCAACTGCTATTGCAAAGTTGGATGCAGAATGCAATGCTGGCTGTAACACCATTACCTTTCTAAAAATTTCAGAGACTATTCAGAACGTGTTCATATTAGATTTAGAGCAGACTCTTAATTAATTTTTTTTTTTCAGAAAAGAATAAATTAGCAACTGTGTACTAAAAGAAGCTCAGCTGGTACTTATATACCCCTCTTTCCCAGTTCAGCAAGGCCTCAGCTTTGTTAACATGGTAATACCTGTTTTCTTCAGATTGTGTAATAGCAGAAGTGCCTTTTTTCTGACTTTCTTTCAATATTATGTGTTGGCAGGATGTAGCCCACTTTTCTGCATTGCTTTCTGCACAGTTCACCTGAAATGGAGGCAGTTTTTGCTTCAGAGCTGTTCACAATCCATGTTTTCTACCTTGACGTGTACAAATGATCTGCATTCCGTTATCACAGTGATTTTTTAAGCTTCTTTTACAAAACTGAAGGGAAATGTGTACAAGTATGTTTTCTGATTTGCAATGAAAGTGTACATTTATCACTTAGGTACATGTAAGCCACTTCTGTGAATTGGGCCCTTGGAGTAAATGTGTTTTGATGTAATGGCCATCTGCTCATGAATATCACATTTGCTAGTTTAAAAAATAGTTTTAAACAGATAAAAACATAGGTTTGTAAGATTGTATAGTTTCACCAGGTGGCAATACAATAGCAAAGTTTGATCTTTAAAATAAGTCAATAATGAAGCTGGGAGGGAGGCTTCAAGGTTTTTTTGTTTTGTTTTGATTTTGTTGTCATTGCTTTTAAAAATTCCTCTCTACCATTTACTTTTAGTTGCTGACTGCTGTTTTCAAAATGGTAAATGCAGAACCCACATCAGATCATAACAGGAGGCAAAGCATATCCTTGCCATTTAGAACCAGCCATAGTCTCGCTTCCCTTTTCACCTTGTAAAAATGACATCTGTTCAGCTCACAAATGGACCAAGTACAACCAGTCATCAGGAGGCCCTGGAACAACCGATCAGACATACTTGCCCAGTGCAGCTCCATTAGAGTCAGGTGTCGGTGACACAGAAATGATCCTCGATGCTGTAGCGAAAGCTGCTTTGCCAAAAAAGACAGCCTAGATGTGATGGAGTTGATCAAGCCAATGGTTCTGATAGTATAGGTCCATGGATCAACCATTTTATATACCTATGACAGTAAATACAGTTCAGGGCCAGGGCATTTTTCAAGTCACTTTGAACTGATTTAGTAGGTTGATTGATTTTGATTTCAATATTATGATATCCAGGTCATCTTGGAGCATAGTTAGTAAGAAAGATACTATCAAACTGTAACCAGGACTATAGCATGATGGAATGTGTAAGCAATGGTGAGTTTGGTTTCTGGATATATCATTAAAATTTGTCTTTATGGTTACTGCTTTTAGTACAGAAGACAGCAGCGATGTAAAAAGTGTGTGTTCAGTAACTTTGTCTTGTGTTTTTTTTCTCTTTCTTTTTCCTCCTCCTGTATTTTAGCATATGTTCCTGAGGAGGAATTGAAAGCAGCAGAAATAGATGAAGACAGCGTGGAAGATGATGGGCTGTCTCTGGACATCCAGGAGAATGAGTATTTGTGCAATGAAGAAACGGAGATCAAAGAGGCTCAAAGCTACCAGAACTCCCCAGTCAGCACTGCAACTAATCAGGATGCAGGCTATGGATCGCCGTTTAGTGAAAACAGCGATCAGCTGGCCCATTTCAAAAGCACTTCCTCTAAAGAAGAGAAAGAAGATCCTCAGTGCACAGACAATGTTTCCTATCCACAGGACAGCTTGGCACAAATAAAAGCTGTGTATGCAAATTTGCTTTCAGAGACTTGCTGGTCCAGTTTAGCTTTGGACTTAAAGAAATCCAATCCAACCACCAGCAACAATGGAATCAGCCAGAACGAAAACACCACCAGTGCTGACACCAACGTCAGTTCCCAGAGTACTGGTACTACCAGTACCAACACTAGTACCAGTACAACTACCAGTAATACTAGCAACAGCAGTAGTAACAGTAACAGCGGTGGCTCAGGTTATGACTGGCATCAAGCTGCGTTAGCTAAAACGTTGCAGCAGACCTCATCGTATGGACTTCTCCCAGAGCCTAGTCTTTTCAGCACAGTACAGCTTTACCGGCAGAATAATAAACTTTATGGGTCCGTGTTCACCGGTGCTAGTAAGTTCCGATGCAAAGACTGCAGTGCAGCCTATGACACACTGGTGGAGCTAACAGTGCACATGAATGAAACTGGACATTATCGTGATGACAACAGAGATAAAGAAGCTGATAAGACCAAGCGGTGGTCAAAGCCAAGAAAACGATCGCTTATGGAAATGGAAGGCAAAGAGGATGCTCAAAAAGTGCTGAAATGCATGTACTGTGGGCATTCATTTGAGTCCCTGCAAGACCTCAGTGTCCATATGATAAAAACAAAGCATTACCAGAAAGTGCCTCTGAAGGAGCCAGTACCAGCCATCACTAAATTGGTCCCTTCTACCAAAAAGCGAGCACTTCAGGACTTAGCTTCACCTTGCTCACCTGAGCCAACAGGGATCGCTGCAGAAGCTTCACTGGCTGAGTCTGCAAAGGATCAGAAAACTGCCAACCCCTACGTGACTCCAAACAATCGCTATGGCTATCAAAATGGTGCTAGCTACACTTGGCAGTTTGAGGCACGCAAAGCCCAGATACTGAAATGCATGGAATGTGGCAGTTCCCATGACACTTTGCAGCAGCTCACTGCTCACATGATGGTTACTGGTCATTTTTTGAAGGTGACCAATTCTGCTTCCAAAAAAGGTAAACAGCTGGTACTGGACCCTGTGGTGGAAGAGAAGATACAATCTATACCTCTTCCACCTACCACCCACACAAGGCTTCCAGCCTCCAGCGTTAAAAAGCAGCCAGATTCCCCAGTGGGCTCCACAAACTCGGAGGAAAAGAAAGACCCAGAGAAGGAAAAAGTGGTGGTTGGTGAAACAGAGAAAAAGATTAAAGAAGAGAATGAGGACTCTACAGAGAAATTTGAGCCAACAGCTTTGTACCAGTACCTCAGAGAAGAGGATCTAGACGATAGTCCTAAAGGTGGAATAGACATATTAAAATCCCTTGAGAACACGGTGACAACAGCTATCAGCAAAGCTCAGAATGGCGCACCTTCCTGGGGGGGATATCCCAGTATTCATGCAGCCTACCAACTCCCAGGCACAGTCAAACCCCTTCAGACCACTGTGCAGAGTGTTCAAATGCAGCCGTCTTATGCCAGCAGCGTAAAATCACTCTCTTCAGAACACAATGCGCTCATCCATTCCCCAGGCAATCTCACACCCCCACCTCACAAGAGCAATGTATCCGCTATGGAAGAGCTGGTTGAGAAAGTTACAGGTAAAATCAATGTGAAGAAGGAAGAAAAGCCTTTGGAGAAAGAGAAGAGTTCTCCAGTCAAACCCCTGTCACCTGTTGCTAAAGAAAACAAAGACTTTCCCAAATCGGAAGAAATAAATAACAAACAGCAGCAGAAGAAGATCTCTGAGACAGAAGTTCAGAAGGTGAAAAAGGATAGTCCAGCCGAAGCACATACTCCAAATGGTACAGAGCCACTTAAAACAAAGGTTGCAAATGGCTGTAACAATTTAGGAATCATCACAGATCATTCACCTGAGCCATCCTTCATTAATCCACTGAGCGCTTTACAGTCCATTATGAATACCCACTTAGGCAAAATATCTAAGCCGGTAAGCCCCTCTCTGGACCCTTTGGCCATGCTGTACAAAATTAGTAACAGCATGTTGGACAAACCCATTTACCCAACCACTCCGGTCAAGCAGGCTGATGCTATTGACCGATATTACTATGAGAACAGTGATCAGCCTATTGATTTAACTAAGTCCAAAAACAAACCTCTTGTTTCCAGTGTTGCTGACTCTGCCTCATCTCCACTAAGAGAGAGTGCCCTGTTGGATATTTCTGATATGGTGAAGAACCTCACAGGGCGTTTGACGCCCAAATCTTCGACTCCATCCACGGTGTCAGAGAAGTCAGATGCCGATGGGAGCAGCTTTGAGGAAGCTCTGGATGAACTGTCGCCAATACACAAGAGGAAGGGCAGGCAGTCCAACTGGAATCCTCAACATCTTCTGATCCTTCAAGCCCAGTTTGCTTCCAGCTTGAGGGAGACCTCAGAAGGCAAATACATTATGTCGGACCTCGGTCCACAAGAGCGGGTACACATCTCTAAGTTTACTGGTCTTTCCATGACCACAATTAGCCACTGGCTGGCAAATGTGAAGTATCAGCTAAGAAGGACAGGTGGAACTAAATTTTTAAAGAATCTGGACACAGGACATCCTGTTTTCTTTTGCAATGATTGTGCCTCTCAGTTCAGGACTGCTTCTACATACATAAGTCACTTAGAGACACATCTAGGGTTTAGTTTGAAGGATCTGTCGAAGTTGCCACTTAATCAGATTCAAGAACAGCAGAATGTTTCAAAAGTCCTCACAAACAAGACTTTGGGCTCACTTGGAATAGCTGAGGAGGACTTAGGCTCCACATTCCAGTGTAAGCTCTGTAACCGAACTTTTGCAAGCAAGCATGCAGTCAAACTGCACCTTAGTAAAACACATGGCAAATCCCCAGAGGACCATCTGATCTATGTAACTGAGTTAGAAAAACAATAGTGTCCAGGTAAGCAGCCAGGTATGCAAGTGACCACAGGAACATTGCACTAAACTTCTTCATAGTACTGCACTAGGCCTGACCTGAGCCTCTGAAATCAGTCTTATTTTTGTTGCTGAACTGCCTATCTGGACCTTGGTTTTTCTTACACTTATTTTGTAGTTATATTTATATGCTCTTTGTCTGATCTGTGCATGGTTATTTTTTGTTTCTGCTTTTATTTTTTTGTGAGTCAAAGTCTGACCTTTATTTTCAACATCTGTCCTTGATGTTAAGCTATCTTTTGTAGAATATAGTGGGAGACGCTATTGAGAGACATTAATTTAGCCGTAAAGAAAGACACAAAGAACAGTGATAAAGAGACATCCTAAAATTACAAAGTTGCCATGACAATAAAGGTCACAGAACCTGGTAGTGTCAAGTTTTAACCCTCTGAGAACTGTAATAGCATTTCTGTGCCTTTCCCAGTGACTGAATGAGTAAATAAGGAGAAATGAAACAAAAGACTTCAAGGCATTTCGTTCAAATAAAATGTGTGTCAGAAACAGAACTTTTTTTTTTTTTTTTTTTTTTTTTTTTTTAATTAATGAGCTTCTTCTTTTTTTTTTTTTTTTTAATGCAGAACTGGTTTGTGAAGAAATTGTGCATGCAGTCCTTGGAAGAAGGAGAGCTGTGTAGTACTCAAGGGGTTAGGAAGCCACAACTGTATAAGTTAAATAATGATTAAAAAGGAAAACAAATTGCCACTATGCCCAAACCCTCTGGATGCTGAGAATTGCCACTTTTTTTGGCAAAAAAAAAAAAAAAAAAATTAAAAAAAAAAATAATTATGAAAGCTGTTTTTTAAAAAAAATTTAAAAATTCTTTTTTATTTATTTTTTTTTTTTTTTTTTTTTTTTTCCCTGTAAAATACTGCAGTTTATAGTTATTTACAAATGTTAAGCTTTGGTACAAGCTGACCTTTCTATAGTGTGCTGCATTAGTAAATGAAAACAAAAAAAATGGGGCAAATGTTGAATTCTGTTCCTTGTAAATTGCCAGCATCAGCTTAAAAAATACATGTTACATATCGTACCATTTTAAACTGTTCAACTTTCTTTGTACCTTCTGGCTGTATGCTTTCTCTTTTAACTTTTTATATTGTCATTTTATATTCAATTTCTGTGTATATAATGTAAAACCACACTTTTTGAATAAAATTTAGTTCCTGCAGCTTGATATAAATAGAGAAATTTTACTGGCACCTGCATCTTTCCAGATGCATGTACTTAAAGGAACTATCTGACAAAAATAAATAAATAAATAAAAATAAAGCAAGCAATGCACTATGAATTATACATTTTGATGTTTTATCATTAATATTGTACAGTACATTTTGGTTCACACAATTAAATCCACTGTTTTCTCAAGTGTAAAATAAACCCACATGCAGTTCTTGATTTACATACATTGTCATGTCGTCATTATTTTGCCTTTGAGGTGTTATTCCAGCAGTAAGAGTTTATGTAATCAACCAGCAAACATCTATTGAAGCTAATCTCTCATGATCTGTGTGCTGACGTGCTTCATTCTAAGCTGTAATGCTAATAAGTTCTTAAAGGAGATTTGCCGTGGATGCATACCTGGCAAGGTACGGAAGAGGTGGGGCTCCATCCATTTGCAGCAGGCACTCTGTTCTGCTCTGAAGTGTAAGGAAGGCTGCAAAGGTTTCTGCTAAGTTAATTTTCCTGTGCTGTGTGACCATACTTGTAATTATTTTGTGTGTGCGTTCAAAGGCCGTCTCCCCCCTTCTTTCTCAGGGAAAACACCTTTTGATTTCAACTGATACACGGTAAGACGCTGTGGCTTCTGCCACTCTAGTCTGCTGAATACTGTGGTTCTTGCCTTTCTGGCAGCAGTGAAGACCTCTGAGGCTTTGACACTAGTTTTTACTTACAGTACAAGAAGACAGACCTGTGTTTCTCTGTACTTTTTAAATATTACATTTTGAGGTAAGTTGAGTGCTATCATAGCAGGTGTTTCCCTTAATCTTTATTTCTGTTCTGTTGAATGCAGATGTCATTTAGAATGTAAAAGAGAGCTGTCAGAGCCTTCAGTACTCTATCTCCTGAGTGCTTTGACAGTTACAGTGTATGAAAGCCTGGGATCTGCTATCCATTACACTTTTTTGGAGGGGCTATTAAATAGGAGGACCTAGAGGGGTTTGCTTTCACATAGTATTAGTGATAATATTGCGTCACGTACAGTTCTGTGTACATATTTATGTTTCTACTCATTCTCCTCAGTTCTTCTGAAAGTAATTTACATCTAAGATCTTTGCCTCCAAATACAGCACAGCTCCACGTTTAATTTTGCTTCAGTGACAACTGCAGGAATACCCACGCATTGCTCCGTTCTCTGCAAGAGCCTAGCAGGCCTAGGTCAGCTACATTTACATAGCATTTCTAACAAGAGCAGGAAAAGTGCTGTGAGGATTTTTTAAGCGTCCCTTCCTTTCTTCACTACTAACTACCTATATCCTTCAGGGGATGTAGCCATTTAGACACTGCGGTTCAATTACTGGATGATTATGTACTTGGGGCCCAAGGGGTGTCGAGGAAGAATAACAGTCAGGCCTATGGCTGTAATGCAGTCTTTAAATAATAACCCTTTGAAGTTTTGTTTACTTTACCACAGGCCTGCAAACATATGATTATAGAATGTGCTGTATTACATTGCAGTAGTGGGTGAAAAGGTTGAAAGGGAGAAATAATAGCTCTAAAGTGGGTTTGAATCTAATGTAAATCCATTAAAACTCATTTTGAAACATGGCATGTAAAGTGAGTTCTCAACACCAGGTGACTCCCTCGAGAGGTGTTTATGACATTGCTAAATCCGTTCAGTTCTGATAGCTTCAGAATTGGACAATCACTCATCATCTGCGCCACTGTCTGAGGAGAGTCCATTTAGAATAAACCAACAGTTCTACCTGGAGACTGCGCTGGTGTCACGATTTCGCAAACTGAAATATGAAGTAGATGAAAATGTGAGGGCTCTGATGTTTAACAGAACGAAGCACAGAGACAGTGATCTTTTTTTGTTTTTGCCACTTCTGTTTGAGTACAGCATTTCTGGGGGAAAAAAAAGTCCTTATTTTTCAAAAAATCAAGCACTCTAAATCTGAGTTAGTTATTCTTCACCTCATCGGTTTGCACGTTTATTTTTTATTTGTTTTCATAAGCTTTCCGTGAAGGTAAGTTTGTGCTCTTCTGTTAGTAGGTGCCAGATCTACTGCGTGGAAGAGACCCCTTAACCTTTCAGCATTGTCACCATCCCTGAATGGTTTAATACCTGTTTGGATGCAGTGCTCCGGGACATGATTTATCAGAGGGTTGTTAGAGTTAGGGTAGCATGGTTAGGTTGTGGTTGGACTTGATGATCTTTAAGGTCTTTTCCAACCTGAGCAGTTCTATGATTCTATGATTCTATGATTTTATGACTGCTCTTGTAGAAAAGAGACGTAGGAGCCCTGACCCCTGTAGTATTCTGTGTAAACCTGCATACCTGCCCTGTGACATATTCAGCATCCAGTGTATCTGTTTCTTTTCAAAGATGAATGCAGCTGCATTTTTGCAGCAGTGCATTGCTGGTGCTCACATACCTGCTCCTATCTGTTCTCAAAGTGGAAGATCTTTGTTTCGCTGTTTCACAGGCTTGATTTCTGCTTCTGTATGCTTTTATTTCTGTTTTGAAGCTTATGCATACTGTTGCAAATTTGAGAGATCTGTGTACTGATGACATTAGTACTGAATGAAACAAAGGCTTTTTTTCTGCTTTTAATAGCATTTGTTTGAATATTTGCTAATGTCTTCTGCAACATAACTTTGTTACATCTTTCTCTTGGTAGTTACACCGGTAATAATGACACCAGACATAATCTGTCCTCATCATAGACAGCTAAAATGCAATTACAATTAAGTATAAAGGCAAAAAATATAAATGTTATCTTGTATAAGACTAATCAGTGCACAGTACATCAGCTTTTGCCTGCAATTTACAAAGCCATCTTAGATTTGAGCGTGTTATATCCTTTAAATAATATGGCAGGATCCTGGCTCGAAGACCTCCAAGGAGAGGCCAGTTTCCACGCAGAGTGTTCTCACAGCTCCATTCGTGTTGGTCTCCTGGCTGACTGAGAATCAAGTTACTCTCCCAGCATGAACGTAATAGGAAGTGGGATTTTACCATCTGTTCACTGAAATTTAAACTGGGTTCCTTTTCTGTCCATGTATGACAACAGAAGGCTAACCCGACTTTGCTGGCCTGATACTAAGTTAGATAATGCGATTCTTTCAAACTTTTCCCTACTGCTCTCTTTGAGTTTCTTCTCACTGTGTTTCACATGGCTTTCTGTAGTTTCTCCTCATCCTTTTTAACCTTTCAGGACATTCTATGATACGACTCTATGGTATGATTCTATGTGTATAGTCATCTTCATCCGAGACAGTTATAGTGACCACATTTTGGGATGAAAGATGCTCTTTTAAGTAAAGATGATACAAGGGAATAAATCAATACTCAAAAGTGCATGTGTTGTGAAAAATGAGAATACTTTTCAAGTCTCTTTGGATGATATAGGTTACCTAAGGTCATTATCCTTTATGAAACATTTCTTTCTCCAGAATTTCACCAGCTTAATATTTTCTGACAACTCACATTGCAAAACTCTTTTTAGAATAGTTTAGCACAAAGGAAGTAGAGCTGCAAAGACTGCAATGAGGCTAACGGACATTTTTAGGGAAGTGGTTTTAGAATAGATGATGATTATAAAAGCTGTAGACCTTCCCACTGAGAATGGGGAGCTCCAGCTACTCTACTGTGAAGATCACTTTTCGGAGTCTGTCTTCGGTCCTATTTAGTGACCTGCTGAATGAAAGGTCAGTACAGTCACAATATATCTGATAAGTTTTTATCCTAATTACTGTAGTTGTTTTCTACTTTTTCTCCTTCTCTGCAGAAGATATGAAGTCTAGATTTTTATTAGCTATGGCCTGTCAGGTTATTTTGATGGTTTTTAGTTCTGGTTAAACTTCTTAATGTTGAAGATTGACTATTAAAATTATATGTGATCACTCTGTTGAGAAGGATTGAACCATCTGTAGAAGGAGTCCAGAGCTGGATCATTTGCTCAGAACAGTTTATATGTTGAAATCTTAAGGGCTGATGGGATAGACATACTAGGCAAGTATAGGCCAACCTTTAGGACCATGCAGGTGGAAGTCATCCCTCCTGGTATTTGCTACTGTTCATCCAAGGCCTTCTGCTTAATGTCTCCAGACGGAAGTTTGCATTTGAGCTTGTCTGTGAAGCACAAAAATGTAGTACCCACAATTTTTAACCAAAAGATGACACACCTGAAGGTGGAATCCAGAAAGCAGCAAGCTAAAAATCAAATGCCCAAAGCTCTTGACCAGTAGGTAGAGGTCAAATGACCAGAACATGCTGCCAGCTACAGTTCTTTACTCCTCAGAGAGTTTGTATTCAACACAAAACAGCAGTTGAGTTCAGTCCTTCGTAATCTGGGTTGGAAGGAAGACCCAATAGCCACATGCAAGCATTTTCTTTCAAGTTCACTACTGGACTAGTGGGTGTTAAATCAATTTGGCAAAATACATTAACCTGCCAGATGGCCCTTCAGTTTCATTATATCATCCAGTGTATCGCCATGCTCAGAATCCCTTGACACCCCTTTCAGAGGAGCTTGGATGCCCAAGACTGCATAGAGCCAAGGTCACTTGTCAGTCCTGCTGAATTACATGAAATTCTGAGCTTTAGTAATTTTGAATGACAACATACATTACTATTCTCTGGAAATAGGCACAATTTTTAGGTCTAGACAGATAGATTGGGTCACACACCGTTTGCCATCATCCTGTAGCCAACGGAGACCATTGCTGTAAAATCCTGAAGGCTGCTTCATATGAAACTCAGGGAAGAACAACATTTTTTTGTTGCTCTCCCTCTGTTCTGTATTTGGACATGCAAAGATATTGTGGTGGTTTAACTCGAGCGTTTCTGAGTAGAGTGTTCTGTAAAAATTAACCTCCCTTTCCAAATCTTGGTTTGGTTTAGTTTATTGCTGCAGGGTTCCAACATGTAACGTCTTATTTGTTGTCATGGAAGCACCGCTACAGGCTCAGTGTCAGGAACATCCTCTTCTCCTTGCTCCCCCCAGCCTCCAGCAGAGCAAGGAGATCTGGCGAGTGGCTCTGCTCTGCAAGGAGCTGGTGGTGGGCTGGGAGGGAGAGAAGCCGATAGCAGGGGAATTCATTCTCAATGAAGAGGTACAAAGCTTCACGTTTTCAGTTGACCCCTTCAACTGTACTAGCTGTGCCTTGCTGTATGAGGTGTGGCTCTGGAAAATGCTGCTCCTGGGACGTAGGGTCCTTTGGCATCTCCTTGGTTCATCCTTAGAAAGGGAAAAACACTATGCAGTACATAGCATGTAGTACAGCCCATGTTCTCAGGAAAGTGAGACCTGCTACAGGTAGGAGGTGAGATTCATGGGTGTTTTATCTTACTGCTGTAAGTCACTCCCTAGGTATTTTCATTCTGGACTTTTTTTTTTTTTTTTTTTTTCCCAACTAGTTTTAAAGCAATTGAAGCTAAACTGTAAGAACCTCTGTGCTTTAATAAGAACTGCTCATGACTGTTGTGGCAGGGAAACTGCCCATCAATACCAGTATTACTGTAGAGATTTAACTGGAAAAGCCTCAACTTAAACAAGTTCTAAGCTTACTAATGTGCAAATACTGTCACTGAAAACCACTGCAGCCTCAGAAGCCACTCAAGGTTGGTATATTTCTTGGAAATCCAAGGTCAAACATGCTCAGCATGTTTGCAACGGGTTCGCTGCATTAATAATTATATATAGTCGTATCGGAGGGTGTAGCGTGATGATAAAGTGTAGTTCAAGGATGCAATGTATAGTACATTTCTTCTCGCAGTCATGTGTGTCTTTGCGTTCAAAGGAGAACTAAGAAGCTGCCTCCAAAGCGCTGTCTTGCTACAATTAACTGCCCATACTATTTCTCTTCACTACTTCTCTATTGTGGGATAATGCAAAAAATTAGATAGCTGTGCTCTAAAAAAGGCAGCAGGTCCAGGCTTTACGTTGCATGGGGATCCTATGCCTGAGATTTGGGGGCTGGTGAGTGAGTTTCACATTCCATGTTTTTAGGTCTACCTTGACAACTGTGAGTCTGGAAAAGTCCAAAGAAGAAATAGGACCAAGGAATGACTGAAAACAGTGTCTAATGATCAGCAGCCACCGAAAGGGGAAAGCAGCACAAAAAAAGAATTTCAAATCCAGTGTGAGAAGAAGGAAAAGATGGGAAGAATAAGCGATGGGAGAATAATTGCTATTAGCAAGAGCAGACGGCTGGGATTGTGAAAGCTAGGGCTGAGAAGGATGAAAATGGAAAGGGTGGAAGAAGCCTTTGACTGCTAGGAAATAAGGGTACTGGCTAGATAAGGCTGAAAGGGGCTCTGTGCTGGGAGACATGGGCATGCCTACGTGATGCCTGGGGAACCTCCCTGATCTCTTGCAAAAATTGTGGAATTAACCTGAATTTGTTTCAGGAAGGAAACAAGGTTTTGCAGTGGACAGCAGAAGTGTTCAGTTTAAAACCTTCACAGCACTGTCTGTTCCAAAGCTGAAGCATTGGGGTGAGGGAAGATAAGGAGGAAAGCTGAGCAAAGAGTTTGAATGACTTGTAGTAATGAGTGCTCTTTACCTGGTGTTGCATTAGACTTGGAGAGGAGCAGAGGAAAGCTTTGGGGAGGAAATTAAGGGTTGTTTTGCTGCTGCTGGGTTGTTTATTTGCATTTTTTTTTCCGTTTAACAATTTCTAAGTGCAATAACTACACCAAGTTTGTATCACAGTAGCAGAGTCCAGGGCCCTGAGCATGCCTGTTGCTGTAAAAACACACAGTAACAGAAGTTACCTTCTTATTTAAGACAAGATGGAACAAGTGGGTGTAAAAGCAATCAGAAACAGGGGAGAACATGGTGCAATTTCACAGGCTATCCATGTACATAATTTGAGTGCTTGCAAGTCACTTAATTTTTAAAGATGTACTAATAGATGTGCTGCAGTCCCTACTGTCCATCCACCTAGCTGCTCTCAGTTGGCAACTTCCCTATTGATATCTGGGCATCATTCTAAGTGAGCACTTAAGGTTGAGTATCAGGGGAAGGTATTTATAGTTTCAGCAGAGTGGGTTGATAGCTATTCCAGCCCCAGATGGGAATTGGGTTACATGACAGATCAGGCTGCCTTCCAATTTTATCCAATACCAGTGATAAGGGGAAGGGGGAGGGAGGACAGCTGCAGTCGTATAGTCCTTCTAGGGTTAAAGATCCTAATGCTTTAAAGAGAATGTCTAAAAGAAAATTTCTTTCTGAAATAATTTATGGAAATGCCGTGCTCCCTTTGAAGGTTCCATGTCACTGCATGGCACTACGCAATGTTCTCTTTCTTCACCTGTCAGGCAAGGACCACCTCGAAGAGTCTCACTGCTGATTACTAGTTAATTGTCATTAATAAGTGACAACTGACATTATGGGGGCTTAATGCAGAGAGAACAGAAAAGAGCCACAGATATTCTAATGAGCTGACTCCTACGTGCCCTCTATTGTTGTCGAAAATGAGGAGCTGTCGTCATTGTTCAGGAGATGGGCTTCAATTGCTCTGGAAAAATATTCTCTTTTAATTTCTTTATGCATAGATAATTCCTGGTGCACTCTCTCTCCGTCTGTCTCTCTTGCTCTTTCTTTCTCTCATACACACACACAGACACACACACCTTTCTGTGAACACAAGGAGAACTTCCCCTGAAGATACACTGTTAAGACACATTTTGATTTAGATACGTGCATGTGCAAGCAAATGTGGACACACATACTCAAGGAGCGCCTATGTGCAAACCACCAGGCTGTGTATTTTATTTGAAGACTCAGGAAAGGGCTGAGCACAGACAACTTCACTAAGAAAAGGACCAAAAGGGGACAGCCAAAACTCTGTGACATATAAAGTTAGGACCAGGGAAGTCCCATTCTGACCGTAGTGTGGGGAATTTTAAAAAGATGGCAATGAGTGCCATCACAGATTTCAGATACAGGTACCTAAAATTAGGTCCTTGCTCTTCATTTAAATAGCAGCATAATAATTTCAAGATTCTCAAAGCTGTCAAACAGACAGGAGCTCCCTGGGAGGCGGTGGTGGCTGCGGATCTCAACACTGCCTGCTGAAAGGCAAATCCACTCTTTGCACACTTTCTGAAAATCTCAGCCAGCAGAGGGCCGGGAATTTGGGGGCGATGATTTAATTAGGCACCAAACTCTTGGATGCATTTCCTGAGAGTTTTTAGAAAATCAGGATGTCAGCTTACACCGGGCAGCTATGACTGAGCCCGGAAAAACTGACTTCTGTACAATGCCAGATGAAATGTGTACATACATAATAAAGCCCCTGTTACTCGGCGGATTTGGGATAAGCAGGCCACCGGCGAGAACCTCTCCAAAGCTCAGGAATCCCTCCTGATTCCCGAGGTCAAAGTCTAGGTGAAACAAACAGAAGCCAGTGCAGTTCTTATGATGATGCCAACTTCTACCAAATTCAAAGCAACACAATCGCTTGCATCAAATCTCTAAGTATGGCTGGTACTTGAGCTCTAAATTGTAGAAGGGGATTTTTCTATTTTGACCAATAAAATGCAAGAGTTTCCATTCTGAATCAGTAAATTGCATGTCTGTATTGCTCTCTAACATTTACAGCTGCGTAGTTTTGCTTGAGAAGTGGCTTATCCAGTGTCTTTCATCTATCTGCACAAAGGGGAGAACCCATCATTTTAAAGGGAATCTCATTTCCATTGCCTAGCTGAAGTTTACAACTCAAGGCTCGCAGGAAAGAAAATGAAAATGAGATGCCTCTCTCATACTGTGCTTGGAGTGAAGACATTCATTAGCATTCTCTGTCTTGCTGCCTGCCAAGGCCCAAACAAAAGATATTGCCTGGAACAATGGCCTGAAATGAGGAACACAACTGAAGGAAACACAGGAAGCGTGCTGTTTGCTATGGTTCAGGGACCTGAAGCCAACATATATGGAGCCCCTGCACATCCAATGATGGAAAGCTGTCATCTTCTTTACACCGAGCTTCCCACTGAAGTCAGTAAATGCTGTGTCTTACCTTGTTGTAGTGCAATTTGGTGGGTCCTAATTCCCAGCTCTCTATGTGACCTCAGACAGTACCTCTCTGTGGCTGAATGCACTCATCTTTTAAAGAGATGAGATAATCCCTGTGCAGCAGAGAAGGCTCATGCTGTAATCTGTGGTGGAAGAGTTTGTAATGCTGCATAGAAAGCATTTCTTGACATTGCCGGTATCTTTTCAGTTATGTGCTGTCTTTAAAATTTCCTTTTGGAGAAGGCAGCTGAAAAGATCACAGTCCAAGCCATTTCAGCTCCTAAGGCAAGAGGTCAGCCTGGTGCTCTTTGTGGTGCTCCTCTACCTCCTTACCCTCTGGGTTAGGGAGCTCCTACTGCCCACCACTAAACTCAGGCTAGGGTCACAGCTGCCAGGGCAGTTTCATATCCAAATCTATCACAACAGTTGTTACTGTCCTCATAATTCTTCCCTTCTTGCTTCATTTCTGGCTGTAGCAAAACAGTTCTGGCAGCTCCTGGAACGTCTCTGCCCCCTGGACCCCAGAAAATTTGATGTTGAATATCAGTGATGTCAGTTGACGTTAGTATGTTGATTGGAAAGGTGAAAGTTGGGTTCTAGGTATGCTGGGTAGTTTATCGCTTTCAAAAACATTGATCTTATTAATGGTAGTGGAATATAGCAAACATTGATGGAATTGTTTCTAGGTGAAGTTGTTCCCTTCTGTCTGAGAGTCCTGTGGAATAAAATTGAACAATTCTTCTCCTGTCTTGTGTACTTCTTCTCTCTCAAATGAAAGTCATCATCCTTATTTTCATTGTGTGTGTGCACAAGAAAGACCCTCAAGATCTTTCAGACATTTTAGCAAATACTTCCAAATGACTGGCACTCTGGTTGCAGCACTCTTATTTAAATAATTTACAATCATTAAAATGACTTCAGACTATCTCCAGTGCTGGCATTCTTTCCAGTTGCTGTCTCTCACATGTCTGTGTGGGATGAAGGTAAAGCTGAGTCTGCAATGATGGATGTCCCTTACAGAAAATGGTTTAGAATAACCCAGGACACACAACAAAGCCAGAACTAGAGATAGTCTTATCTTGCTTTTAGAGCTGTAAATTATTTAAGGGAGCGCTCCAGCTCCAGGAAACTGAGGTTACAGCAAATATTAAGCTTCCTGTATGGCTATTTTTCTTGTGTCAGGTGGTGTGGCAGAGTTTATTCATAGGCATTCAGGGGCTGTGCAAATAATCAGCAAATGAGAAAAATATTCTCTTTGGCTGTTTCTCATGTCAGATTTCTAGAGAACCAATGATTGAAGTTTAGGACCTTTTTGCATTGAATTCAGATCAGTAAAAACCCCCCTGATGGCTAGAAAACATTGTGACAAACTAATAGATGCACTGTCAATAGAGATTATTACATCTTCATAAAACTCTCCAAGTAACAACGTATAATTTATCTGGCCAAATTCATGATGCTCCAATCCAATAACTGCTGATAACTAAGTGATTCAAGAAGCAACATGAGGAAGTTGAAATGCACAAAATGCTTGGTGATTGCTTGAGTGGTCCGTCTTGTTCCAGATGATGTCAGAAGCTTAAGTGTGTCCCTTCTCTTCCCATGCATCCTTGCATGACAGCACGAAGGACTTGGAAGATGGCTGCCATCTGTACTTAGGGATGCCTCCTGCATTCTTTGATCACCACAGAGCACAGAGACATTCCTGATTGGTGAAAGAAGCTCAGAAACGAAGAAGAAAGGAGATTTTGTTGTTCATATCAGAGCGTTAATTTCCTGAATTTGGAGGTGGAAAATGTATGGCTTTTTTTCTTGTACTTAGGTTGCTCCTCTTTATTTTCTTGGAAACTACACCAGATACAAAAGTTGTCATGACTATTTGGTAGAGCAAATTCTCAATGGTGAATAAGAGCCTGCATGTCACACTTGTAAACATCTGCACTAATGGAGGTAACCCACCGTTTCACAGCAGCTATGACAGCATCATTGTTAGGAAAATGCTGCCTTTGCACTCCATTTTTCATTGTTCTGAACAGATAGAAGTCAGGAAGCACCAAATCAGGATTATACAATGGTGTGGTAGGATAGTTCAGCCAAGACTGTCAATGTGCTCCACAGTCTTCAAACTGATATGGAACATGGAGTTATCATGTTGCAAGAGAAAGGTTATCTTCTTCTCTGTCTGGACTCTGGAAGTTTGAGCCTTCAGCTTAGTCAGTGCTGCAATGTAGTGGTCAGAGTTGATGGCGTGCTCTGCTTGCAGGAAGTGCAGAAGGATCACCCCTTTCCTGTCCCAAAAGGCAGTGCACATGGCTGTACCCACTGATGGCTGTAACTTGAACTTCTCTGATGGGGAATTCATGTCACCACTTCATGTACTGCCATTTTGTCTCTGGCCAATAGTGGCGATACCATGTCTCGTCACGGGCAATCCAGGAAACTATCACCTTCAGCCTCATACCAGTTCAAAAGGGCCTGAAAAACTTGCGTAAAATTTTCTTACTGTTTGCGTGTGTTTGTGGGGTCCATCTGGCACAAATTTTGCTATAATCCAACATTGCCACAGTTGTTTCCAATAATCTGTACACTGTTTCCTGGTCATAATCCCCAGTATGGGTGGATGAGCTGATCATGACACTCTTCTTTTCAGATGCACATGACCGTCTAGAATGTGGCTTGTCTTTCACATGGCTGTCACCACTGCTGAAAACTCACCTTCCACCGCCTTGCTGTGCTCACATCTACTGTTTGGTCTCCATAAATGTTCAGTAAACATTGATGGATGTCAATATGTGCATTTTTTCTGCATAGAGGAATTCAATCCCACACCTTTGCTTCATACACAACACTTCCATGTCAGATGCCATTTTGTCAAAACTGCCCCTTCTGCTGCCATCTGTCATACAACAGGATGTTTCTGGGAGGGTTCAACCTCTCCTGCCATACAACAACATCTGCCTCTGATGCTGTGGGCCAACATAATAAAATGAGGCATTACTTTCAGAGCAGCCCTGGTAATGATTTTTGCCTTCAGTTTCTTTTTAATGTCAGGTTGACGGTGAGTAGGTAAAAATCATATTCATTTGCGATAAAGCATTTTTACATACTGTATATAACAATGTGAGGAGATGGGGGTAGAATTTCAAAGTGGTACTTTTCTTTGGTTGCTTCCCTTTCAATAGCTGTTGTTTTGATTACTCTGCGCCTTAGGCTATCATTAGAATCTTTTTGTGTGTGGAAGTATTAAGTCCATAAATATGAAAATAAGCCTGTAATTGACCCATGGACTGAATTTATTTCCATTAGATTCTTCTTGTAGTATAAAAAGCACAAACTGGAAGAGTGATATTTATGTGTGTATGAAGCTCCCCAGCTCTGATGGTATATCATATATTTGATAAAAAGGTTATGCTCTTAAAGGGACTACTCAGCAAGTCAGGGTGGGGAAAACAGGTGTCTTATTTTAGTTTTGAAAGCAAAATCAGGCACAGCGATAAAACACATGCACAGCACATACCATTATTTTGACTAATCGGACTGCTAGAAAACAGCTCATAATGAAAGCTGATCAGCATGTCCCAATCAGTCTCATTAGGCTCCTCCGCAAACACCTGGAGAAAGGCAGCCAATGGAGGGTACTTTGGAGCCAAGAGGAGCTGAGTGATCTACCACTGCAAACACCAGGGTTGCCACACCTGCTTGTGTGCTTTAATGGAGCTTTACAGGATGCAGGGAGTTTCTCAGCTAAATGGCACATAAAGCTCAGCTGCTTTCCAGGGAGGCGGTGCGCTGCTGCCATGCCCTATGCATCACGCCTAACATTCCAGTTGTTGCCTCTGTTTGTGGCCACAGCTGTAGCTCTGCTGAGCTGCTACATAAAGTTTTCAAGGGATGCTCTTGGTTTTTTTTGTTTTGTTTTGTTTGTTGTTGTTGCTGTTTTTTTGTTTTGTTTTGTTTTGTTTTTGTGTTTTTTTTTTTTTCCTTCTGGATTTTTCCACCTTCCTGCTGTGTGCAGGAGCCATATGGCACAGCTATTTCATTGACACCTGCAGGAACCTCCCATGCAAACAGTATATGGGGAAGAAAACGAAGTAAGGAGGGCACAAGGTGGGTGAGCTTATTTCGAAGGACAATATCTCAAAATATTCAGGGCTTGGGCCATGAGATGCATGACAGCCAGAGCCCCATTACTACCCACAGCAGCCTGCTCTCTGAATGACGTGTCTATGGGATTCTGTGTAATTTCCTAGCCTCACTGCTCTCTGTCTTCTGTTTTTCCTTTATGTGCAAGGAACTGATCATTACATGGGCCGAAGGGACTGGTGCGATTATACATAGTGTAATTGAGATGCCAATGTTTTTGTTTGTCTAACTTAAATCTAAATTTGTATTAAGAAGGTTAAAGGTGGAGGGGTCTTGCAAAGTCCTTCCCATTTGTTTCTCCTCGTAGCGGTAGCCACCATTATTAGCACTGCTTTGAATTAATGGCCAATTGTCCTTTCATAGTCTAAGAAATATGACGGGCTGTGAAACCAATCCCAAGCAAGGCTCTGAGTAACTAGCGTATCTAATTAAAAAGAAATGGAATGGTGGCAAATAAAATTAGTATCTGCTCTATAGACAATGCCGTGAAAAGCACTCAGGAAACTTGGATATGAAACTCTTCCCCCATCAGGCAGAATGTCTCTGCAGTATGGGTATGAGGATGACTGAACAAAAAGTGTTTGAAACATCAACTACATCCTCAGCCAAGTGTTTCCCTCCGTGTGAGACCTTCCTGCTGCTGGATAGGATCTCATTGCTTTGCAGGGCGTGTGCAGAATGGTCTCTGATTTGTACGTAGTAAGTACATAGTGACATTCTGTCACTCCATGGAAGAAGTCCATTCAAAAATGATGTCCAACCAGCACTAACAAAGAAGAGCTCTTCCTGCATCGCTGATTTTTTTTTTTTTTTTTTTTTTTTTGCTTTATTTTTTTGGGGGGGGGGGAGGAGGGAAGGGGAGTGCTGCAGATCAAATTGTGGTATAAAAATGGGCTCATGTTGCACAGTGGGTACTTCCGGTCATTAGAGAGAGGCACACCCAACCCTGTAATCAAGCAGAAGATGTAGTGATGTGGACATCGTGTTGCCAACCATCACAAAACTCTTATAGATGTTGTTGAAGCTATGAGAGCCAAGTACCTTACCAGGGCATAGCACCTTGTGGTCATTCATGATTTTATCCAAAATTCTGCTATATTTGGAATTGATTTTGAAACCCTATTGCATGTAGCTGGATGATTAGAAAAGGAAAGTGAAGTTTCTATCCTTCATCTTTGCTCCCAGAGGACTTCTGATGGAAGAGAAGAATGGCAGCAGGAGCATTCTGGGGATGGTTAGCTTTCTGCAGCACAGGGCACATTTTTAGCACGGAGTGGAAGAAGTAGCCACACAACTCCTATTAACAATAACGTGATTGCGTGTGTGAGTTCTATTCACTGTACTGAAAATTTACCCCTAAGGGTCCACATAAATTTGAGCTGCTGACCATGTGAAATGTTCTTTTATGGGCAATAAGGACACCAAGAGGCAGCTACATGTTTTCCTAAGCCCTGGCCACATACCAGTATTTGTCTGCATAATTCTTCAATTTTTCTTCCCAGATTCTTCATACAATGCACACATTGCTTATACAGTGCAGGAAAAAAATGGTTTTAACAACTGTATACTTTGTTATTAAATTAGGCCTTGGAACTATAATTCCCCATCTCTGCATTTGATGAGAAACCCTCTACAATGTTATCAAACTAATATACTGTAGCAAATTCTATATCTGCTGCCTGTGCCACATACAATATGAACTGCATGAGAAAAAGCTAACTTCCTAAAAGATTTTTTTTCTCTCCCTATTTCTCACTAAGAAGGAAACAGCTTGCTGGCAGATCGAGCATTCGTGCTGCTGAATCTTACCTTTGATTTGATTATGCAAATGGAGAGGAGCTGTACTGTGGTACATCCTGAGAAAATTTAATTTCCACTTTACACCTAAAACTCTCAACCCACCAGAAGATTAGCAATTGTCAATAATGCTGCGTGCTCTTCTTCTCTCTCCTTCTCTCCCTCTTTCTTTCATCCACATTTCACTTTTCTTCTCACCCTCTTTTCCCTCGCAGTGTTATCAGGCTGTCTCTCCAACAACTGGAGCAAAGAGTTGTGCAGGGGAGGCGTACATCCTCTCTGCAGACACGTTCAGCATTTTGAACTCCACCATCGTAAACAATGGACATGCATATATTTTAAAAAGAAACTTCGAGTAATTTATCTTAATTTAAAAGTGACTCTTCCTGCTCAGGCTTTTTTTTTTTTTTTTTTTTTTCACTTTTTTTTTTCACTCTTGGAATATTGCATATATAAATCCTGAGACAGTCTCCTGGTAATTCATATTAATACACTTGGAGAAACAGTTTGGATTCAAAACAAATGTTCTTGTAAATGTAGCTGTCCCATCTGCCTCGTTTGCCAGATCCCCGAAACCCAGCTGGATTAACTCTTTAACATCGAGAAGTGGGAATGGACTTCTTGGGGTGCTTGGGGTGACCACATGAGCCCTGTGGGAGGAGTCACACGAGTGGTATTGGACACCTGTGCCCCAAAGGTGCAGGGAACAGAAGGAGTTATAGCAGGAATTTGGAGATCAGCGGGATCTTTGTGTTGCTGTGGGTCTGATGTGTTATTCCTAGCTATTTCACCCTGCAACTGAACCACAGCAGAGATCCCGATCTCCTATAGCAGGAGGTTGCACCTGAGAAGAAGAGTTATGACAACTCTTGGAAAAGACTTTGGAAAAAGCCAAATCTCACTGTTATTTCTTTGGCTTTTCCTTCCTTCTACTGCCCAGGAAGTGCTAATCCCACACACCTCACATGCTGAAACAGTGACACAATGAGGAGCTTGCTCTGTATAAACTCCTTTGCTTGAAAATTTAAACTTTGATTGAAAAGTAGGACTCTGAAGAGATTCCCAAATACAGTGTCTGACCAGTTACAGCAGTGCAGCAGTTGCAGAGGAAAGCTGTAAGCGTTAGCTGCAGCTTGTGTTGTTTGTGGGATCCAACTGAGCATCAGCATTCAGGTGCGTGCCTATGTTTTTCCGCTCAAAACAGGAGATTTCATGCATTTAAGCTCAATTTTGTTTGTTACAGATCTTGTTCTCCCTGGGCCTCTACTGCCTGGCTCTGTTTTATTTATTCTGAATCTACTGTGGACAAAATGTTTGCATCTGCTGTTTTCAGGCCAGCTATGCCGCGTGTCTCTGGGTGGCAGCTCAGTTCCTGAGCCGGATTTGCAGGCATTGCAAGTCATGGAAGGGGAGTGCTGGGTTTGGTTGCTGCGTTGACTCCCTGACAGAACCCCATGCTGCTGCTCACATCAGCGTGTGCCAGCAGCCCCGGTTGTGATCTCTTGTTTGTCTCTTGAGCGAGATGAAACTAACACGCTGAGAGCTGTCTATGGCTAGTCACACATCGGCAGGTATGTGTGGGTTGTTTCTGTGGTCATAAAACTTTGAGCGATGTAGAGCACCAAGTGCGTTAGAATGATACCTGATAACAATGCTGCATCTTTATGATGTGCCAGGCTCTGTTCTGATGGGTTTGCTTGCTTTTCTTTCTCTTCCTCAGGGTGCTCTGACTTCCAGAGGAAACACAGGTTTTTACCATAGAGCTGACGGCACAGCTTCTCAGCCTACACCAGGAGTAATGTCATACCCCAAAGAAAGCAATCCGTGAGGTAAGCAGAGGTCATAGCAATATGTGAGAACTCCAGGGTAAGCATAGGTACCTTTTTCTTTCATTTTTTAAATTTTCAAACAAACTGGAACTTAGAAAGAATTTGAGAACAGATTAATCATTAACTCCTGACTGTAAACAGCACTTCCCCCTCTCCCCCCAAAAAATTTTGTAAGAGATTTTGAGGAGCCTTGTTGGAAAGCTCCAAAGCAGATGTTACAGTGTGGATGCTGCTTTACAGAGCCAGTCCTAAGCTGTGCTCCAAGGGAAGGGCTTAGGGCAAGATATAAAAACAGGATGCAACTGAGTGATTTAGGAGGAAGAAGGGAGGAACTCTGGCCAAATGGCATGCCACTGCTCCAGGAGCAAAGGACACAAAGACTGAGAGGGGCAGTGAGGTCCAGAGCAGCAGAAAAATGAGTGGGCAGACGAGCAGACGAATTTTTGATCAGAAGGGTTGTGAAAACACTGCCAGGCCTGTTTTTCAAAGCTGCCCATCATATGACGGAAGTAACTTAGAACGGGGCCCAGGCTAGCTGCTCAACTGCTGAGTGGGAAAGAATTTGTTTGGTTGTGGTAGTGTAGGGTCGCAGAAACACCCCCAACTGCAGTCACAGGTAAAGGGGTTCTGGTAGAATTACAGATCAGGGAACGAGCAAATCTGGCCATCTCTCATCTCTGCTGTTGATTTCCCTGTACCTTTTTGGTTTCCCATCCTTCCCTTTTTGTAGAAGTCCACTTTTCTCTCTGGTTGGACCTCTCCAGCTACATCACCATGGCCTGCTCTGTGATTCCGTGATGTGAAAGAAAAACTGTCACTTTAGCCTCAATAGCAAGGCAAGTCTTGTGGACAGAATGAAATTCGAGTTTTACCTTAGATACTATCATCTAACTCTTTATGCATGTGTTCAAAAATATTTTGATCTGCTGATTACTTCTAGAAGAAGTGACAAAGGAGATTACTTTACTTTCTTTGAAAGTTATTTTATTCTGTTTTCTGAAGTATTTGTTCAACAGCGCTTTATATGTTCAAAGTGGCTGCTCTGGGAGTGGTGGATTTGTGTATGTCCAAGGACAGAGCCCTTTCTATTGGTACTGTAGCTGTGACAGCTGTGACAGCTCAGGATGCGCAAGGCTGCTGCTCCTTTCTTTCACAGAAGTGCAGAATCATTAAGGTTGGATAAGACCTCTAAGATCACCCTGTGCAACTGTCAGCCCATCCCCACCATGCCCACTGACCACATCCTTCAGTGCCACGTTCACACTTTCCTTGAACACCTTCAGAGATGGTGACTCCACCACCTCCCTGGGCAGCCTGTGCCACTGCCTCACCTTTCTTTCCGAGGAGGAATTTTTCCTAATATCCAATCTGAACATCCCATGATACAGTTTAAGACCATTCCCACTCATCCTACTGCTGTTACCTGGGAGAAGAGGCTGACCCCCACCTTATGACAATTTCTTTTCAGGTCTTTGTAGAGAGCGATACAGTCTCCCCTGAGCCTCCTCTTCTCCAGACTGAACAATCCCAGTTCCCCCGGCTGCTCCCCATAAGACTTGTGCTCCAGACCCCTCACCGCTTTGTTGCCCTTCTCTGGACCTACTCCAGGGCCTTGATGTCTTTCTTGTAGTGAGGAGTCCAAAACTGAACACAACACTCAAGGTGCAGCCTCAGCAGTGCTCTGAGTAGAGAGCTCCCACATCACATCCCTGGTACTCTCTACTAGTTGTACCAGGAGTCTCCACAGAGTTTTCCAGAAATCCCAGTTGCTGCTGACTCCTGTCTCCTTCCCCCTTCATATTCCCCAATTTCTTCAGAGCAGGAATATCTCTCAGCTGTCTCTTCTCATGCCCTGATCAATTTTGGGCGTGGGCTTCCCTCACAAAGCGATCCATGACAGGCTGTGGTGTGATCGCTGCAGGCAGCCACAGCTCACAGTAAATGCAATTCTTACTCTAACGCTTGTTGCTTATTAACACGTCTGAGGCCTGATCCTGAGTCCTTTGAAGCCGATGACAAAGTTTCCATTGAACATAGCAGGTGGTGGAAGGGGGGGGATTGCTGCTGGAGAAGAACAAAACGTTGTGGTGCTGAAGTCACTTGAAGAGCGTAAAAACAGCTGTCCTGAAGCTTTGTGGTTTTGCTTCCCCTTATTTTTTTCCCTCAAAGCCGCGTCTCCTTATTAAGGCTTAATTTTAGAAAAGCTACCGAGCCATAACCTATACCTGATTTCCAGCCACATCAGTGGCCATCTCCATGTTGTCTGTGCATGGTGCATTTGGACAAGGAGGAATGGCTTTAAACTAAAAGAGAGGAGATGTTAGGTGAGATGTTAGGCAGAAATTCTTTACTGAGAGACTGTTGAGGCACTGGCACAGCTGCCCAGGGAAGCTATGGTGCCCCTGAGCTGCTGGTGCTCAAGGCCAAGTTGGATGGGGTCCTGGGCAGCTGAGCTGATTTGGGGCAGCCCTGCCCATGTGGAGGGTGGAGCTGGGTGGGCTTTGGGGTCCCTTTCAAGCCAAACCATTCTGTGATTCTGCAGTTCCACAATTTGCCATACCTCTGTCCTGCTCCACCATGGCACCAGGAGTGGTCACCAAGCTGTGGGGCTGCTGCTGCCCAGACCTCAGCCACTTCCCTTTGAAACTGCCGCACTGGAGATGGTAATGGCCAAGGACATGCTCTCCCATCTGCTGTAGTGCCTTTGCAGGCCCTCTTCTGTGGAGGTTTGTTCTATTCCTGCTCCTTGGTGTCCTGGCCCTGTCTGAACTCAGAAGCTTTGCTCTGGAAGCAGTCTGTGTGCTGGGACTTTGCAATCCCCTTCTGAGATCTCGAGCAGTGTTGCAATCTGAGCAAGCTGTGGGGTTGGAAATCTTGCTGTCTGCGTCGCTCGGGTTCCAGCATGCTGCCACCTCACCTATTGAGCTAAATTTCCCATTACAACTTGAATTTAAATATTCTAATAAATTTGTTTTAGAAACTCTTACAGCTCCCCTGTGCCATTTGCAGGGAAACACTCTCTGGGTTTTTTTCTGGGAGATGGAGATTTCTTTGTGCTTAGGGTGACTGATTGAATTTTACCTGTGCTAAATTATATTTGCACATTCTAGTAATTGCAAAGGGCCACACAGAGAAACAAAGCATTGACTGCCGTTGTACTGGGATTTCCCAGATGTATAATTTCAAATTGATATGAAAAAAAAACCTTGCAATGCATTAATAATAGCAGAAAATGCAACTCGGTTGGCCAGGGGTGAACAGAGACTTTTTTTTCTGAGCTACAAAACAAGCTATAGACCTCAGGTGACTAGCATTTATTGTTAGAATGGGTTTTCTATTGCATACCTTCTGAAACACAAAACAAAGATTTATACTGACCAACTTTGCTGTGTATAACAGATCTGGATCATACCTGGAAAACAGTGGGTTTTTATTTTGTTTTGTATGTTTTTGTTTTCTTGGTAGTTTTCTTTCTTTCTTTCTTTTTTTTTTTTTTTCCTGTTTTGCTCAAAGGCACTTTTCCGTTATTCAGGCTTCTAGGAGGTCACCTAGTTTTTTTCTCTTGCACAGTATTATCACATGGTTGGAAATATTATGACACTGAAAAAAAAGAAGTCTTTGGCAAAGAGCACTGTATGGGAACTGCTGAGTCACGGCCTGAACCTCTGATTGATCACCTGAGGCGAGCAATGAGTCAGCCAGAGGAGCACAGGTGAAGGCAATTCACCTGTGCTGCTGGAAGGGGTGGAGCCAGGCTCCTAGACCTATTTAAGAGCTGGCTACCAGTGGGGAAGGATCTTGTCTGGAGATCCATCCTTCTGGTGTTTTGTGGGTGAGCCCAGCATAAGGGTAAGCCTTTCATTTATTCTCTTTTGTTATCATAATCTACTTCACCTAATTCTCTTGTTTATTTTGTGATTGTAACATCTTAATATCCATTGGTTATACATTGTAACATCTTCATATCCATTGATTATACGGAGCACGTACTTTTCAAATAGTGTCAGAATGCAACTCAGATGAGATGGAATAATGCTCAGTAAAATACCAACGGGGTATCTACATGTTTATTAATAAAGCACGAAGATTGGCTTTTTAAGGCCAATAGTAGAGGCGTGGGCCAATAGCAAAGGGTGAGTTTTCCATCTCAAGGGACCCGAATTCCTGATAGATATTATATAATATAAAACATGTCCCTGTTGGAGTGGGTCCAGAGGAGGCTGTGAGAATGATCAAAGGGTTGGAGCACCTCTCCTATGATGACAGGCCAAGAGTAGGTGTTGTTCAACTTGGAGAAGAGACAGCTCCAAGGAGACCTTACTGTGGCTTTCCAGTACTTCAGGGAAGCTTATACACAGAAGGGAGACCAACTTCTTACGTGGTCTGGTAGAGACAGGACAAGGCAGAATGGTTTTAAACTAAAAGAGAGGAGATGTTAGGCAGAAATTCTTTACTGAGAGACCATTGAGGATCTGGCACAGCTTCTCGGTGAAGTTGTGGTGCCCTATCCCTGAAAGTGCTCAAGGCCAGGTTGGATGGGTCCAGCTGAGCTGGTGGGGGGCAGCCCTGCACATGGTGGGGGGCGGGGCTGGGTGGGCTTTGAGGTCCCTTCCAACCCAAACCATTCTGTGATTCTTTGTTAGCACAAGCTGTTGGGGCACACATCTGTGCCTGGATCTCCATAGGACTTCAGTATGGTTTCTCATGTACCTGGAGCATACATGTGTTGAGCATAAAGGCTTCACTGAAGCCATGCTAGAAGGACAAATTACAGGCTAGAGGGAAATGGAGAAACCAGATATTAGCACATCACTCTCAGCAGGAACCCCAACACCATACCAAGCTATGGTGACATTTTCTAAAGGGGATATTACAAACCCAAATCATAGCCTTGGGATGTTGCTATCTGGGGATCTGGCTCACACACTGGTGTGCCTGGTTTTCTCCATGGAGCAAACAATGAGTGGTGCCTGAAGATCACCTTTTGATGCATCACTGCTGAATATCGCCTGTCAGAATCATCATATTACTCCCCTTGGGTTTGAAGATGAGTCTGACAGCCCAGCCATGGGGAGCTTTTCCAGGGGCTGGGTGACAGTCCTTCTCAAAGACTGGGGGAAAGATTGCTCTGCTGCAAACACCACTCGGTATGGTGCTATCTGCAGCAAATCTCAGGGATCACTTCTTATTTTAATGCTGGCAGGAGCTGTAACTGGAAGCCACAGCCTCTTCCCTTCCACTTTAGACTCTGTGAGTGTGCAGCTCTACTATCACTGCCTTCATGCTCTTGCAAATTTTAATGCATTATTAATAATTTTGTAGCATATTTCTTCAAGCTCTTTAGCAGAAAATGTTATTTCAGTGCTGAGTCTGATAAGAGTCTTAGCCACCATGTGCACTATTTCCAAGCTACCACACAACCTAAGCTTTTAATTTGTTCCCCCTGTTCAAACACAGGAAGGACCTTCTGAGAATAATATTCCTCATTATCTGATTGCTTTTGTGAATTGTTTCCTGCGTTTCTAGGTATGCTTATCATCAGATCATAGACAGTACAGATGGGAGACCTATTAACTAATCTTGCACATGCTCCCCTTCTTGCCCCCACAATGAGACATCATTTAATTTGTGGAAGATATTAACATCCAGATAAATCCATATTTGTGCTTCAGGGAAAAATAACAATATCAGGGGGAAAAAAAAAAAAGCCACAACAACAAAACAAAACCAAATAAGCAAACCTGCAAGAAATGTTTCCGTAACTATGAAGAAGGCAATCCATCCCTGGTCTCAAGTCACCTTTGGCTATCATAAATTCCCTACAAAACTGGGATGATGCCTCTCCTGCTCCAGAAAGGTGCTCAGATGAGATGTGTGATGGATCCCTCTCTTACCCTCACTGGGGAAGTTGGGTGTGGAGATGGGAAAAGGCCGAAGTAGTTGAAAATTCTTGTCAGAAAAAAAAATTTCACTGTGGGCCCAGGAGCTGCCTGATGCCAGTGCTGGTTAAAGGGAGTTACAGAAGGATCTGTCAAGAAAGGGAGATTGACAATTTCTGACTGAAAAAGTATTTGTTGAAAAATAGTAAGCTGACGAACTGAAATACTTCAGAATAACACTTCATCTTCTTCAGAATATCCTGAGTTTTGATAAAAAATACAAAATAGAAAATGCCTATATAATTTTCTGCAAGTGTTAACAGTTTTTTCAACTGACAAATCAAAATTTTCTCTCATTTCTGTAAGTGGATTCTATTTTATTTCCACCAAAAACCTAAAGGGGAGTAAAACCAGAAAAAGTGTGTGGGAGGAAAAGATGCTGGCACTTTTTTTAATACATTATTTCTGGAAAAAAGATGGGGAGAATAATTATTGCCTCATTCCCCCCATAGAAGAGGAAAAAAATGAAAAAAAGGAAACAACAAAAAAAAAAGCTGTACCTTTGTATTTCAAAATGTTGTGTTTAGACATTGCACAAAAATATTCAGAAAGGACTGAAATCTTTTCTTTCTTTCTTGTACTTTGTATTCATACTGGCATTGATATGCATTGTGTCATTATATATGCAATCCTTAACAATTGCAGAGACAAATTGTGTAGCAGTGGTTACTCATCTCCTATATCCTACTAAACAGGAGAAAGTCATTTATGGGAGTAACCAGGATTTCATTTGTCCTCCCCAGAATGTGAAGGAAGGGCAAAAAAGCATCCTCACCTGATACCTGAGGCTGATGGTTTAAGAATAATACTGCTGTCTGATGTCTGGCCACTTAAGTCTTCATGAAATGCTTCTCATGCAGAGCCTCTCTATGTTTCACACGACGATGTCTTCGAGTCATTACAATGAGGTTGAGATTTTGATTCATTTTTTGTCTGGATGGTTTAGAATTCCTTCCACATTGTAGACAAGTAGTCCATTTTGAACAACCTGGAGCATGAACCCCTGGTTCTATGCGTGGCAGCCATGGAGCTGATGGAAGGAACAGGTGTTGGAAAATAGTATGGTTTGGACCATGTTTTGTCAGCTAAGCACCTTGTCAGGTCTGACCTACTCAACATCTGTTTTCGCAGGCAGAGGATGAGGGGGGAGCTGACAGTCTTGGATAACTAACTGGCTTGACTGTCTCCTAAAGGGTAGCACCCACTTTATTCTGTTTTGTAGGAGACTCAAAAGCCCATCTTCAGACCTTTGACTGTTCCCTGCTGAGACAGCTGGAAAGAAGCAACCCTTGCTAATTCCCTTGTGGATATTGCTTCCTGCTCTTAAATTAGCAGCGCTGGGTCCTAATGTGGTCCATGTCCCCTCTGTCATCTCTGATAGCAGATGAGGAACCACAGTCAGGATGCCTCCTTGTCCTCAACGGGAGTTCCCCATAACCAAGAATGCTCTCATCCTGAAATGGTGTTTGCTTGTCTAAGCCAGATGTGTGTGATAAAACAGTGTTCATACAATGATACACATCTCCAGTGATAGCTTCTCACATGTTGGGGAAAACTCCTAGTTGCATGGAACACTGGCACAGGCTGCCCAGAGGCTGTGGAGTCTCCTACTTGGCAATCTCCAGCCACTACCTGGCCATGGGCCTGGGCACCCTGAGTGGCCCTGCTGGATCAGGGATGGGACCTGATTCACTTCAGCCATGCTGTGACTCTGTGAAAAGCAATGATTGCAAAGATAAAGGGGTAGACAGGAGAGAAAGTAGTGCCAGTTGCGAGGACCTATTCTGCAAATCTGTGTGGCTGGCTGTGATTGCTGCAGCAGAAGCCACAGTGTGAATATGCTGCATTTTTTTTGTTGACTTTTCATTTTTTTTAATTACTAGCAAGTTGGTAATGGCATGCAGAATCAGATCCTGCTTCCTTTCACACTCCAGACACTCATGTCTTGACCACAGAGCCATAAAATTATCAAAGGGAAATATTACTGGCTGTAACCACCTCAGTAATATTTTTACAACTCCTGATTGACCACAAATCTATATTTAATAAGAAAAACAAAGCAAACACACACCCCATTCACTTCAGTGGGTCCTGTACACTGGACGGGGGAAATGCTTTTGTTCTACAGGGAGGAATGAAAAGCAGACCATGCCTAGGAAAATATGCTTATTTTATCCATGGCAGGAAAAAAATTATAACTTTTCCTTTTTAGGTATTTTCATGAGTTGTGCTAGGCTTCATCAGCTCAATGGTCTCTTCCTAAATTACTGCAAATATTGTACTCTACATATTTATTATAGTGGTACGATAGAGAGAGACTTGAATTTTTGCAGCATGTTAAACAACATAATTCAGAAATTAAGTTTGGGTAAAAAAATCTATCCTGCATAGATTTGGACTCCTGAGGAAACAACACAGCCTGGAACAGCCTTGTCTTCTCTATTCCTTTCCATTTTTGAGGCAGTGAGTTCCTTCTCTTTGTGCGAGTCCAGAGAAGGGCAACAAATCTGGTGAGAGGTCTGGAGCACAAGTCTTATGGGAAGCAACTGGGGGAACTGGGATTCTTCAGTTTGGAGAAGAGAGGCTCAGGGGAGATCTTATTGGTCTCTTCAGTGATCTGAAAGGAGGTAATATTGAGTGGGGGTTGGCCTCTTCTAGATAACAGCAATAGGGTGAAAAGGAATGGCCTTTTCATTCAATGTTGCATCCGGGAGGTTCAGGCTGCATATTGGGTAAAACTCCTTATAAAGAGTGATGAGGCAGTGGCACAGGCTGTCCAGAGAGGTGGTGGAGTCATCGTCCCTGGAGGTGTTCAAGGAATGTGTGGATGTGACACTGAGGGACATGGTCCAGAGTATTTGCAGGTGTGGGCTGGTGGTTGGACAAGTTGGTCTTAGTAGTCATTCCAGACTTAATGATTCTCCAATTCCCTGATTCTGTGTGTCTAGAGGGCTTTTAAGGAAATCAAGGATAACTGCGAGCATTGAGGAAAACAGTTGCAAGCACTGGAAAGATTCCCTAAGGAACAGCAGGGGCTTACAGTTTCCATCAGGGCCTCCAAAACATTAAATTTCCTGCCGCTATCCTGCGCGTGGATGCTTCCCTACCCTTAGTTCATATTCAAGCTGCTGAGGGCACTTGGGTTTAGCAAGGGCATATGTTGATGCCCTCAACATGGCAAGAAAAGGAGTTTTCCAGCCTGGAGCACCAGCCTGGCCTCTCTGGGCCCTGCTGCAGAAAAGCTCCCAGCAGCCATCTTGTCACCACCACCATTCTCTTTATAGGTTCTCAGTCCATTTGCTCTCCTCTCACCAGCCTCTTTCGTTAGCTCTCCTTGTCTTGCTCCTCCTTTTCTTGCTTGTAGATGACCTTCTGTACCTGTCACCTCTACTCCTTGTGGGATGGTATTTCTAACATGGCTCGTGCAAGTCTATTTCTCAGCCTATCTCAGTCAGCAGTCTCTAGCTAAAGGAGTGGAAAATCATATTGCCATTTCCTTCCTGCATGAAGGAAAAACGAAGTCTCTCCCGTTTTTTTCACTACGTAGCATAGCAAAGCCAAAAGTTGCTACTTTTATCGAAAGCTGTACGCATAACTGACTTTTCAGTTGGCTGGCTGCATTGAAATATTGGAGGGAAAGTGTCTCTGTACTTGATCTGAAACAACATTTTTTAGTTTCCTAGGAAAATGGGGAAAAAATCTGAAAAAATTAAATTGAAGCCAAGTAAAACATTTCATTTTACTTAAAATAAACATTTTCTTCACTATAAAATGTGAATTTCCAATGTTTTCTTTTTGTGAAGGAAACCAAAAATTTTCTTTTTTTTTTTTTTTTTTTTTTGATAGAGCCAAAATATTTCAGTGAAGAAAAAGAATCATTGTTATCTATGGGGTATGGTACTATCCCTACATTTGACTCTGCCCAGGGCTTTTGAGTCTTCAGTTTGAAGGAGCTTGATGAGGACCCTGACAGGAGTTCTTGAAGAAGGAACTAAATGAGAAATTTGTGGCAGCCCCTCCCAACTCCTTGACTATCTAGTTATGTGTCTTTTCACAATTTAACTCTGCAAATAAATTTGCCCTGTAAAGTGTAAGGAATGTATGACAAAAACAAAATTAAAGACACATGTTTATGAACAGCTTCACATCCTTCCTCAATTTAAGTGCTGCAAATATTTTTGTCTTTTGTTTCATGACTTGGACAGTGTTGAAAACACTGAAGCACTTTCATTCACACATCATCAACTTGCAGGAAGAAAATAAAAAATAATTGTGCCAGCAGCTTTGATAATATGTATGTGATAAACACAGCAATGCAATTAAAAAAGTGCTGTTAAGTATGGCCTGCTGGACCTTAAGCCTCTGAATGTATCCCATGAAGAGCAAAAGCTGTGCTCCTGATGAGAATTTTACTCTTGCCTGCATTTAAGATCATCTGCATTTAGTTGCCCTTAAAAAGTGGTTTTTGTGTTTTTTCTTTTAGTAGAAGTCAAAGGAGTTCAGTTACTACAACTTTTCCCAAGGTAGATACGTGCAAATATAAAAATTTCCCCATGGTGAGTGCCTTGGATGATCCTACAAGTATGGCTAAGCCCATTTTCCCTCTGTAATCTTGTTTCTCTTTTTCAGTGCCACATGTGGTTCCTCTAGAGCTTTCTCTTAGCCCAGCTTCCTGGGACCCAGTGCATAGTGGCCAAGGAGATGCCAATGCAGGTGAGCCTTGGTTGTTCTGCCCTTCTCCTCTGACACAGCCTGGGCTGAGATCAATATGATGGAAATGTCATCTCTCCTTCACCAGGGAGGGAAGGCTGATATTAAGTTTTAGCAGTCAGTGCTCATAGTGACAGAAATTGATACACGTTCCTTGTGTTATTTCAAGGCTTGAAGCTGTTTGCAGCTGTGTCTTTATCACAAATTCTTGCCTTTCTGCTTCTGTCAAAGGCTTTAAAATTACTTCATGTTTGTAGCTTTTGAGCAGCTGTATCTCTCTGCTCATATTCTTTAATTTGTTGAAATGTTGCAAAAACACTCTGGCCAAGGTAGTATGCTTGAAAACAACTCCAGCCGGTCCAAACCCAAGCTGAGTTTATGGTGAAATAGCTCATAAATATACTCCCGGATAATTGTTTTACTTATGAAGATGTAGCCTATCCTAACATGTTGTGAAAGCAAGAAAGCAGCAGCTGAAAAGAAAGTGAGAGTTAGATCTTTTTCTCCCTAAATCTCAGTCCTATCACCTACCAGAAAGCTATTGGAAAAGCATCGGTCACTCAGTCTGGGGTCAGGAGTGGCACTGAGAACCCTGGGTAACCAGTTCCTAGTTCCTCATGATCAATGAGTGGGAGAGCGATACAAGCTCAGCTACCAGCTGAAACATATTCATACAAAATGTTTGTCAAACAAGGCAAAATAAAAAATGCATTTATAAAAAAGCAACAGATTCATTAACAGGAAAGAGAGCTAAATTAGTTGAATAAATAATTCACCTCAAATTTCTCAGTTCTGTTTCGCACCAAATATTTATGTTAACCCTCTAATTCTTCAACCTGCCAAAGCTCTGGGAGGATTAAAGCCAAGTGAAAGCAAAAATAAAATACACAAGGAGAAGCATTTAAGTGTCTGTTGTAACTCACATATATATGGAGTGGCTGGCTGTGTCTCCATAGAAGCTTTTTTTTTTCCTGAGATTTCCATTGCATGAGCAAATTGTTGGGGGAACTAACAGAAATCCTATCTAACATCCTATCTCTATGGAAAGACTCACAGCTAGGTCTTATACAATTGTGTGTTTTTACCATTCATACCCCAATTCAGCACATACTTAAGTGGAGAGCATGTTCATCTCCTGTGGTGGCTCTATGAAGAATTGCAGCAGTTGCTCATGCAGACATTCTGAAGAAGGGACTTAACTGTGTTTAAGAAAATGTCACAAAATGGTAAGAGAATTTTTCAAATAGAACAAATCCAAACCAAAGTATACAAGACCACTTTATCAGAGTCTTAAATAGCAAAGTATTAAAGTTGTTGATAATTGGGAATACCATTGGCAGACTTCAGCCTCCTTAGAAGTTCTCTTCAGGTACTAGCTGGTTAAGAAACATGGGTTAACAAAGTGCTGTTTTGTTGGTTTTGCCCAGTGGAGTTCTACAGCAAATGTACAGCAATCCCAGTGCTGATGATCTGCGCCTGTCCCCTCATGACAGGCCTCCAGTTTCATTAAGACCAGAGCATTGGCTAAGCAATGTTATTTCCAATCAGTGGAGTCAATATTGTTGTATTGCCATTGCAACATTGATTAAACAGTTAAAATATATCATTACGAAACCAATGAAAGTACAGCACTTTGAAGCAACTGCTCTCTACTGCTTTCAGTCCCTTCCACAGAAAGTAATAAAAAGTGCAATTAATAAAATGGGACTTCAACAGCAGGATTTAACCTCAGTCGCTGTCTGCAGCAGTGCCGTAGTCTTACAGACCACACCATGACCCCTCATTGGAAGTGGCCTTGGTGCAACCAGCAGTTACTGGTTAGGGATTTGTTTTGTCACCAAAGACCACTTTCTTTTCACCGTTACTGAGTTCCCAGTCTGTATGTATCTTCTCTTTGTCCCTGCCATTCAGAGCAGTCTCCATTTCTTGTTAATTTACAAACAGTGCAATGAAATCAAATGAGACTCCCGTAGGGCTTTATTTGTATTGTAAACATGGTAGTGCTCAGTGAAAACACTGAGGTATTTCAGCTACTAAACCCAGCAGGAAAAATAACAGTAAAATACTTTGTTATTTTATACACAACAAACATATCATTTTTTTCCCAGGAAGGATTTGCTGCCCATATCAATGCCATATCATACCAATGTATGTTGTCCCCATTTTGTGGGGAAAACTACAAAATCAAATAAAATAAATTGTGAAAATTACATAGCTAAGACTTTGTTTCACTTTTTGGCCACTTGAAAATTAAGCTGAGAGTCTCTTTTGGAAGCTCTAAGTAAGACAACGAGATAAAAATATACTTAAACACAACGCAAAGTTCCTCTCAGTCCCATCAACAGATGAAACAGTAAATTCACTTTTTTCAAAAAGAAAAAAAAGTAATCTGTCCTCTTGAACTAAGTTGAACTAAGTAACCACTTCTGGCTTAAAAAAGGCTGAAAAATAAGAATTAATTACACTGAATGCATAAATCCTGGTAGAAATCACTTCTGTTCCTGGCCATGGGACATTGCTCTTTATTATTTTTATGGTGTTGCAGAACTATTGAGGCTATAACATACATTAAAAAGTAGGCGCCAAGCTTTCTTAAACTAAAGGGCTGGAGATGCCCCTGCCAGGCCTGCAGTGAGCTGGTATCCATCGCTGTGTTCCCAGTGCCTGTGTACCTGGCAGGCTGTGGTGAATGTCCCTCTTCTTCCTCCATGAAGCAGAAGTACATTTCTTTTTTTGTAGAGCAGAACAATGTGGCAGCCACACAATTGTTCTGCTGGGTGAATCCTTAAGCAAAGCAAGATAGAAGGAACTGATAGACTATATTTAAAGTCTATAAAAACTTAACAGCCTCTTTTTGATAATTATGTATCTATAAAAAAAATAAAGATGATACAGGGCCAAAACTTAATGGCATTTATGTTAATGCGATACTGAATACTCACAGGCTGTAGATATCTGCAGAAGTGGGTCACGTATAGCTTAGAAGCTTTGTGTTGTATATTCTGTTCAGCATATGTCTGTTCAAATAAGTTTTCTGTGTGTAACGTGAGCAAACCACCTCTAGTATTGCACTGCTTCTCTTCACGCTGTCTTTGTCTCTTTGTGATCAATGCTGTCCGTGCTGAATATGGAGGACCAAAAAATTCCCTTTTGTTGCTGTCTAATACCCCTTTGCTTAAAGTTCAAGTGGGTGCAAATCTGGTTCCAGCTCCTCATCTCTGCCTTTGTTCATGTAAAGACTCACTTCTTATGCAGGATGGGAGTAAATTAAAATGAAGGCCTAATTCCAGTTGTTTTCAATGCACAGCAGATTTATACCAGTGTTGCATTGCTCTGGTTTCACTGGAGTGCCCTGCCTTGCTGTTATTCTGGAAACCTCCATGTCCATGCAATTAACGGAGCCCTGAAAGTAATCTCTGCAGAGATCAGAGTTGAAGAAGCATTGTGGGATGAGAGGAAAATACAAAGAACTTTGGGAATCAAGAGAAATATGTTCTCCTATTTTTCAACCGGAATCTCTGTTCTTCATTTCGATGCCGCTTTTATGAAAATTCAAAGTTATATCAGGCATTAAAATGACAAATTGGCTGATTTTGTCTGTTGTTGGAAATACGGAGCACTATTTGCTTGTCAGGCAGCTTCATAATTAGCAGCGGCCTATGTGGTATCAAGGCAAGAGATCATCAGATCAAGTTTCATGTTTATTCCACAGCCAGCATCTTCCCTATTGCTAATGAAAGAGTCTCTCAGGGACTGGCATATCTGAGCCTGGCAGCTATGTAACATCCCCCTTTGAGCTTCACTTCCATCCCAACCCTCATTCTCATTTGTTTTTTGATCACATCCCATATTTATAAATGTATCCTAGTATCAAATGTGTTGTGAATAGTGCTTTTTTAAGGAATAACAAAGTAATACATTTTCTAGTAATTTTTGTTGCTGGTCAGCATAAGCGTGTGCGTGTGGGGTGTATGTTTAAGCCATCCCAGAGTATGGTCAGCTTTGTTGTTTTGTATGGGTACGGTATATGTTCATGAAGGCATAACAGGCCGTCAAGTTACTAGTAGTTCACAGTCTGCCTCCTGCCTCTCCCTAAAGCTGAAAGGTTTTGGTTTGGGAAACTGAAACATCTCTGAAAATATCTGATTTAATGAGGACAAGAATTGCGAATAATGCAAAGATGGAAATGGGATTTCTGAAGAGATTCCGCACTTTCATTTGCTAAAGTACTCTCTGCAGAAAATCTCCTCATCTTACCTTTTCCCAATCTAGCCTTCATGCTGTTGTTGCGGTATTTCTGCATAACGTGAAAAAGCTGATGGTTTGGTATAAGCAATAAGATCACAGGACTTCTGATGCTAGAATATTGGATCAGTTGTCATGTCATGACATACATATTCATAATCTAGCAGGGCTTGTAGTGGATTTATGCATAAGGGACTGATAAGGAAAAAACTGATTTATGATGATCTCAAAAACATGGTCTCCCAAGATGTATTCTGCAGCTTTGAGACCTACAGTTTAGGCTCTATTAATTTTACTGTGCTGTCTGGAATTATCCATCTGTTTAAAGGTTAACTGTCTTTACACTTTTGAAACAGGTAGATCTGTTTTGCTTCTTGCTTTGTTCATGCCACTGATTTATAAATTATTAAATCTATCACTGCACAAAAAGACTGAAATTGGTTGCCAGATTACTACATCTACTTGTTTCAAACTTCCCTTAGTAACTTTTGATATTATCCTAGATACTCAGCGTTAAGTGCTGAGTATGCAACACATACCCAATGGTATGTGTTATACAATACAAGGAAATACTATTATTACAACAAAAATGTAGCCCTGTGTCCAGAGGGCCATGTAAGACAAATCCTTCAACGAGGCATCAATGTATGCATGCGGTCACACAGCCACAGTGAGATAAGTGGTGGATCTACTGGTTCAGAAACAGCTTCAAATAAGACTCATAGGATTTGGCTTTCATATACGCATATATATCTGTTCAGTAAAACATGCAAACTGTAATGCTCTTTTTTCCTTCTGATAGTGTTGAATGGTTAGACCATGGCTCTCTTACCCCTTTTCTTTCACAACAAATGAGCCAGACTTACTTTTTTGGAAGCTCATTGCCATAGATGCCAGGATGAAGATGGAGCAGTCATGTGCACTGGGCTTGCCCTTAGGCCTTATGCCTCCCAGTAGGAATCTGCTATCCCTTTACTGAGAGTCTGACTGTCAACAGGAGAGACAAACAGTGTAGAAAAGTACTTTGAATCCACTGTTCCACTCATGAGTCCACTCATAGAGCTTCTTGCTACATGAGTACAGTTCAGACTTATGGTGCCTTTTCACTATGCTTAATCTACAGGTGACAATCACCAAATTCTCCAACACCTCTTCGATAAAGCCCCGTTCTACCAATTCAGCATATTCAGCAGCTGAAAATAGTTGCTTTCATTCTTAGCATGTGCACATCTGAAAAACCAGTTCAAGTGCATATTACTGACATGGAATAGTATGTGAATTTTCTCAAAATTTTGTTGTGTGTGTATGTATGCACGTCTGGCTCTTTTTTCATTGGCTTTCTGTTGTAGGTGCTGTAGGTGAGTATGTTGATCCATTGTAGTAGGTACTTATAAAAGCTGAGGTAACTGTTGGGCAGTGGCAGTTTTATTGTTGTTGTGGTTGAGCATGGTCCTGCCAAAAAAGATTTTCTGGACATGAGCCAGCAATGTGCCCTCACAGCCCAGAATGCCCACCATATCCTGGGCTTCATCAAAAGAAGTGTGGCCAGCAGGGCAAGGGAGGTGATCCTGCCCCTCTACTGTGTGCTGATGAGGCCTCACCTGGAGTACTGCATCCAGATGGGGAGTTCTCAGTGCAGGAGAGACATGGACCTGTTGGGGCACATCAAGAGGAGGGCCAAAAAATGATCCAAAGGATGGAAAACCTCCCCTATGACAACAACTGAGAGAGCTGGGCTTGTTTAGCCTGGAGTAGAGAAGGCTCTGGGGAGAGTGGCCTTTCAGTATCTAAAGGGGGGGCTGTAAGAAAGAAGGTACAGATCCTTCAGCAGAGACTGCTGCGATAGAACAAAGGGTAATGGTTTCAAACTAAGGGAGGAAAGATTTAGATTGGATATAAGGAATATTTTTTTTTTACAATAAGAGTGGTGAGGTACTGGGACAGGATGCCTGAAAGATGGTAGAAATCCAATCCCTGGAGACTTTCAAGGCCAGGCTGGACCGAGTTCTGAACAATGTGAGGGAGCTGTAGGTGTCCCTGCTCATTGTAGGGAAGTTGGACTAGATGATCTTAAAGGGTCCCCTCCAACTCAAAAAATCCTGATTCTCTAATGTCTGTATCTTGTGTATGTGCAAATTTGTCCAAAATCTTGTGGGTAGAAATGGATTTCTGCTGAGCTAAGCTTTTGAAAAATCCCACTAATAATTTTCTAAGTTGCTTTTGAACTGTTAATTAAGTTTGGCTGCAGCATACAAGCTCCAACAGAAACTTCCTTTCTCAAAGCACAGGAGACCTATCCTTACATTCCCCGCTGCTTTTGGACAGATGCAAACCCAGGAGAGCCATTTTGCTTGTCTTTCTTGCTGGATCAGCAAAAGCAGAAATACTGCCTGTGCAGTATCTCTTGTATATAGAAGAAGTAGCTCAGCTTTGGCATAGCTGTATGAAAAAACTACTTCACAGAAAAAAATGTTCCTCACAGTATTATTCCATTCCACAGCTTGAGAAAGTCTGCAAGAGCATTCATCATTTGATGATAACCAAGGAGGAAGTTTGTTACACAGGCTGATAGATATTGAGTGAATACTGTTTCCAAGAAGTCATATTCAAAGTTTCAAAACCTTAATATTCTGATATGTAACGTTTGCATGTGTAACACTGGAGAAATTCCCAAGAGAATACTGAACAAATACCTTATGATCAGGTCCATTAACTGCACTAGGGAGTTCAGCACTGGAACTATCAGAAAACAGCATTTTGCCCATATATATTTTTGTATTTCCTTTTTCTAAAGCTGAAAATGGGCAGATGTTTTTTCCCCCAAAGATATTTAATTGTTAATATAAATGATTTTTGTTTGTGTTGAAAAGTGAAGTTCTCAGGTTTGAAGTTCTTCCATTTACAATGTAAAGTTGAAAATTTCTACATAAAAAGACACTTTATGTGAAAAAAATTATTTAAATGAACTCCTAATTTTCCAGTGAAAGCCCGATTATGTTGGAAAATTTTTAACCGTTTTCTCAAGAGTAGAATCCTCTAGAGAAATGAAATACAGCTGGTATATTCTCAGAGAATGATAAAACTCCTCCAAAGTTAGAGGACGCCTCAAGAGTTCACCTCATTTACTTCTCATAGTACGTAATGCCATAGACAGAAAAAAAGATAATGGCTTAAATGATCATAATGAAGAGTTTAAATGCTTATAATCAATATACTTTAAACAAGAGTTGGTTTCCAAAGTACTGACAAATGATTGTTTCACTGTAACTTTTAATGTGTGACTTTTATCTGAACTGGCTGTGCAATTTATTCTAAATTGGTTCTTCTTTTATATGATACTGAGGGATTTCAGTTATGAATGGGGTCCTGTTGTGCTGAGAGGCATATGTATACATGCTAAAGGGCATGTCAGCAAAAGAAACACCGTTTAGAAGTCTTCCTTCTTCCTCAGAGATCTTCAAAGTACTTTTAAACACTCTTGAACATGTTTTTGGCCATAGACTGCCCTTCTTCTTCTTTTTTCTTTCCTAACGGAGACAAAATGCATATATATATATGTATATTTTTTTTTAACCAAGGATTGATTACACACTATGGGTTGTGCTTGCACTGATAACATCCATAAATGTAAAATGGCAGTCTACAAATTACCAATATCTTCCTGAAGTACTATGGTCTGTTAGCAGGAAGAGTTTTGCTTTTTAAGCAAGAGGCAAGTAAGTGAGACACTCTGGTAGAAGATAATTATGAAAAACAAACCTCACGGCTGTGATTGCAGGAGCTGTTGTGATAAATACAGGTAAAAATGGTGAGCCTGAAAATAAAAATGCATTTATTCAACAGCTTTCTCTGGCCGCAATATAATTGAAAAGGATGCTGAGATCTCATTACTGCTGAAAAGGTCTCCTCACTATGCAGAAATGTGGACATAAAGCAATAGGGGAGAGCTGAATATTAGAAACATTGACCTGCTTCCTTTGGCTCTTGATTAGTCTGAGGATGGGGAAGATCTGCACTCCCATCTGGCAATCTCTTGTAAATATTGACTTTGAGGGAGCGATGCCATCCTGCCTGCTCACGGCAGTGCTTTCCTTTGCTACCACCAAACTGTGGCATTTCAGATAATGGCTGCCCTGCACACACGAAGTTTCATCAGTTCTTTAAAGAGCTCCAGACAGTTGAGTCACAACTAATTTGCCTACATCAAGGTACCTGGGACCATCTGAGACACCTTGGCTATCTTGCTGGTCCCTCAGCTGCCAAGTCTGATACTGTCTGGGTCTCCCAGAGGTCCCTTTGTCATATCTCCCAGCCTATCATGTAGATGCTCAGGGTGATTCTAATTGCAAGAGGTGCCTATGCCTGGGCAACAAAAAGGTGCCCTTTGAATCACCATGCTGGCAACGGTACAGCAATAGGCAGCTGAGAACCAGCTCAATTTTGGCATGTGATTACTGCAACAAACTTAGAGATGTGGTGACAATGCTTGTCAGAGCACCACCTAGGAAGCGCCCCCAAACAACAGAAGGAATTCAGGTGGTGGACTCCATGTGTCTTAGTTTCAGCTGGGATGGAATTGATTTCTTCTCTCCTCTTGAGAGGTGAGAATCAGAAAATCACCATTTTCAGTGCAGACCAGGTGCGTATGTATATGAGTGGAGGTGGAGAGAGAGGAACACAAGAAACATGTGAAGTTATTTCTCAAGCAACTGGACTCCACAAAGTGCTATGAAAGAGCAAGGAGGACAGGTTGTGGTGCTCTGGGCTGCCACTGAGTCACTACTACCAGTCTTTCAGTTATGTAATGCAAAGTAGCTGATTTGATAAGGTTGGATTAGTCTTTTCTCTAATGATAACAAGTCATAGGATGAGAAGGAATGGCCTCAAGTTGTACCGGGGGAGGATCAGGTTGGATATTAGGAAACTTTTCTTTTCCAAAAGAGCATTGAGGCAGTGGCATAGGCTGGCCAGGGAAGTAGTGTCACCGTCTCTGGAGGTGTTCAGGAGCCACGTGGACGTGACAGTGAGGGATGTGGTCAGTGGGCATGGTGGGGATGGGCTGACAGTTGGATTGGATGATCTTAGAGATCTTTTCCAACTTCAGATTGTATGATTTTATGTTTCTATGAAAATGTTTGACTTTGGGCAAAAAGCATTAAGAGGAAGTGAAGAAAGCCTGGGATTGTACCACAGAGAATTGGCAGCTGACTTGTCATGATCCCTTTCACTAATGATAGCACTAGGGGCAGCCACCTACCTGAGCATATTTTTCCACTCTTTCCACCTTCCCCCTGCTCCTGCTCCCTCTCACTGTTCGAAAAGATGTTTTCTCACTGGAGGTCGGTACAAAATCTCTCAGAACTTGCAGGGCATGTTTTTTGTTAAGTGCCAGGTGGTGAAATAAAAAAAGACAAGCGCACAGAGACTTTTCGTTACTGTGATTAATTCTCACGTTCTTAGAGCTCCTGATCCCGGCTGCATCCCGATGTGGAGTATTCAGCATTTAAATAGCATTCACTGGTTACTATTGATCAAGGGGGTTGGGGGAGGAGTGCTTTTATTCCTCCTGGATTACTCCTTCCCCTGCTTTGTAATTATTTGTTTCCACTTGTAGTGGGTTTTGTTATTTAGTGTTTAAAACTAGTTTAATTAATCTCTTCAGTTGTTGTTGTTTTGAAAATGTGACAGACACTCATGAGATAGATAATGGATTGATAAAGAACACTTGAGGGGACCCTGGAGTGCTCATCATTTGCTAGGTAGGGTATGTTAAACATAATACTGGTAAGATCAAGCCCTCCAGGACAAAAAATGAAAGAGGCATTTAATTGGAACACTTAGCAATCACAAAACCAAGACAGAGGTTAAATTGTTTTGAGCAAGAGAAATTAATACATTAAAGGTTACATTTCCAACTGTGAGGCTGCAGAGCCAGGCTCTTATGCAGTGTCAGAATTACATAAGGCAGAAGAAATGGCTCTGAAATGATTGTGGAATCATTAACAAAAGCCAAGGCAGAGTAAGACATTTCCCAGCAGGAGGGTGTGAAGAAGAATAAAGACATGGAGAGAGCTCATTAAGAATGAATTGCAGACCATAAACATTTGAAACCACTAAGTGTGGAGTTCTATCTGTTATCTAATGACTCAGAAATTATAAAACTAGCAATGACTTTCAGAAAAGGAGTTGACTTTGCAGGAGGTTGTTTGCCATTATGAAAAAAAGGTAATTTTTTTTTCTAGTTGGGGGAAAAAAATAAAAATCCTTCATCTTTGTAAATCAGCACAATTTAAGCAACTTCAGCTATACCCCAGAGAGATTTCCTTCTGTATAATTACACATTGTCTCAGATTTAGTAACAAGGATGTTGAAATGGAAGAGCTGCAGAGAGGATGAAGTAAGAGACAAGAGGTTCATTTCTTACTGTCTGACTGCAGATGATTAACCTCTTCATCTTTGAAAAGATCTAGCAAGTGCCGAAATCTCCCTAATTAGTGGGAATTTCATCTTCTTCAGTTTGATTACACTCTAGACCAGCCTTTGCCTGATAAACAAATGATCGGCAAAGAAACAAGGGTGAATTAAATACACTGACCAAACTGTTCCTGTTTCTGTTGTATGATACAGCCTCAGCAGACCTACACAGAAGGCAGCAGATTATCCAGCATGAGGAGCTTGTGTTTCAATATTGGAGTGACCAGACTCACTCGAGTCACAAATTTCAGTCCCCCAAATGGTGCAGATTGTGTTCCTGTTTATTGAATTGATGTTGGAGAGGTTCCCCAGGCTCTGCATCCTATGTGTTGGGCTGAGTAAAGTAAAGGGGCAAACGAGCAGATTTAAGGGACGGTATGAAGGACATCCCCAGGGGGAGAGGGGCTAGAGGTTTGGGGAGCAGAGCTGGAAGTAGTGGGGCCAGCACAAGTTGCTGACAGCTCACAGAAAGGTTATAGAAATGTATCTAAATTCATCCCATTTCCTTCCTTCCTTCCTTCCTTCCTTCCTTCCTTCCTTCCTTCCTTC
>NW_024884253.1:55697746-55814000 GCF_019232065.1 Centrocercus urophasianus
TTCCTTCCTTCCTTCCTTCCTTCCTTCCTTCCTTCCTTCCTTCCTTCTTCTTCTGCAATAAAATTTTTTCATCTTGAAATAAAATGTTTTGAGTTAACCACAATGTATCGTTGTTAGTATCTTTAACTTTTAGTCCTTCTCAATTTAAGATTTGGTCAATTCTGGGATAAAATGTAGTTCCAAGGGAAGCTTGTCACTTCTTAGAAGTCAAGATTGAAAACCAGCATTATAAAACGTTGACAAATGACTCATCTAAAAGAAAAAAATTTACAAGGAGCATGGACTCATTCACACATACATCATGGACTTGTGGCTGCTGTGGTTGACCTAAATTTGCATTCGGGAGTACAGAAAGCATGCAACACAAAGCACCTTCCTGCTCTGGTGTGAGATGGAGGAGGCCCAGGGCAGGGCAGGAGAGCGGAGGGCAGCTCCAGAGTGGTCAACAGCAGCATCAGCTTCTGTTCTGCAGGCACAAATATTTCCCATTTGTGGCGCGTGCAGAGAGAGCTAAATGCATGCAAGGTCCATTTAATGGATCCGGTTTATAAAATTGGCTGCTACTTTCTGACCAGCATTTATTTTGACGGTTGAATGACTTACAGTTCCAATTAAAAGCAGCTAGATGTCTAACTCCAGGACTGCGGCTATAGAAAATAGCATGGCTGTGTGCTGTGTTCATTTGTGCTTGTATTTAAAAGTACATATTCCTCAACTGGAGCTCCCAGGAATTATAGTGAAGCCAAATTTACCCATTTGTGGTTGGGGCAAACTGAGATTTGTTCCCTGCTCTGAGAGGGGAGTGGGCCAGCACTAACTGCACCCACAGCTGTAAGGATCCATGCTGGGGTCACAAAATTCTGCTTTGGTCTGGTCACCCAGACTCCAGAGGGGATCTGTTTTATGAAGAGAGGAGGAAAAGCTCTGTAATTCATAAGAACAGGAGGAAATTTAAAAAAAAAAAAAAAAGTATAAGACCCTGAAATTTCCTTGATAAATAACGGAGATGGAGCAGCTCCAGCGGGCAGAGTGGTGGCAGTTGGTGTAATGCCATTCACAGCACTTTCGGCCACTTCCTCATGCTGCTGCTTCGAGGTGCTGCAGGAGGAGGGCTCTGGTGGTGCAGCCCTGCTGCAATCACAGCACTAAGTCCAATGGTCTTCACTGCAATGCCATGTACTGTACTTTGCTGAAATCAATGGGACATGTAAATGAGCGCAGGCAGAATGCCTTCCACAGGCAGGAACAAAGCAGCAGTGCGATGCTAAGCAAATAAAAGGATCAACTCGCACAGGGTGCACAAAGAGCTGTGACCGCGCAGTGCCACGCGGGTCTGATGCAAAGTGGGATATGAGCAATTTCCTAGCGGCATGGGAGGCGCGAGGGGAGCTTATACAAAGCCAGCAAGGTGTTTGCACGCTTCCAGCAATGAATGTTAGGGGAGAGGCATAAAACAGAGGTTTGTTGGAAACCTCTGTGAGAGGAAAGCAAAATCTTTAATGGGATGGAAGAAAAGAAAGGTTGCATATATACAACTACTGAATAAACAAATTATATGTTGAGTCTAAATGATTAATTGCCCTGAAGAAATATATGGAACGGGCCAAACTGGAGTGCAAAGAAAAAGCATATTTCAAGGACAAGACAAAACCAGACCCTAAAAGAGCCGTGGCTTTCAGAAATCCCCCCCGTGAAATAAATGTCCTCCTAAACACCCACATGTCCCTGACTAAACAAAATTCGAATAATAAAATAAAACAAAAACAGTGACTTCAGGGGGAGAGGAGGGTAAGGAAGAGGGAGGGAGGGAAGAAATACACCAGATAAAGAGAAAATATACAGTGTAATATTTCATCTGCTGATATACCACAGTGAAGCATAAACTAATCCTCATTCATATGGGAATATTCACTCAGAATTTACTTGTGGCTTTGCTACTTTTTCTTGACTAGTGAGATTCCAAGTCTTCTGGAAGACCTGGAAAATTTTAAAACACAAATGTAGATAAGAATTAATTGCGTCAATTCGCCGCTGAGCTGCCAGTTCCTCCCTCTCCTATAAAAATCCCACACCTTGAGCACTGCATACCTTTGTGCATGTATATAATAAAATAAATATGCTTAATGCTATCTTGCAGCTAGGGGTCATATGGATATGGTTATATACATTCTCACACAATACTCATTGCTCGGTTAAGTACAAGGAGAAAATAAAAAGATTTTCTTTGAAGACCAAAAGTCAGACCCAAGGTAACAAAAGTAAAGCGTAATTTACCCTGTAGTTAAAAACCAAAGGAGTCTTTTTACTAGGGTGCTGCTGTTTCTATTCATGCCATTCCAGAAGAATATAAAAGAGACGCTTTGGGATTTTGAAGTAAAAATTCACAACAGTATGTCTTTACTTTTTTTTCCCCTTCAACCAAGACATCTTTTGCTGGAGTCCTTTATCTAGAGCTTTGTATACATATTTTTAATCCTATACAAAAATGATAGGATGTCAAGAAGGATCTATAATAACACCATTTTTTTTATTTCACTTCAAAGACTTGGCAATTTCTGATCCATGTGACATTCACACTCCTTCAGGGTCAAACAACATCTTGCAGCCTTCATAAAATGATTAAATATTTTAAACAGCTCCTGCTTATACCTCCATCGCCCCTCGAGACTGATACTGTTATCGTTTTTGTCAAAGCCAGTTTCCATCCGCATTTGTCATTCCTGCTTGCATTTATGAGTTATCAATCGCCACGTCAAAATGCAAAATAACTGATGTTCTCTGGGCGGGATTGGATGGTCTATCTGGGGCTTTTAATCAATGCTGATTTTTATTTTCCATACCCATACATAAATCTTTACCATTCTGGGCCACATATAATGCGTTTGTACAAAACGCAGTGACAGAAGCAGTAGTTATATTATCAAACATTATACCTTGGGGCTAACTGAGTATCAAGGGCTTTCAAAAGGGAACACTGGGAATTACTGTGCAGGAGAGATGACTGCAGGAGAGAATATAAGGGATTGGTTGTTGCCATTTATAAATCAACATCATGCAAGCTAATCCTTCTCACTTAAATGCAGCCCAAATACTTTTCCTGATACTTTGAAACTCAGCCCTATCTATTTTTTTAAAGCTTGCATAATGCACACAAACAATGGTTATATGCATTTTCTTATTTCTTGAACTTTTCCCTAGGGATGTATATAGAAACTGCGCTGCCGTGTTGTTGTTTTTTTTCTCCCCAAGGTCTACCAGACAGTAAATATCCTCTTTTTAATCATACCTGAATTATCAGAACTCTCTCCAGCCCCGTTTTTTGTGGGTTGTTTGGTGTTTTTTTTTGTTGTTGTTTTGTTTTGTGTGTTTGTGTTTTTCTTCCTTTTTCTTTTTTCTCTTTTTTTTTTTTTTTTTTTTTTTTTTTTTTTTTTTTGCATGAGCAGCTGTAATGAAAGGCAGCATGTTTCATTCATTCAGAGGGTGTCTGTCTGGTTTGCTCAATGAGGATGGCAGCCTAAGGGCCCAGCGCACCAGTGGTATCATGCAGGCTCCAGGGGCCAGGTGGGGACAGCCAGAACCACAGAAGGGCTGGGAGCTGCCCATGGCCATGTACATCTCAGAGCTGAGAGCTGGAAAGTCCTGGGTTGCCTCTGGAGGCTTCCCTGTGCTTGGTGCTGCGAGGGCAGGCCTGTAGCATTGGCATCCTCAGTGAGATAGTGGCTGTGACTGGTGACCAGTGTCTTTTCCTCTTTTGAACTAAGCTTTCTGCCACAGGGCCAAAACCTTCTTATCAAGTTTTTAGCAAAACATTTTTTTTTCTAAATAATACATTCTGTTTTGTGATTCCCCTATTGTGTACACAGGCTTAGAGAAAACGTGCTGATAAGCCTTTTTTTACTGAACTGCTAAAGGACATTCACTGCGGGTATCTCCTGAGGGAAGGTGACCAAAACTCTCCCCATTACAGGCTAATATGTTTTAGTCCTCATTAGCTAGGACAAACAGGAGAGTCTTTGAATTGCTGCTCTACTATCTCAAGGGTCACCTTATTTTATATTTGTGACAAACCACAGTGTTTGCACTATGGTGAAGTAACCTTGATTGCCCATTCCTGCTCTCTGTCAGGGTCAGAGGGGCAAGTGTAATGCAAAAATTAGGTTAAGGTGACTGGAAGAGAGGTCTCTGACAACACTGTGGGAGCCCAGCATTACTTAGGACCCTTTTCCAGTGTGGATAAAACTTTTCCAGGGGAATAAAAGAGAGCAGTAACATATTGAAGCACACTAATATACTGACGCACAAGAAAAGGTACAAAATCAGGAATGTGGTTCAAAGTACATTCTGTTAATCTTTCAGAATATCTGTGCCAAATGCGAGAAGTACCCAGCTGCAAAGCATTCAAATTGCCCTGATTCCGTTCTTCAAATATGAGTAGAATCTTATTGTATCTTACTCTAGTGCATACACACAGCTCCCACAGCCACCTCTTGAAGCTGGAGAAGATCCTGAGGTGGGTGGGGAGGGCACATTCGTTATGCCCCAGGAGTGATGATGAAAATGGTAACAGTGAAGAGGAAGCAGTGAGCAAAATCCTTGCACTTGTTTACGTAGAATGATAGAATGGTTTGGGTTGAAAAGAACCACAATGATCATTGAATTTCAACCCCCCGCTATGTCTAGGGTTACCAATCACTAGACGAGGCTGCTGAGAGCCACATCCAGCCTGGCCTTGAGACCACATAGTGGTCTGAAGTCACAAACATATCTTTTTTGAGTGAAAAAAGTGTAATGAAAATTAAAATATAGTCTAAGAACAAATAGTTTGTAGGACTGAGTAGTGAACAGAAATGAATTATACATGGGTGTTTTATAGAACCATGGAATCATAGAATCACCAAGGCTGGAAAAGACCTCCAAGATCATCCACTCCAACCATTCACCTATCACCAATATTTCCCCACTATACTATATCCCTTAATTAAGGGAAAAGAGGCTATCTTTTCTGTAAGTTTCAGGAGGACTGCTTACTGATACCATCCTTCAGACTTAATGAATAGAAGTCCCTCTGATTATGACACAGTAGCACTCACTATACAGTCAAGTTTTAGGCCTCCATGCAGTAAAGAGTTACAACATTGGCTTATCTGCCCTTGAGAGAGCAAATAGCTACCCAACAACACCAGTGTCTTTTGCACTACACTTCAGCTAGGTGCCAGAACTTGCAGTGAAGCTAGCTTCAAAAATGAGAGTGCTATTATTGGACTGAGATCAGTTTTCAGAAATGCATGTGCAACAGATTTTCCAAGGCAAGACCCACAGAACATTTGTTCAGATGCTTCATTAGTGCACATTTGCTGACAATGTGAAAAAATTAGTGCAAACCAAATGAAGTTCATCATGGAATAAACAGCCTTGCTGATCTGGCACTGAGTAGAAGTGAAGTTATGCAATATCTTGCCTTGAAACTTACTATGTACCTTAGTGTGCAGGTATGAGGCTCAGGAGACTTTCTGTGCTGCCTTGAGAGGCTTTTCAATTGTGGCTTTTTTTGAGAAAGCCCTCTGGCTGGTAGGGCTGCAGAAACTGGAGGGTTTCCTGCAGCTATACTGGGTTAAGGTACCTGCCCAAAGTTGTTGGTCAGTGAGAGCTGGGAGAATATGTATTCCAGATTTGGGCTATTCCCTTCATCTGTCTTATTTATGACTTTTCTTAGCAGCAGCACAACTCTACTAAGTCTCGAAGGTGGTGGGAGAGAAGGTATGCTGCCCAGTGTGTACTGTGCATCTGAAACCACTGTACATGGGGGGAAAACCAGGAGACGCCTCTTGCCCCAAGAAGGGATGGCGATGGGTTGAGCTTTGTTGTGCAGCTCAGGATCCAGCCATACCCACTATGCGGTCCTCTTGGTGTCATTCATTCTCTCTCCAGACCTGTGTTTAGACAAATAATTTAAAAGGGAATTACCACACTTGGGACCCAAATCTAGAGCATCAATTAATTCTGAATAGGACTTATGACTCCTGTAGCCTTCTGAAGTGAATAGCATCTTTCATATAAGAAAACTACTTGGTGTGAATAAGAATATTGGAATTCAGCCTGTACTATTTTGCTTGGATTCCTGGTGTAATCTCGTAAGTTTGTTTAACTTAAGCAGTGAATCTTAACTTTTAAATCAGAACTAAATTCTCTGCACAGATGTATTTAAATACCCTCGGTACTTCTTTTTCTGCTGATGTTTGGGATCATCAGTGTTTTGGCTGTCAATTAATTTGTAATGTATTTTATCTGGCAACTGTGTCTCCTGCACACCTCTCTGACTTGCCCGTGTGAATAGGTGGTTCCCTGGTTCCCTGACTCCTAGCATGTGGTATATTTTTTTTTTGTGGTTTTTTTTTTTTTGATGTCTCATTTTGGCTTCCTATCATCTACAGTGAAAGTCACATTAAATCCACTTCAAATAGCTTCTCTTAGTTTTGGCCTTCAAAAAGATGGATTATTTTGAATAGTTTTAGTAAAAAAGTGCGCTTTCCTCCCCATGATGCATCATGGGTTTCTGAGCAGTAAATTTCCACCTGTGTCGAAGACCAGTGAAGCTACCAGGGTTCTGAGACTTTATGCAAAATACAAGTTATAATGCTACTAGTCATCGTTATGTTTGTCTGCGGGACTTACTATTCAATCACTAATCAGCAGGTGTTACCAAATGCTTATATTTTGTCATTTTAATATTTTAAATTAGTGGCTAATGGAAAAATAATCTGGAACTTCTTCACTATTTCTCCTGCCAAATTCATTTATGAGAAAATTAGTGAGAGCTAAGCCTCAGATTTTTACATATGGAGACTAGGGGTATTAACCTTATTTTTTGCACGTGCATGGTTCATAGGTGCTGAAGACACTAACGACAAACCTAAAGCATTTATGTTTCATTGTCACTTCTCATACATAAATGAAATATGACTCTAAAAATTCTGAGATCAGTCAGTCCAACTAACTTAAGGAAAATATCTCAGTAATTTGCAAGTAGGCGCCAGCCATGACAAGAACTAATTGACCTTCAAACATGTTCTGAGCTGTGTCAGGTCAACATTTTATTTTTCATCTTGGCCACTCTCGAAAAGATAAGATCAAAACTTCCAGGAAACACTTTCAGAAGGAATACTCCTGCCCTCTCTAATACATATGTGTGTGCATAAGAATGTGCTTTGCTTGTGCCTCTGACTTAAGCAGTAAAAAAGATGTTCTATCTTCAATCTTTGGGGAAAACTGTGAGGAGAGTGAGAGGTTTACCAGCTTGAACTGAAGTAACAAATCTCCTTGTTAGACTACCAGCAATTTGTGCTTTTGCTAAAATTTGTAAAATAACAAGATTTTTCTTTACCAAAGAAGCTGATCCATCTTGGGTCATTTAGCAGCTGACAATTTGAGCCATGTAAGCAGCTACAAAAATACATTATCAAAATCTAACTTGAATAGCTGTTCTTATCAGTGGGGATAGCATTTAAATTACTTCATTTTTAAATCCCACTCCTTCCCAAGGTGTGCAAACCTCACTCATGCTAGGGCCCACTCTTCCGAAGAGCATCCCTCGCCCCAAACCCAGCACCTGCCATCCTGCCCCTAGTAAAATAAGTTGGCAGATTAGTGTAAAGGACCTTGATTGTGTTTCCCCCTTCACTTCCCTGGGAGAGAAATGAGACCCAGAGCAGCGCTCTGCTGGTTGCAGTGTGTTTGATGATGTCAGGTTCATGGATTAAATTAGTAAACTTTGCATGCCCTACCCATTTAGGAAGAAATTACAAGGTCTCCAGAGATAATGCTGTGGCCATTCATAGAATCACAAGGTTGGAAAAGACCTGCAAGGTCATCTAGTCCAACCATATTATGATTCCGTATTTAGCCATTTGTAGCTTTTCAGCTCCATAATTAGAAAGAGGATAGTTAAATAGCCACATCAGTCCAAGGAAAGATTTTTTGATTCTCTCTGTTATGTCACTGAAAGCAGTGGCAAGAATAAACCACTGACTGTGTGGCATGAGCCTTAGTGGGTTAGGAAAAGAGAAGACTAGTACTACCTGTAACTTCAGAGGAGGTCTTGGCTCAGTTGTTTCATTACCTTGCATTTAGAATATCATGTACTTGCAAAGTAAACCTAATGACTGACTAAAAATAGCTGATGTACACCAGAATATGAAAGACATTCTACACATTGAGCAACACGACTGTGAGTTGAGAAACAGACTCACTATCTTAATTCATTTTAATTATTATTTATGTAGCAGAAATGCTAAGTCATGGCCTGAACCATTGATTGAGCACCTGGTGAAAAGGCAGGGCCAACTTAAAGGAGCTCAGGTGTATGCAGTACAGCTGAGTGATAAGAAGGGATAGAGCCAAGATCCACCCTTTTCCCAGACCTCATTTAAGGATTGGCAGTAGAGGCACATGTATTTCTCTGGACTTCCCTGTTTATTGAAGGCCTTCTGAAGGTAAGTGCTTTCTCTTTCTTTGTTTCTGTATCTACAGCTTCTGCATTTGGGCTTGTTCTCATTTGATGCAGCCTGGGATTGTGCTTCCCTGCGTCTGTCACTGTGCTTTCTATCATATTTTTGCATTGTAATTTATTAAAATCTACAGTGTAAACCACTCAATCAACCTAAAAAATAGCTTCATTTGCTTTAAAAATAACAGGATTGTAAGTAGAAAGATTAAAATTAATTTGAAATAAAACTTCGCTGATTTTAATCCATGCATGTAAATATAAACTTAAAGAGAAATTTAGGAAAGTGATAAAATACATCTTTGGTTCAGGTGGGCTGGACTGCACATTTCCAATGAGAAGAATTTTTATATATTCAGTAATATTTGTTGTCCAAAAAATAAAATCCTTTGAGGTTCCTAGCATCTGAAATTAAACTCACAAAAACCTAGTCTAAATGCAGGAGAATGATAAGAAGGATATCATATTGAATGCCTCTCCTTTTGCAGGGGAAAAAAGTACCAGCAACGTGTTCCTGGACAGAATGTACTGGGGAAATACTGGCTACATGTACTATGTGACAATTGCAGTCACTTCTACTTGGAAGTGTCAGCACTGCCATACAGAGAGGCACAAGGACCTTACTAAGGTATACAAATGTCTAAGTGAAGACAAATATTACTGTTAAAGCCAAGGTCCAAGCACCTTAAAACTTTAAATATGAAAAATGGAGAGTGTAAAAAAGTAATATGAGAGAACTGTAAAGAGGAGGAAGGGATTGTGCAAGACAGAGGTTCTAGGATAAGGTGAAATAAGTCTGATAGATGTGAAAGTGTCAGTAGCAAGAAAATAGAAGGTAGCCCTGCTTGGCTATATGTATGTGTGTGTTGGGAAGTGTTAAGAAATCTGAGTACAAAATCATGGTAAATCCAATATTTCCTGATCACACAAATTGAAATTCTGAATATGAAATGCAAGCAAATACAGCAAAAGCTGTTATAGACCACTGAGTGCCTGGCTACCACAAAATAGCTGGGATCTCTGTTTCATGGTTCTGAAGACATATCTTGACTTGATCTCATGTGATCAACAAAAGAAAGCAGCCAGTACCTGAGCAGCCTGTGCTCCTAGAGCTTTCTTGTCCCACAGGTATCTTTTTCTGCAGCCGTGGAAAGAATATGACCAAGTCCAACTCAAGATTTCTTCACTATCCAGCAGACAGAACCTTTTTCTTTTTATTTTTCCTGAAATAAATGAAGAGAGAGTTCTGATTTATTTTTTTTTAACACTGTTATAACTAGGGGAGTTTGGTGTATTTGTCAGGTCATGTCGTCTTCCACCTTTAGATGGAAAGAAAAAGAACACAGCCAAACACACTTGGGCAACAAAGTGATAGGAGCAATGAGGCAGTTTAAATAAAATAAAATAAAAAAAAAAAAACCCTTGTTATGACAAGTTACTAAAACCCACAAATGAATGCAGAATTCCGCTATTTAATATAGTGCATGCTGATGTTTAAGCAGGTCTATATCTGTCAAACAAGCCACTTTTCTGAGACTGGCACAGACTGTTCTGCATTTGGTTTCCAGAATCAGCAAATTACATTGGCAGAACAAAGCTGTCATATTTGGTGGTATTTTGTTACATCCATTATCTCACTTAAGTTTAGACATATCTTAGCAAAATCAGATCCCACTTAAAGACTGCCTTATTTTGCAACATTAAACAAAATGACAGCCTGCTTTAAAAAAAGTTCATTAGCAAGCAATGAGTTGGTGGAAAAACTGCATGGCTGCTTCAGAAATGAAGAATGAAAGCCTGAAACATGGTAACCTTTCAGCAGCGGGCCAAGAGCATACATCAGGATTATTTGACTAAACAAGAGTATTAAATGACTTCAATAAACAGAATTAAATAGAATGAAAAGAATCAAGGATTCTTTGAAATTGATTAAAGAGGTGTTACCTCAAGACTGCTGGGAAGAGATGGCACCATGGACCACTTATGCTTCAATATAACCTATATGGGGCAGTCATAAATTGTGATAATGAAAGGTCTTTGTCAGCTGGAAGACAGTAGGTACACAGCAAGATTGATTGCAATCCACCTTTGAAGAGGAAGGTTATGGCATGTCTAGGTACTTCTCTTTGGTTCAGTTTCTCTGAGGTTTTCTGATAGTCAGATTCCTTTGAAAAGTGAAATTCAGTTTTAATTCTTCAGAAGAGTGAACTAGATGTCTACTATCCTGAAATAAAGGTTTGGAGGTGGTAAACTGCCATGCTTCAGTTTAGATTTGCATTTACATGATGGAGCTGTTTTGTTTTTAAACAACTTCCCATTTCCTGGTTACATATTGTTTTTCTCTTCAGAAGGCTAGGCCTGGTCTGGTGATGATGAATAAAGCACCTGACACAGAGGTGATGTGATATCATGGGCTACCTAGTTATGCCCCAAGAACATGGTTTTTAGCTGGAGATGGAACATCACTAACACCTTTCTTATTGCTTGCATTGTGAACATCCAAGATGTCACAAGCCAGTTCTTGTGGTGCATGGTCACATACAGGTGTGCTACGGAGCAGCTTGGGGATATGTGATGGTAAAAGATATACTATGCCTATATAAACCTAGGGAATTACTGCACCAAGTTAATGTTGTCCAGAAAGGTAAACGTCCCAGGCACCACCAGGGGCATTTACCTGAGTACATCCATCCATAAATTCCACCCTGTACCCAGTGACGCAGGTGACTGAGCACAGATAGGGTTGGATTTGTTTGTTTGTTTGTTGTAATAACTTAGCTGCTTTTAACCTCTCAAGGGAAATAGCATTCTTTGAAAAAAAATGTGTGATGCTTCAAAAAGGTTATTTTCAATGTTCTTTTATTCCCTGCATCTTAAATAGTACAAAGAGTTGCAGTGATACTATGGACCTGTAATTATAGGGCTTGGGGGACAGCCTGTCTTTTCTAGTGTTTTGAATTCACTTCTGCTGCAACAATACAGACAAGAAAAGAACTTGCTGGCTAACCCTATCATTTTAATGAAAGTCTCACTTCAGCGTGTGCTTGGAAGAAGGAAGGCTCACAGCTGCTTATGAGAATCATACTCCCCCTGCTCTTGCCACATACACCCGTGGGGGCACACTCTTCAGAAGTTATTTTGTGACTTCTATTGGCATGATGGGGCTCAAGACTTGTTTTAAGGTGGGCAGGTTCCAAGTTGGATATCAGGAAGTATTTCTCCTCAGAGCAGTGAGACAGTGGCACAGCCTGCCCAGGGAGGTGTGGAGTCACTGTCCCCAGAGTTGTCCAAGGAATGTGTGGATGTGGCACTGAGGGGTGAAGTCAGTAGGCATGGTGGGGATGGGCTGACAGTTGGACTGGGTGATCTTAGTGGCCTTTTCCACTCTGAATGATTCTATGACTCTGTGATCTAGGGCTGATGAAAGCAGTTAAGAAAGATTATTCAAAGTTTCTGACAATGTATTTGCAAAAGACTATTAAAAACTGTGCTTGGATATGTATTAGAGGGGGCAAGAGAGAGAATTTTTTTTTTTCAGAAAGTGAATAATGTCATTGTTGATTTAATTAGCAAATTCTAGATGTGCTGACAAAGGAAATTTTCTTGGGAGATGCACTGTGTTGTGTCAGTGGTCTAAATGAATAGGCTGAGCTGAGTTTCTGGTAATAACAGATGAACAACACAACTCGCCAAACCTCAAACAGTGCATAAATCAATTTGCTGGGAATTAACCACTTGCTTTAAAATTAGGGGTTACTTGACAGGGTTTCAGTGATTAGGTTGTCAGGGACCTGTACTTCTAGCTGGGATTTATCTTTCATTGATATAAGTACATCCCCTTACAGGCAAAGGAGTGAGTAGGGATAGCAGTCTGAAGCACCAGGCTGGTTAGGCAGTGTGGTTTTATTCTTTGTAAGTACTAGGCGGCATTTGGAGGTGGACAAAGGAGGGAAGAACAGGGACACTTATCAAAAAGAAAATGTGCTGGCTTTGTGAACTACTAATAATGCCCAGGATATTAGTACCAGAATGGTGAATGAGGGGAAGCATTTCAGAATCCCTGCACATCACATGGCCCTTCCGTGCAATAAGGAGCTTAACAGTTTGTTAAATGAGATGCCGAAAAATGTTCAATTATACAGAGAAATTAATGGAAAGCAGTAAGCCACTTGGAGGTCACTTCATCTTGTGAAAGTTGAGCATTCATGTAGTGTACAGAGCCAGGGCACCATTTTTATGATTAAACTTATATTCCCATATACTTCAAACAATGGCAGATGGTAGACAGAGCAGTGAGATTAGGTACATATGGTAAACGTGGGGGTGGGGGGAGGTATGGGACAGACAAAGCAAAGGATCATAGACTCTGGCGGTCAAATCAGAATGTAAAAGATCAATAAAATGTTCATAGAAATTGGCCTAGGAAATACCAAGGGTCATCTGTCAGGTCTATTTATTGCAGCATTCCTGCTTTATTTTACTTAGCCAGTGGGGAATGTCCATCCCCCTCACTTCCCTTATACTGGTGATCTCTTTCACTGCTCAGGCACACTTAATATCAGAAAATAAGTCTGAAAATTTCCCAGACAGCAATGCAGGATAATCATCTATGCTGTCCCAGTGATGGACTTCAGTTATCATGGTGTCTTGCTGGGCTTCTTTACAATCTGAATCCTCCTCGTGATACTGGCTCCCAAGTCACCATTTTCTCTTAGGATCTCATCTTGGGACACTTGCCTCCCAGTGAAGACACATAAATACACCTTGCTTTCATTTTTGGTGAAATTGGGAGTCTATGCTTAAAATCTTTACTGCTGTGAAATAAAAGCTGATGAAATCAAAGGCAGTCAGTAGAAAATCTTTCAAGACAGTGGATTGCCACTTGCTTACCATTACAGAATTAGTGTCTGGCAAACCCTGAAGCTCCCTTTGGGCTTCCTTGTCCATCTCATCAAGGGGGTTATCCACAGGCAGCTTTGCTTTGATCTCACACTAAAAGTCTTTCTCTTCTCCAGTTCTCTCTTTGTTCTCTTATTCTTCCTTTCAGCTCTCTGACCTGTACAAACCAAACCCAAGTATTTCTGACAATTTGGGTGTGTGCTAGCATTCTTCTTTCTGCTCTCCTTCTCTGATTCTGTTCTGTCGTCATCCACAACTTCTCCCTCATTTTCTCTGCTCCTATCTTTGATCTCATTCCAATATTTATTTCCCTCCTTCCCCCCTGCCCCCCCCCCAACCCCCCAACATGCTGTGTTTCCTCTTTATTTTGTACTTTCTGCTTTTTCTCTTTGATCACTTTCAAGAATGTGATAATTACTTCTAGGTTTTTTTGGCCCCGGATGTTGTACATGCCTTGATATCTAACTTTAGCCCTTTCAGTAACTCATTTTTTAGCTGGGTGGCAGGAGCTAGTTCAGAATCACTAGTTTGCTTTAATTTGAACTCAGAGTCCCCTGTGCACCCCAACCAAGCTGGCTGCAGTGGCAGCTTAGCCAAACCTAGAATCAGCCAGGCAGCCCAGACCTCATCTTTGCTGTGCATTTCACCTCCCATAATGCATTACTCTACATAATGATAGCCTTCATCCAGATGACTCCTGACTAGGTCCTGTTGGAAGCTCCAGTGCACCTACAGCTTTTCAGTCTCAGCAGGAGTTAGAAATGTAATTTCTTTCTATAGCCTCCGTATAAACGTATTTTCTCTTGCTGAGCAGTGAAAAATCTGCCTGCAGTATGAACAAAGCGGTAGCCACTACAATGCAAGTGGTGGATTCTCCCCCTGGTGAAGTCAGTTGGCACAATCAGGGTCACAAAATCACAACCTTTAAAATCATCCTGAGAATGGATATATTCTGTACCACTTTCTGTCCTCGTTATGATCTCTGTCACAGGAACAAGTTATCCCTGAATCTCAGTGTCTGAGATGCTGTCTTCTCATTTTCATCAAATAATCCCTGTTCTTGTGACAAAAGATTGTAAGTAACAGGAACAAAAATGGCCCCAAATGAAGCCATTCTCATGACAAAGACTGTAATGAGAACAGAAAATGGCACAAAATCAATTCATTCTCATGACAACCTTAAGATTGTAATGAGGACAAGAAAAACAGTCTGAAATTTATCAATTCTTGTGACAACCCTGAGACAGTAATGAAAGCAGCAAATGGTACGAAATTGGTCCACTCTCGTGATAGACACTGAAACAAAACCAGAAAATAGCAACACGTTTATCCATCCTTTTGACAACCCTAAGAGTGGAACAAGAACAGAAAAGGTTAGGAAAATTAACCCATTCCTGTCACAAACAATCTGATAAGTGTAATAACCAATTGTCCTTTCCAAATGGCACAATTCAGCCATTTGAGCACTGGCTTCATACTAAACCAGAGGAGTAATTAAGTTTCAAAGTACCTTTGTGCATAGCTCATGTCTGGTTTGGGTATAGAGTAGCAGTGACTCAACCATCCTCGTTAGTGAAGAAAGCATACAAGGTGGGTGCCTCCACCAGTGCTGTTCTCACCAGCACCATTTTATTAATTTAGCATTTCTGTGTTTGTCTGTGGCATCCACAGATCTTAGTAAATGATGGGGGTCCCATTAGAAGCACAGCATCTTCTGTGTTTGTACTCTGTGGCCTTGTGAAGATGTGGGTTCTGATAACACAGGTGAAGAAGTGCACGTATGTGGGCATCGTGCTTATCTGTGTGCTTGTACAGAACATCAGCAGAGACAAATGTACGTGGAGACAGTTTGCCTTCTGTGTGTCAGGCCTGGGCCTGGCTGCACAGAAGAAAATGGAAGAGGGAAGAGGAGGGTTCAGTCAGGGATGTAGGTGAAGATGTAAAGAATATGAGTGTTAATGGGTGAAATGCAATCTGTCTTAACTAACTGGGGAGCAGAGAATTGTCAACAGTTTAAAAAAAAAAAAAAAAAAAAAATTAAAGGACAAAGTTAAAGGCAGATGGGATGAGGCAAAAGCTAATGCTGGAATATAGCTTAATATGAAAGCAGCTATGAGTGAAATGAATGAGGAGAAGGAAATGAGTAAGGAAAGAGAAGGGAGCAGTCTGTGGAATGCTGGCTTTTGAGCACAGAAGGAAAAATGCTGCACAGGAGTCTGATGCACTCACCTGCAAATGGCTACCAGAGGGGAAGAAGCGATGTGTGGCTCTGTGTTTTCTAGACTGAAAGAGAAAAGACAATTCCTCACTGAGTGAAAGAAGCATGATTTCAATGTGAGGGGAGAGGGAAGGGGGGGAAAAAACCAACAACCAACAGCAAACCTCTTTTCTCTCTCTTTTTCCAGCCACTCTAGCTTTATTTTGTGCCTGCAGTTAGCTTGTGAGTGCAAATGATATCATTAAGTTATCCAGCTATCTGACTGCACCCACAAGCTTGGAAGGCTGAATCCTATCATTTGCACCTGGGGTTAATGCACTGGAGTGAATTGTAGGTGCCGAGTAGATTCCAAAGAATTGGAGGCTGAGCTGAGGCCAATATAAAAATATATCCTGAGCATTTAGCTGGCACTCTCCCACCACTTGGATGACACCTGACCTTTGCTTCTGTGCGCGTGTGTTTTTGAGCTGCCCAAGAAGAGAGAAAATCATTTTGAAGCCTCCTGCTATAAAAGTCAGTATCTCCCCGAGTGGACTGACTGTCCTCTGAAAAAGTGTAAATGCTTAACCTTAGTCAAGTAGGCTCAAAGGGCAGCACACTGGCTTGCTGGAGGAGGAACAGAGAGGGAGAAAGTGTCAGCATGTACATATGGGAACTATTCCCTGGCTTTCTCCTGGGCTTTCACTACCTTTTGTGTTCACTCTCCAAATTTAAGGCTTATTGGCACTTGCCCAGGCTATGTGAAAGGCTTCTTGCAACAGACTAAGGTGTGGGTTTCGTTATGGTTCATAGGGAAAATAAAAAAATAATAATAATAAAAAAGCATCTCCACATTAAAGGGAGCGTATGTCTTTAAAAAAAAAAATCCTAAAAAGAAATCAGTTGTTAGAGTTGGTGTTGCCCCAGTGCCAGCTTTATGCCTTCGACTAATGCGTTTCTCCAGGAACAGTCTTTAAATGAGAAGTTACGGCTGCTTTTCTGATTGAAACAAACTAGTGTTGATTGCTGATCAGCCATCTGTAAAGGAGGGCATCTCAGGAAGGATATGAGCTAATGAAAAAATGGACCTGATTTGAAAGTGTGATGTGCTTCATGCCACAGGCCAGTCTGAGTGGCATGAGATTATATCAGTGCAAGTGAGAGGTAGATTGAGAATAAGTAACTTCTGTCTTAAAGATTAAATGGCAAATTTGCTATTAAATGTGAAAGACATAAAATGGAATTAACGCTTTGAGGGTGTTAGCTGTGGTTATATACACTCTGCAAATGGCACTTCTATCCTGTCACTTGCATTGTCAAACGGCACACTCTTCTCATTGCAGCTCAATTAATACTCATCCAGAAGTATCAATTAAAGAAATGAGAAATGAAGTGTTGACCCTTAACAGCCACCCACACATCACCCACTTCACAAGCACATTTCGTGTGGCATTACTTCTCCAAATGACCTTTGTAACTGGTAAAATATTATTGATGAAATCATTAGGTTTCTTGGTAACCAATTGATAATTTTCATCTGGGTTGCTTGGTGCTGATAACATTACCCTTGTTGTAACTAAGAGACAAATGCTGCCGTGGAAGCACACGGGGCTCACTGGGTACTCCTGCATTTTATGCTCTGAATTTCCAAACATCTGAAATGAACAGGCCTGTCAATTTAAAAAACAAACAAACAAAAAAAAACAAACAAAAAAAAAACCAAAAAAACCAACAAACAAACAAACAAAAAAACCCAAAACAATGAAGCATGTAAGTGATTGTAAGTGATAAAGGTAGCTGTTGTGTTATTGTGTGAGGTATGTTATGCTGAACTTCATTATGTTTTGTCTCATTATTACATTGTACCCAGCTGCATGCTCTTGCTTTGTGATATGATATGAAGTGACACAAGTAAAGACTGAGTAGAAATGCTAGATTTGGATTCAAACTAGGATGTGAAATAGAGCAGCCCAAATTTGGAAAGAGTTGGATTGAAGTATTTTGCTTGGGACAAAGGCCAAATGCAAACTTGGCTGTGATATCTGATTAATTTTGAAGAACCCCAAAATGTAAATATATCCAAATTCAAAGTTTTGGGGTCAAAAGCAACTCTAAATGTGAGCACAGATGAACTGAAAGTGTCAAGTGGAGTATCCTCCTGTATTTTAAAGTTTTCTTTTCACCCCTCATTTCTTTTCTTGGTTTTTTTTTTTTTTTTTTTTTTTTTTTTTTTTTTGCCAACAGATTCAACCCTTTCCTGAAATTCTACCTCATACAAATTCCTAGGATATCTGTGGATGGAAATTACTTTTGCTACAGACTTCCTTGCATAGTCAGATCTTTAGTCATTTGATTTTATTTTTTTTTTAATTTTCTTGAATGCTTTTGATTGTGTGGGTGTTGCTGTACATGCCAGTATGCTTTGTGTCAGTTCTTTTCACTGCTCTGCCATTTATGCTTCATACCAATACTTTTCCTTCTAGTGCAGCATCAAATATTTTCCTGTAGATTTTAAAATCATCAATTACGTTGGTTTTTGTTTTATCATGTTTTTACATATACATTTGTATGTAATGCACACACCAAAAAAATAAAAAGAGATGGTAGAACCTGGCTTGGTCTTACCTCAATGGAAGGAAGCTCTCCTTCTGTGACCTTTGTACTGTTGTGCTAAGAGACCATCAGTTTTGCTGGAGGATAGGTTTGCTAAGTCTCCAGTCAAGCCTAAATTGAAGGGCCAATGCATATGTGCTGCATCTTATTATTATGCATATCACCACCAAGGCAGACTGTCATCATTTTCAAACCATAATACTTGCAAGTCAAGACTGTCAAAGCTGCTTAAGGGATTCAGATACCCCATTGCCACATAGCTAAATGGGGCTATTTTGAGATGCTCAGTGATAGTGTTTACTCCAGGGAGTGCATGAGAAAATCCTTATGTGTGTAGAACACACTTTCCAGTGTGGATGCCTTGGTGGAGGGGCCCTGTGTAGAGACAGACACATGAAAATGGAAAGGCCTAACAGTATTCTGCAAAGAAAAAACAACAACAACAGCAACAACAACAAAAAACGTGGTGATGGGCTAGATTTCCAAGCTCTGCTTATTTTGGTAATGCTCAGTTTTCAATCCAACCCAGCTGAAATAGAGAATGACAGATTGCAAAGACACTGATGGTTGAAGTTAAGATTGCTAAACGTGGTTTATGAAAGATTTTCTTGTCAGTTGTTTGGACCTTATCAAGCTTAAACTGTTTATGTGGTGATTTCTGTGCTGAGAATTGCCTTCATTCAATCACGGATGCAAGGGTAGGATAGAAAAGTAAAATAAACTAATAAAAGTAAAACAATGAAGTTGGAACTGGGGAAAACATACAAATAAGACCAGAAACAATGATATACATATTACACTGTGGTTGAAAACTCAAAAGAAGAATGTCAAAAAATGCCAGAAACTGTATCTCCAATCTTAATCATTGCTCTGGTTCCTGTTCTGTATAGCACTCTCTCTATGATATTACTACTTAGGATTTTTCATTTGACAACCTGTGTCTGGTTTATTGAGAAGAGCATCCTGTGCTGTGCTGTGATCTGGACAATGCAGTGGCTGTAGGCAGACACTCTCCTTGCTTACATGTTGTGGAAATGAAAAAGGCTCTTGTGCCTGGGACAGGAAAAGTAGGGGAAGAAAAGGATTGACCGCAGAACTCTACTAAAGGGTTGCATCATGCAGAGTAACTTGATTCTAACCCGGCTTCATTCCCAATTTTTTTCATCTCATAGCAGGCAAGTTGCTTTAGAAAAACACTTCAACAGGGAGGCTGATTTTCTGGGATTGGAGTAAGGTGTTGGAGGTCTGATTGTTAGAGCTGCAGACTTCCTACTGCCACACCTGAGGTCAAGAGGATATCTGCTTTGAACAGAAAAAGTACTGTGAAAGTGCAAAACTCTACAAAATCAGACCACAGCATTTTTAGTTGGAAATCCCAAATTAAATGACACTTCTGAGAATTTTTGTATTAACCTCTGTCTCAGTCTTTATGAATTTAAACCAGAGGCAGTAATTTCACATTTCTTCACAGTATTGTTGTGAAAGTAATTTCTTAACTATGGCAAAAAATCTAAATGACTGTTACAACAATACCACAAGAAGAGGGAGAGAGGAAAACAATAATTTTGTATTCATTGAAGAGCTGGACAACATGTGTAGTTACACACTGAATGTTGTTGAGGATAAAGAGTAATACTGAATAGTAATCTGGTTTGAAGAACCCTGTTCTCCTTGTTTATCGAATAGGGAAGGTACTGTGAAAAAACAAGGCACAATGGTGTAGTTAAGGGCTATGCCATGACACATAAACTGGAAGAGGACAAATGAAGGTTTTCTATTGACATCAATTTTGACTTTTTATCTTCTGTTAATTTTCTTATCAACTTTGGCATTTTTAATGTATTCTTAGATTAAAAAATATATGATTACTGATATTTGAAGATACAGTTAAATACTCACACTTGATATACAATTAGATTTGTATTTACATATGAATAGTTCTGTAAGTGGTGAAGGGAAACTCTTCCATCTGTTGGGAAGAGCAGCCTGTTGGGCTTAGTGTCTTACATACTTAGAGTGTGTGCATAATGACTCAAGGGCAAAATCTAGGGATACTCATCAAGTGAAAAATGGCATCTGTAGAGGATGGAAAATGAAAAATATTTTTTAGTCATTTGACAAATTCTCTCCAACCCACATTTTTTTTTTTTTTTTTTTTTTTTTTTTAATTGAAAGGCTCTGTGTAACTGCTGGTATTGTCTATTACTGGGATGAAGCAGGGAAAGGTAGGCTGACAGATGGATTTGTCTGTATCACAGACATGTTCTATAGCCACCCCTCCAAGAATGAAGGCATAAAAGAATGTGAAGGTGAAACTTAAAATGTGTATGGATGTTCCTTTTATCCAGGAAAGGACAACTAACAAAGCAGGTGGAGCGCAGTATTTTCTTTGCAGGCGTTCTATCAGGTTTATAATGACATAGTTTGGAATAGGAGAGTCACAGTGGACTCCCTTGCTTAACTGTCGTCATCACTTACCATTTGCAAAATGGAAGGCTTTCTGATCCTGTGTCGATGTGCGTGACTCACCCTCAGTGACTCACAGTGAACAGGAGCTCTGTAAAGCAGTTTCAGCTGGAACTCGAGCCCTGTGCACCATGTGGTGTATGAAGTCGAAATGAAGTGGCAAGCTGTCCTTTCCCCTCCGCACCCCGCCTCACCCCTCACCCTCAATCATATGGCCAGAGCTGCTCAGTAAGTGGCTGATCTGGCAGACCAGGAATTTAGAAATTATTCAATAATGCTAATTGATGGGCAGATCAATCCAAGTCCATCTTTCTTTTTTTTTTTTTTGGGTTGCTTCCAAACACAAACCACAAAAGGAATGTTTCCAGTACACATATTGGGTTTACATGACTTGTGGTGGAGGATAGCACTCCTGTGAGACCTGGACGTTTTGAGGACTGTGTGGCTATCTGAGGAGATGCTGAAAGAATTTATTATTCAAGCTGCCCAACTTGCAAATCCAAGTGGGTTTTGCTGTAGAAAGACCCATGCAGTCTGTGTGGGGGGGATACTTGCCTTTAATATCTTTCATCCTTTGTGACATTGCATGCTGGACTACAGATTATAACCACTTTCAGAACAAAGGTTCATGAGGGAAAGAATCAGTTTAGGGAATGGTTGTCTTACCTGTTGAACATGTGAAATTAGGACTGATTGCCACAAGTGGCAGGAAACGAAAGATCTGCAGGTAGGTGCATGAAGAAGACTAATGTCTCAAGGAAGGATTTAGCTGATCTATACTAGAGCTGAATTCTTTAGGTTTACCACATTAAAAAGCTTGTACTCACATCTTACCCACATCACATTACTAGGTCCGGTTGATAACAGAATGGAGGTTCTGGTGAATAGTAGGATGGATACCCAGCTCTCTGGGAATGGTCCCTAATTGTTAAGTGAAATGCTTAATGAGAGACGCACTGTTAAGTGCCTAAAGCTACTTGACTAATAAGAGAATGGTGTTCCTAGCCGTTTTGGAGCCCGTGACCCTGAACTGAAATATCAGTAATGGATATACCACTGACTGCTGGAGAAGGCTCTTCTTTCCAATTTGTACTAATGCGCAAGATTTCTACAATTAGATAAACCCACAGGCAGTCTTCCAGTTAATAAGACTTGTTAGCCAAAAAGGATGTAAGAATGGGCTGAAAACAGAAAAAAAATACAAAAGAAAACAAAAACCTAGGATAAAACTTTGAATTCTCTTTATTCTCCTTGCTGTGTTTGCAACACATCTCCTTCTTCCTTCCCATGCATATAGTAATGAATGAATTGAGTCATAAGAATGCTTGTGGAAACACACTGCTTAAATGGAGAACGGGTATAGCTGCAGACAGCACATAAAAACCTCATAAATAGGAGTATCCTAACCAGCAGTGTGAATGGCTCAGCCAATCTGGAAGCAGAAATGAGGCCACATGATTTGTTTGTTCAGACAAAACTAGCACAGGCAGCTACAAACTGGTGGCGAAGAAGCTGCAGAACAAGAAGTATTAGTATAAATTATTCATTGTGGATCAATTTGAATAATGAGCAAATCTGAGAAAATAATGACCCGTTCACACACAATTTGCATGGAGAAAAAAGCAGCTAAAATTGATAAAATTCTTTGTTACAAATTATTTGCTGTGCACTGGGTGTTGGCATAACATACTCTGAAGCCTGACAGTTCCAGAATAATTAAAATATTAAAATGGCTCCATTTTAATCTTTGATCACATATCTAGATCGCAATGCAGAAATGTCATGTTTACTCATGACTCATAATGAAGAAATGTAGAAATGTCATTATTAGAAGCCCTGTTTTTACTGCATCACGTATCAAAATTCACAGGCAAACCATTACATTTCCTTTTTCATTTTGCAAGCATTTGTTTCCTGGAGGAGCTGAGGCCCACATTCTCAAAACCAGAGGACCTCCTTATACAGGAAATCTGAGCCACCAGATGGCTTTCACTTTCCTGCCACCCACCACCCAATATTTGGGATGGCTCCAAATTTGCTGCCAGATTCTTATTTCTCCCCTTTTGCTCTAGAAGCCTGGCTCCCAATTTTATTGCACCCGGAGACTACTTATGATTGATTTTATAGCATAGACTGAGGAAGAAATGATTAAAAACTTACTGTTTCACCAGTCTTCTGTTGGTGAAGAATTGCCCTCTTCAGCCTTGTTTGATGGCCTTGAGGAATGAGACTGTGTGTGGTCCATTCTATTTAAGTGGGACTAAGGATGTATTGTAGTGGTTGCACTGATGGTGGTGGCATACCCTTCCACTTGCAGCAGTATGCCTGAGATCAGCATAGCGATGAGGTCAGGATGAAGCAGATCGTGACTCAAACCCCAAAAGAGCAGTCTCTGCTCTTCTCTACTGACAGATCTGCTAGTCCAAATGGTTGCCTTCAATACTGTACTCTGCTGGAGCACAGAGAACAATGACAATGTCCAGGATGGGAAAGATCTGAATAAAAACCCATTGCAGGAATGGAAGAAAAAAAAAAAAAAAAAAAAAAAAGATAAGTAACTGAAATTAGGCATGCTCAAGAGAAAGGGAGCAGCAGGTGTTTGCATACCAGCACATCTGTTTAGAAAATACTTCTTTAAATCCAGATTAAATATATAGTTTTGAAGCTTGACCTTTCTAAGTAATTAAAGATTTGCCTGGCATGCCTTTCAGAGATAAGCTGATATAGACAAATGACTAAAATCCTTAGTTTCGGAAGGGCACTATAGTTTTGTTTCTTGTGTTTTTGTTATGCAATTGGATTTGTGCACAAAATACTTCAGAGTTTGGGATCAGGTCACCACTCACCACGGTTCACCACAGTTCACCGTGATGAATGAATTGAAGAATAGCAAAATCCTGGCCTTGTAAGAATGTAGCTGAGTAGATCTAGTGGAAATAAATAGATCTAGAGCACTTGAGAGAACAGAGGAATACCCGTTCTGTCACCCTATTGTCACAGTTTTGTTTTTTGGTTTGGTTGTTTACTTGTTTGTTTTAATGAAGTTTCCCAAGAGGTCATCTGACGAGGAAACATCTTGCAATGAACTGTCAGTTCTCACTACTACTCAAATGAAGCTACAGAATTGAGTCTTGATCTTAACAAAAAGAGGTAGCAGATATTGAGTTTTGAGAAGAAAGTAATCTGCCTAATCAGCTCACTACTGTTTAATATAAAATTGGCTGTATTTTGTCTCTTTTGGCAGGAATTAGCTCTTTTTATCTCTCTCCGTTGGTTCCTCAGCTCTCTTTCTGACCTCTTATAAGCAAGTAAAAGCATCCTTCTGCTCTATAGTTACAAGGTGTAGCAATCACAACAACAACAAAACAAATGGTAATTTGAAATCTGCAACATGCGTTTGCAACAAATTTTGACTTCCTGTGTTTGTGAGGGTTTAGTGTGATAATGATTCTTTATGATGTGAAATCAGTCATTGGTATTAATGATTAATTTTCTTTAATTACTAACAGGTGAAATTACATTGACTAGCAAGTGTCTGTTGAGCTTCTAGGTTTATTATTCTCTTTCTACTGGATCTTGAGTTAGATTTGGATTTGTTATTATTGTTATTTACAGGAACCCTGGGTAGCACACTACCATATGACAGTGAAAATTTCCCACTTCTATTACAGTTGGCAAAAGGCAGTCCTTTCTTATGATAATAATTCACATAAGTACCCTGGCTGAAATGTGATTTTTTTTTTTTTTTTTTTGGCTTTTTGTAAAGTTGGCAAAACATCAACTTTTGCTACTTTTGCTTTCTGCAAGAAATTGTCCTCACAGCTCCACTCAATGATAATTTGTGGCTTCTTACCAGAAAGCTAGATCTGTGTCACTTGTACAAAGGTCAGTGAATTCCAGCTCTAAAACATCTCCAGGAATACAAGCCTGGCAGGAGAGAAGGTATGAAGCCAGATCGCAGTCTATTACAGTTCATTGCTATAGGTTTATTCAAGGACTGCTGAAATGAAAACAAGTAAAACTAGTTTAACTTTTTTTTTTTTTTTTTTTTTTTTTGTAGGCTTACTTTCCTTTCTTGCTCTTTTCCTTGGTATAAAGCAGCTTGTGACCCCCCAGTTGTATGTTATACACAATATGCCTACATCATATTTCGTTGTACTTGATGCATTAAATAATGCTGTGCAGAGAAAACTATGGTAATAATCTTTTCTGGGCTACATAGGAGAAAAGCTGCCTATGTGTCCGCTCTTATGGAAATGCAAATAGAGGAGGTGGAATGAAGAATATTGTTTTCAGATAAAACACTGTAAAATGCTTTTAATAACCCTCGATTCTGATTAAGTGATGTATTTACTGTTAGACTTTCATTACTATTAGAAGAGCTTTTTGAAGGGTCTGGAGCTGGTTTCGTGAGCATGCTGATTCTCTGCTACTAGTGACCCTGTCTTGTAACACTTGAGTTTAAATGTCCATTACTATTTGCATTAACTAATTGTTAATTACAACAGAACAGGGGAAGTGCATAAGACAAGTCATATGAATGCCAAATGAGTATATTAGTGATTGGTGTTATCACAGTGAATACAAAATGATTTCATAATGACTGGGGAAGTAATATATAAAGGAAAGAACTGCTTCCTATTTGATATACTCTCCACAGAACTATAACTTGTTCTTGGACATCATTCAGAAGCTGTGACATAGCCTGGAGGCCTCTAATCCAGTCCTGCAAGGAGCTTGCTCTGAAACGCATTCCACACCCTTGCGGAGTAAGACATGTGTTGGAATTTATTATTTATGGCTCATTGTTATGAGTTGCTGCTATGGCCCAAAGCGTTATAGCTCATACTCAATGCTGTAGAGAGTCTATGCTTTGTAACTTTGAGCCACTGTATTTGAGTCAACACTAAACCTGGAATACTAGAGGAAAGCATTTCACTGGAAGGAGCTTAAAAAGAGTGTTTTTGTGCCTAGATAACTATCTATGTTATCTAGTTACCATAGCCATTCTACTCTATTCTGTGATGGTTACTTTTTGTAGGACATTTATAACGGTAACATTTTAGGACAATGCTGATAAGTTCATGCATAACATCTTGTTATGTGCTCTTCTTTGGGGGACTTTGCCATTGCCAACCCACCATACAATGAACTTCAGTGTTGGGAAACAGGATAGATCTTCAGGAAGTTTGGCACCCGTTTTAACTAGCAATACAAGTACGTAAGATTTGTTGTCACCTGATGTTCTCATAGAACACAAGCATGAAGAAGTGAAGTTAATACTTTTGTTTAAATGTTGTGGAATTTTTGTTTAGTTCTGAGAAGAGTCTTTCACTTGATAAAAATAGAAGTTTAGAATCCTTCAGTCTAACTACCCAAGTGAAACACCAGGTCCTACTCCAATAGAGTTGGAAGAATAAACAGATCAGGTGAGTGAATCAGTCCACAGCACTCTGCAGTCATTTAGAGTCTATTCTTTGGATGAGGCTCTATCCAAAGGCTGAAGTGCTGTGCTGCATACACAGGAATTCATTGTTTTAGGAGAAAGGCCAAACACTAGTAGGCACTGATAAGTGAAGTGGCATGTAGCACAGTGGTGAGTGTCCCTGGCTCTGAATGTTTTGGCGGCAAAGACTATACATTTGCCAATTTTGCATTCAAAGAGTGGATTGATAAAATAATCTGATGAGTCTCTCTCCTCTTTTATTTCTGTGATTTAAGAGGAGGAGGCTGTTTAGTAACCAGTGGGCTCCAGTTCCACTGGAATAAAGACATTAAATGCAATGTTTCTGATAACTACAAATTACCCCATGAGTACAGTAGTTCCTGGGACTTTCTGGTGACCCACCGTGAGAATTAATAAAGATGCCCTTTTATAAAGTGCAGTATTTCTGGCAGTTATTTTTAATGGGTCGTTCTGTGTTAGAAAATCATGCCTGCAAGATTCCCTGGAGTGGCAGTTGGGATGATATTACTTTCAATGAATCACAGCAGCCACCATAAGGGCAGGGCAGTATCTATGGCAGCAGTACCACGCAATGGTGCAACATCAAATGAATGACTCAGCTGGTGACATCTGGCCCCTCTGATCATAACAATTCTGTAGTGTGCAGTACTCCAAAGAGTCCATCCTTCAAGATGATATGCTAGAATGAGGTGGTTTCTTTGTGTTTATCTTGGGTGCCTTCAGGCAGGCATAGGAGATCCTCTGAGAAAAATGCAGGAAGTAATGGAAGTTGGCCTCGTAGGTTCGGTTCTTCATTGGTCAACAATTACTGTGCACCTTAGTGCTGCTGAGCTTGCTTATGGAGGAAAAACATTGCTTTTGGGAGATGTTCCAGTAGGAAGAAAGATGTTGCTGTGGCCTTGAGAAGAGCGATGGAGCATGAAGAAGATTTTTAAGCAAATTTCAGTTTTCTCTTCAAGGCTAGGTTTTAGAAAAGAGAAAGGAAATAATTTTGGATGTTGCTTTACAGCTATGAAATACCATTACTAATTTCCTATTTCATTGGTACCTTCATTATATAAAAAATTTATATATTTTTGTTTGCACAGTACCTTTCATGAAAGAAAGTTTTCTTGATGATACTCGGGTGTTGCAAAGGCAAGAGTGGAACAATCTGTGACAAATAATGAGAGTGAAATGCCAGCCTTTGAAAGGGCTTTGCTTTCCCTACATCGAGTGCTTTAAAAAGCCATCTGCTTACTTGAAATGGCTGCAACACATGGTGCTCTTCCCCAGTCCAATATGTGCTGCAAATTGTAGGCACATGGATCCAGTCAAGGACACAGTGTCTGCCTTAACTTTGGATCTCCTTGCTGTTGTCAGTAAGAGTCTCATCCTTAAACTTGGCTCTTGTGTGTGTTAATTATTTCCTCTTCATGTCCAGCTGGCACAGTGCATCAGCACCTTAAGTTGCTCAATTTGATCTTTGTGCTCATGAACAAGGTAATTAAGCAAGCTACAATTTAAGGAAACGTATTTGCCTTGACTTGTTGCAAGTCTTCAGACAGTGCTCTATCCTAAATCATTTGATAATGTAAGATGCTCTGTGCAGTTTCCCACTTCACTGAGGTTTAGTTCAACAGGTCACAAAATCAGTAATTGATTCTCAGCGTGTCTCTGTTGATTTTATTACAATAATGAGGACCATCTTTTTTCATCTCTGCTAATATGTTACTAAAACTATTGGCTTCTCAGTTTGGTGTCAGGATGACTTTGACAGGTTGTTAGCAACTATATGATGTACAGAACATCACAGAGATGTCTCAAACTGTGTTGCTGCATGCCTTAGAGAGCCTTAGGTGGTCGTGAAATAAGTGAACACACTTCCAAGAAAAAGTTACAGTAAAAACCAAAAATATTCCTCCAGTTTTGATGTCCTAATGAAGAAGTTCTTTATGCCAGCTTGGATTCTTGATCACTGAAGAGTGCTGTGTTTCACAGGAATGGGTGACACTGCAAAGCAAACATGCTGGATTAACCACCGATTAAAATCTCCGGGGAAAAGTTTCCTTATTTCCCAAGGTTCTATTTTTCTTTGTTGCCATTATTGTTTTTTTGAGTAGGAACACTTTATAGTTAAGACATGCACATCTTGAAAGACTTGTATACTCTTTCAGATTGAAAACAGCCAACAAATAATGAGATGAAAGTTTGGAAGGCAGCTCTACAGGATTATCTCTACTGCTTAATTTACCAATTTATCTGCACTATTCCCAGATTCTGGGATTCAAAAAGAAAGCCCAAAACACATCTGCCTGCTAAAACGAATCTACTGACATCAACATTCAGCCTGGGTAGATGTGACATACAGTTTTTGGTTTTAGATTCTCAAGTTATGATAATACTTTTGAGTTTAACAAGCCAAAGCTATACTGATATAGGTAACAAAATGAAGGAGTATATGCACAGCTTCTAGAGTAATGCTGCTGAGAGCAAAAAGAAAAACAATACTACCAAAACCAAGAGCAGCAACAAAAAAAAACCCCACTAATTTGAAAACAAGGAAGAACAAGGCTTATGTCCTTATACACCGAAAGTTTTTATGTACTTGCTACTAATGAAATGGATTCAACAACACAGTATTTTTATGGTCCATTTTATGACCAAGTAATTATATATTTTAGCTGGTCTAAATTAATTGCCATTTTACTGTTTTCTGGTTTAAAGGAAAAAGGTATTTATTAGCACGGTGAGGAAGACTCTCAACCAGAACACAAGCCTTTTATCAGCAAGTGGAATGAAATGAAATAAAGCTTTACTCTTCTTTCCTGCAGGAACATTTTATCTACTTTCTAGTGATATTTCTCTCTCAAAGCCACTTTAGATTTTCATGCTACATACTACTTTAGAAAACAAGTGATCAGCTCGTCTGCACTCCTCACATCCCTCTCTGAGGTAGATGATGTTAGGAGGCTCATGGAGACAGCATTAGATGCAGGCAGGTATTAGCAGACAGATAGCAAGCCTCAGGTGTTGACATGGGTCTCAAATTCAGCAAAACACATAGTGACTATTACAGTCAATGAGAATTTATTGTCTTACAATTAAGCAGGTATATATGTATTGAACTGACAATCTGGATCAAGTCCCAGAGCTGTGAAAGTTTAAAACACCTTACTAAGAACTGTTACTGACTGCTTAGTTTCTATGTCAGACTCTTCCACATGTGACCCGAGGGGAGTGAAGGATGAGCTCATCTAGCACCAATATCTTATCCATCAGTGGAAGGAGCCTGACACTTAGGGGTCTTTTGTTGTTCTTTTTCCCCAGAAGGCTAGTTAGGTAAAAGCATACTCAAACAATTTTACAAGCAGCTTAATAATATAACAAACAAACTGGATGGGGGGGAAAACAGAAGTAGTAGTAGATTACCTCCTATCAGTGGAGATTCAAATGTAAGGAGAGAGTCACGCTGAGTACTTCAGGATCACAGATACCTGATTAGGAAAGAAATGGCTATGTCTTCCAGGCCAATTCCCTGCCAGTGAGAGACTGTTCCCCCCAAATGACATTTTTGCCATGTTTTGCCACCTGCATGTAACCAGGTAGACAGCTTCTACTGCTTTTCTGAGATCTGAAATTGCAATACTGCTCTGGTTTCCCCCTGGGTGTAAACACTGCCATTTAATGAAGATAACAAAGGAGAAGGAAAGCCCAGGTGTGGCATCAGGGAGGAGCCATGAGTGCACTGCACACACGCTTGCTGGGACACTTGGCTCCTGGCAATGCAGCGCCACGTTGTCAATGCTCACACACCTGTGATCCCACCTCATAATGCTCTACTCTCCGCAGTTCTCTCAGCAATAAAAAGACTAAGCAAGAGAAGCACAGCTTTCAAAATACCTCACAGTTTGCTTCAAGTAACTTTAAATCTGATATGATTTTGAAGCTTTTATCCTGCTCCACTTCTTTTAAACCTGAACTTGTACTTTCACAGAGAATTTCTACAAGAGCTTCTCTGAAAATAATGTCTCTTATTATGTTGGTCCACAGCATCAGAGGTGGATGTTGGTGGTACGGCAGGAGAGGTTGAACCTTTCCACCAATATCCCATTACATTTTGTTGCCACGTGACAGATGGCAGCAGAGGGGCAGTCTTACAGAAAGGCATTTGACATGGAAGTGCAGATGGAGCAAAGGCGTGAAACTGAATTCCTCCATGCAGAAAAAATAGTACCCAGTGACATTCACTTGCTGAATGTTTATGGAGACCAAAGAGCGAATGTGAGGTGGTGGGTGTTGCCTTTCAGCAGTGGTTACAGACAAGGCATGTTCCAGATAGCCATGCACAGCTGTCACACCTCAAAATGAAGAGGTCTGAATTAGATCATGTGTACATATCAGCAAATTACAACCAGGAAACCATTTACAGAGCTGAATATTGGCTTCATTGCACTGGAAACAACAGTGGCAACACTGGAACATCACAAAGTTTGCAGCAGGTGGGACCCATGAATGCTTGTACAGGAACAGAAAGAACACTATATGCAGGATAGTCAGAATCTACTGAACTAACATGAGGCTGAAGGTGATACTTTCCCAGATCGCATCATTACTGGTGATGAAATGTGTTGTCGCTACTATGAGCTGGGGTCAAAATGGCAGTCCATGGAGTGGCAACATGTGAATTCATCATTAAAAGTTTAAGATGTAGCTCTCAGTGAGTAAAGCGATGTGCCCCGTTGTACGATCAATGAATATTAAGATGCTACAATTACAAAATAAACAAGAGAGTTTGGCAAAGCAGATAATGATAACAAAAACAGAATAGATAGAAAGCTCACCCTTATCCTGGGCTCACTTAGAAAACTCCAGAAGAGATCCTTCCCCACTGGTAGCCAGCTCTTAAATAGGTCTAGGAGAGGTGGAGCCTGGCTCCACCCCTTCCAGCAGCACAGCTGAATTGCCTTCACCTGTACTCCTCTGGCTGACTCATGGCTTGCCTCAGGTGATCAATCAGAGGTTCAGGCTGTGACTCAGCAGTTCCCATACACTTGTCTTTTGGGACAGGAAAAGGGTGATCCTTCTGGACTTCCTGGACCCTGAACACTCCATCAACTCTGATTGCTATATCTTGATCCTGACTAAGCTGAAGGCTTGAACTTCCACAATCAGGCCAGAAAAGAAGACAACCTTTCTCTTGCAACACAATAAATCCAGACCCTATACCAGTTGGAATACTGTTGAGTACATTGCCAGTCTTGGCTGGACTGTCCTGCCACACCCTTTGCATATCCAGATTTGGTACCTTCTGATTTCCATCTGTATGGATGATGAAAGATGGACTTTGTGGGCAACATTTTGAACATCACTGAAGAAAATGCAGAGCTAATGGTGGTGACTATGTTGAAAAATAATTTTCTGTAGCTGAGAATTTGCTCTTTCAAATAGTGTCATTGGGCTCTTTGTATCCATTAAGTGTCCGTGATAATAAATAGGAGGCATTGCTTTTGGAGTAATCTAAGTAACTTCCATTTTTTTTGTTATCCACATTCCTGTTAGTTTGTAAATAACAGTAGCACTCATTTTCTATACTTTTTTCCTTTGAAAACAAAACAAAACAATACTATGACTACTTTTGGCACTAAGCTTACAAGTCTGAAAGTGCAGTATTTAAATGATCCACGATACATTTGATTTGCAGCTGCATGCAGAGGAAGAAAAAGAGCCTATTTTAAGCTGCTGAAGCAGTCAGTCTTGGTGTTTCAGCTCACCATTATTTTCTCTCCCTAAGCAATGCCTAGTCAGCCACCATCCCAAGAAAGGCAATGCCAGCTTCAGGAAGAGTTATTCTCTGTTAAGTCTTCAGATCTTAAAGGGTGGTGGAAAACTTCACATTCTCCCAGCAGGAGAGCAGGACTCAGTGTAGGTGTAAATCTCTGGCAGCTGATTGTTGGAGCCCACAAGCTGTAACTTGTAAATAATTCACTTAGGCATAGAAAATCTGCATATGAGGATGAAATGTCATTTATAACTCATAGGATATTGGCTTGGCTGAGAACAAGTTTTCAGCTCCTTCATGTCATTAAATACCGCTAAGGAAGAAGGAATATAGATGATGTAAAATAAACTCTGCTTTTTGCTTGTAACTAGAAGAGGATGGCTAACAATAACTACACTGAAAATTAAACTCTCTGGGAGAGGAGGAAGCAGGTATTGTTTTTCTGAAAAGCAGTCAGCTCAGTACAAGTGTTGCAGTTTCTTTACCATTAACTCTGTCAGAACCTCATCCTTCACATTATTCATAGGGCTGGGCTTATAAGGAGACACTGAGCTGGAGGTGAGGTTCTGGAAGGTGCTGAGAATGTTTCTCTTTATTCATTTTTGTGACTTGGAGTGGTTTGCTGAGAGGAAAGATAGACAGAGCACCCCTCACTCAAATTCTGTGTTAGCAGAGGCAAGGTATTTTCACAAGTTGTGTAACATCTTACTTTCTGATATTACTATTACTGTTTTATATTCCTATCTGCAATACACCCTGTTTTTCAGATGTTTGTAATTTTGGCAGACCTTTATTTTTTTTTTTTTCTTCTTTTCTCAATCATTTGCCTAAAGCTTTTCATACCATCCCATGTTGAATGTGTTTGGGAACAAGTTCACCAAAATCCTCAGACAAATCATTGGTTTTATGGAGCAGAAGTAGGGAGAAGTCACTGTCTGAGAAGTCGTTGTTAAAAAAAAATTGGGAAAATGAAGAGCAAGATGAACGTATGGTTGGAAGGGGTGCAGGGAAGGAAATTGAGACTTAGCATTGAAGTAGGGTGCAGCCCTGGTAGTACTTGTGACCTGATAGCTAAATGAAGGATGCTTATTATCAGAGCGCTCGTTCCAAGTGGAATCGTGCCTTCAAAATTCATGGTATTCAGCTCTCTCACTTATCTGAGTTCTGCCTGTATATTGAATGTGGTAGGTATTAATACCCACTTTTCCACTAATTACCCTTTGTCCTCCTGCCATATGCATTGAAAGTAGAGGCAAAGGTATTCATTTTATTTTGGGCTATTCATAGGCTATCTTTAGTTCCTGCTACATTTGCCCTCTGTATCAGCTCCATTTATTCACTCTGTGTTCGCTTTTTATTTAGACAGCTGATGAAATAGCTATTTGTTTTAATCTCTTTTGCAAGGTTTAACTCAGCTTAATTTTCTGGCAAACTTTCCTTTTTGTGGGGAATCATTACTTTACCCCTGTACTGCCTGGCTAAGGAAATAGCTTTATTTGCTGTTCAGACCCTTTTCTCATTCTCTGATTCTGTACTTGACTCTAAGAACACAGTGTGGGATCGCTGCTCGCTTAGATGGGTCTGGAGTCTTTCCTCACAACCCTTTCCTTTGCCTTGCAGCCTGTGTGCTCTGCTATTCAGGTGACTTCCTTAAGTAGTTCATTAATCTCTGAGCACTCACATTTTCCTTCTGAAGACATCTGACAGATAACTCACTTTGAGTGTCTTTCCTAATGAAAACATCCTTGATCTGACAATGCTCTTGGTGCTGAAGATCGGCAGTCAATACTTTGCTTTCTACCTGCCTACCATGCACTCCCTGGCAAGCAGCTTACTCTTCCAGTTTCTGTATCAGCTTTGAAAAGTGGCTCCCTGATCATCCGTCATGGTCAGACATGCTTCTTCATGTGAACCTCACTCTTTTCTTTTTCCTAAGTGGAAATCTGTTTTCTTTTCTGCTCTGGCTCCTTGCTCTCTCCTTTTATAGTACAAGTTTTTTCGCTTTCTTCCTTGGTGCCTCGTCTTTTTCTGCCTGTTCGGGTCTTGCCTTTTATAAATTGTCTCATACAAAATGTCTTGCCTCTACAGATCCTTGTGGTATACCAGCCTGCTTCTGCACACAGCTGTCTTGACTTTCCCCCTGCATTGCTCCAAGCATGAGTTGAGCTTCACTTTTTAGGGAAGGAACAGATTACCCAACCATCTTTCATGAAAAAATCCACTGTGCTCCCTAGTTCCCCAGCTTCCCAAATAAATGTTTGCCTGATTTAAACCTTTGTGTTTGATTGTTACCCATATATCATACAGTGAGAAGAGTCTCTTAACAGACAGACTCCAAAACTGAATGGGTAATGAGTAGCTGCCCATAGACACACACACACACAGTGAGATGTCTGGCTCTCGTTAACTAGTCCTATGCCACCATAAAAAGGAAAGGAAAATGGAAGACAGCAAGATCATAGAATCATAGAATTCTTAGAGATGAAAGGAGCATCTGAAGGCCATCTAGTCCAGCTCCCTTGCAATGAACAGGGACATCCACAGCTAGATCAGGTTGCCCAGGGCCTGATCCAGCCTTACTTTGAAAGTCTCCAGAGATGGGGCATCAATCATGTCACTGGGCAACCTGTTCCAGTGTCTCACCACCCTCACTGTAAACAATTGTTTTCCTTATATCCAACCTAAATCTACCCTCTTTTGAGCTTGAAACCATTTCCCCTTTTTCTGTCACCACAGACCCTGCTGAAGAGTCCTCTTCTCTCCTGTAGCTCCCCTTTAGATTCTGAAAGGCCACTCTCAGGTCCCCTCGGAGCCTTCTCTTCTCCATGCTGAACAGTCCCAGCTCTCTCAGCCTGTTTTCATAGGAGAGGTGTTCAATTCCATGGATCATGTTTTTGGCCCTTCTCTGGATGTCTCTCAACATAGATCAGGATCCCATCTGTGCCAACAGCCACCACTGTTCTTTGCAGTCCTACTATGATTGAAGGTCACAAGAAGGGAGGAGACATTCACTGTTTTGTACTGAAAGACCAGACAGTTTTATCCCTGTCTAGAGGATGGAAAATACATGACAGGTGAGTAAGCAAACAGCTGAAGATAAGGAAGAAGGTGAATGGACTTTCTTGGGGTGGCAGCCTCTGTGGTATCAGTAGTCATGGGTAGGTGCTGTCATACAGACAAACCATACAGCTGCGATTTGTATGTGTGGTAACAAATGGAGGGGGAATGAAAACAAACCATCCAACCCCCCAGAATCTCATGAAACAGGCACTATATCTGCAATGGACTCAGAAGTTAAAAAAAAAAAAAAAAAAAAAAAAAAAAAAAAAAAAAAAGAGAGGAAAAAAAAAAAAGAGAGAGAAAATAAATAAGTTATTAGTAAGTGAGTAAATAAATAAATGTATAAAAAATCACCACTACCCATATCAAAAGAAGAAGAAAAACCCAAAATAACAGTATGAAGAAGAAAAGCTCTCAAAGTAAGGCCTATTAGGGAAACAAGAAGAGGAACTTTTGAAATAAATTCAGAGAAGAAAAAATCATGGAGTAAAGGTAGGCATTAATAAATGAGGAGGAAGATTAAATCAATGATGGTTCTAAATTGGGTAAACTACTGAAATGCATTATAAAAACCTGTTAAAAAAATAAGGAGAAATGGATAATTAAGAAGCAATGACAACTTTGTCAAAGCTATTGATGAAAAGCAGGTAAGAGAATACTTAAAGCATCTGAATATATATACAGATCAGCAGGTGTGCATGCATTTCAGAGTGTTAAGGGAATTAGCTAATGAACTTAAAGAACACTCGCAATTATTTACGGAAAGTTACAGAGTCTGATAGGAAAGTACCAGGGAGCCAGGGGAAAAAAGCAAATGAAATACTGAACTTCTGAAGGTAGAAAGTAAAGCTTAAAAAATGCATCAATCCAGCCACTATGTGTCCAGTTTCTGTGGTGTGTATGTTAAGAGAGAAATCAAACCATAAGCACAATTAACAGCATGGAATTAATATTATGGAGAATAGATCATGCCAGACAAACTTTTTATATAAATTTACAATATTGGGCAAAAGTAGCAAAGGAAAGGCAATGTATCTGAACTCTCCTGAAGCGTGTAGTTATGGGGCTGCCTCAAATCTTACTTGAAGTATGAATTAAAATTGATGTGAATGTCAGCTTTGTCACGTAAACTGAGAGTGAACTGAAGGACCATAAAACAAGGAAAATGATAAATTGTGGTGTTGAGCTATTGGGAGCTGCCTGCAGGGGTGCTGCACAGGCATCTGAGCTAGACATAGCTTTATTTAACATTTTTTATATTGTGGGAATGGGTGGGGGTGGACAAGGTGGAGAGTAGCAGATTGGGTCTCTATTTGGTCTGCACTACTGCAAAGTTGATAAGTAAAAAATAAAGAAATAATAAATAATAAAGTAAATAATAAAGTAATGATAAGGCTTGTAAGTGACAGTCTAGGTGACAGCATGCAGGGGAGAGAAAATACAGCAGTGAATATCTTTGCAGCTGTTCAAATCAGAAGATGCTGCTTTCCAGCCTGGATGCAATACACATGTCCGGAGGATTTTCAGTGTTATCCAAAAAAAAGCAAAACAGGAAGTTATTTCAAAATCTTAAATGAAAATGCTTCATCTTGAAAATGTCAAAGCATTATGCTTTCTTACAGAAAAAAAAGATATGAAGCCAATGCTGTTTGGCTTCCTCAAGAGTCCTTCTGACAAGCTCCAGCGACAGTTTACTTGTATGTAGCACGGTTGAGGCTGCATCAAAAATAGTGTGTACAGTTTGGTACATGTCAATCTAGAAATGTCATCAAGAAATTGGATAGAGTCCAGCACAGAGTAATCCAAATGATTAAGAGTCTGGGGGGGATTCATTTATACAGAAGATTAAGTGAATTATATTTTGATTAGGAGTAGAATTTAACGGTGTGTAAGTATCAGACAGACATCAATACCAAGTAGGGAACAGGATAATTTAGGACAGTCCCAGAGTTTTTGATGCGATGATCAAAAGAAAAATTCGACAGGATATCAAGAAGTTCAGCTGTGATTTTGATTGTATGTTTCCCTCTTTTTGATTTCAGAGTGGACCTCAGAAGTAACAGAGGAAGTCCCTGCTTCTGGAGTTGTCATTGAAGGCAGCATATGGCTCTCCTGCAGTCAGGGATGGATCCTGCAGTGCGATCTAGCCAGCCTTCACACCTCCGATTCCCACAACCCCCACACAGAGGTCACCACTTTCAGCTAGGAGGCTCTGTGCAGTCGCAGTCAGCACCCATTCCCCAGAGTGCTTATCTGGTAAGTTACCTTAACGCAGGTTAATGAGAAGAGCAGCCAGTAAAGGAAATCCCAGGGGCAGGTGGATGGGTGAGGAGCTGCATTAGCTGATCACTAATGTTTATTTCTTTGTAAAAATAAAAAGCCATGAGCTGTAATTGTGTACATCTGCAGTCAGTGCTTGCTCTTGAGGATGAAGACAAAATCATAAGACAGCAAGGTACGAAATGACAAATCCAAGAAGCTGTAGCCATAGCTATCAAAAGCACTGCAACATGCCTTTCTCAAACTCATGTCTGAGAAAATGTTTAATAATTTATTTTTTTCCCAAGATGTACCAGAACAGACCTAAACAGACTTACAGATTCAGAACTGAAAGTGCATGTGGTCTGAAGAAATCTCATATTTAAGGCAAACATTGGTAATAATTAAAGCATAGCTATTGACTTGGAGTCAAAACTTCAGTCATTTCTGCCATCACATGTCCTACTGTATCCATTTCTGAGATGCTGGAGAACTGCCATAATATTCATATTCTAACAACTTACTTAGATAAAAAGAGTGATAGCTGTCCTGTTTCCTTAAACCAGGCACCTCCAACCTGCAGCCTGTGAGCTGCACTCTGCCTGGCCCAGCAAGCAATGTGGCTACCCCCCGTCCTCTACCATCTTAGTGGCCCTGGGCTGGCATCCATTGCTCATCAACAACCAAACGTAGGTGTGCTATTGATGCAGTCTGGGCTGAAACAAGGACACGAGGAGGGCAGTGCTGTGCCGCGCTGACTCAGGTGATGGCAAATAACTGTATGTATTTTGATGCATTGCCTAAGCGCAGTCCTGTGAAAGGTGTGTAACCTTATTTTCCGTTCTGACAAAGGAAATTTGAGAACAGGTTTCAAGATTTCAAAGAAATATATTTAGTTCATCAATGTATTTGAACTCCAGTTTCATTTGACATAAATACATCTTTCAAATGGTACATATGGAGTTGCAATCAGATATTCAATTCAAAAATCTGATCATGTCTCTTTATCAGACTTTTATAGGAGATAATAATCCCTCACTTCACAATCACGCCTTATTCATGTTACCATTTTTAGCAGTACACATATTTGTGAACAAATATTGCCAAGGATGAAGCAAAGGGAGAGTAAAATTTCATCAGACTCTCTGATGAGCACCTTGAGAGCTCACTAAGAGTTGCCACCACTGCTATCACATCAGACTGATGCATTAGCTTCACAAAAACAAATATCCCACTACTTTTATGTTTTTGTTCTCTTCTTTTTTGTTTTGTTTTGTTTTTAAATAAAAGTATTAAAATTAAAATAAATGTTGCTACATACAATAACTATGTTATATATTTCACAAGGGCTGCTCCAAAAGTAGTGCCTCCTATTCTATTATTTTGGCCCACAACATCAGAGGCGAATATTGGTGGTATGGCAGAAAAGGTTGAACCTTCCCACTGTATCCTGCTATATGTTGTTGTCACGAGACAGATGGCAGCAGAGGGGCAGTCTGACACAATGGTATCTGAAATGAAAGTGCACATGAAGCAAAGTTGTGGAGTTAGATTCCTCCATGCAGGAAAAAGTTGCACCCATTGTCATTAATCAGCACTTGTTGAACACTTAATGAGACCAAACAGTGGATGTGAATACAGTGAGGAGGTGATGTGTTTCTGCAGTGATGACAGCATCAGCAGGTCACCTCCGCTGATGAAGATTTTTACAAGCTTGGAATGTGGACACTTGTTCTTTGCTGGTGAAAATGCAGAGCTAACGATGGTAACTATCTTGAAAAATAGTGTTTTAGAACTGCTAATTTGCTCTATCAAGTAGAGTTACTGTGTTCATGTTCTCACTGAACCTGTTGTAGTTTCCATGGAAATAAATAGCAAGCATTACTTTTGGAGCAGTCTATGTATTTGCAGCCCACAGCAATTCTTCTTCATGCAATGTGGCCCAGGCAAGCCAAAAACTTTAAGCCACAGCTTGAAGTGAGATTAATTACAGAATATAAGCCTGTGAACAAAAACGTTCAGCCAGAGCTGTGGGCTTGGTGTTGAAATCTATTTTTATCATCTATATTGGTAGCTGTGAAGCCAGATCTCCTCACTAGAATTAAAGATACCCATTAAAATCAAACAGGAATATTTCCTAATAGCACAGTTCTTAAACATCATCTTTGGTTTAACATTAGCCTAATTCCTACACGTTTATCAGCAACTTATTGAAATGCTGCCTTATTGCTTGTGTGCACCAGTGACAGCTCTGCTGAGAGGGTTGGGCTGTGGTGTGACCTCTCCTTGGTGCATCTCCTGAGGTGCAGAGCCTCCTCCACACTGCACAGTCCTTCTCCTGCAACTTTCAGCTTCCCTGTCCCTGCAGCAGTGGGAACAGGAGGTACAGCAGCTTCACTGCTGATGTAGGGTGGAGGCCCATGCAATGGGAAAGGACTGGCTGAAATCACAGGCCCTGTTTGGTCTCTGGGCAGTGTCCAGTGCACAGTGGTAGGGTAGGTCTTTTCACCACAGCATGACATCCTCCTGTTCACGGGCACTTCCTGCTGCTCAGAAATGCATCCAGCCTTGGAGAAATTCTCCTCAGAAAAGTTGCCTGGATGGAGTACTATAAAAAGGATGTATATTCCAATTTAAAATATGCACAGATCATTCACCGAGGTAGCAACCATCCTTTTTCCCTTCCCCCAAGAAAAAAGTGTAAATCACATCTTCTCAACAAGGCAGGTAGTGAGGATGACAAAATTCTTACATTCTTAAAGTGTTATTGGAGAAAAAATGTCACCTCCATGCATAATTGCATAACTTTACTATCTGTCATTTTCTATCAATCAAAAAAATGTTATACTTGAATTTGAGGACAAACATGTCTAATAAGATTTTAGATTGACAGCTGAATGGCTGTACTCAACCTTATTTTAACTTTATTTTTTTGTTGTTGCTCACTAGATCAACATAGAGAGTATTATACCAAAGTTAAGCGAAACAAATACTCAGATATATTAATCCCTCATGCACACTTTACTTCAAAAAATAGCATTTCTTTCCCTGTAGATTTTGCTAGTCAGCTCCCTTCAGTGTTGCCAGCACTGCAGCAGGAGTCTAATGTTTCTTCCTTTGTGTTTCCAGTGCAGTATTGCCAGATTTTGTCTCAGAGATCAGTGAAGTGTTTGATGACGTGTGCCCAGCAAAAATGCCCCTCTTTTTCCCAGCCTCCCTTGTCCTGGTGCAGGGCTGTGCTGTCCTTTGAGGGAACAGCTTCTTCTGTACTTCTCTCACTGTTGCCTTTTGCCATCCCTCTGCTGATCTTGGTGTTCAGGGTTTTCAATGGTCTCCAGTTTTGCAAATCAGGGGATTTGTTCTTCTTCAGAAGTGAGAATAAGATGATACTTGTATTCCATTCTGATTATTCCATTCTGATTACGGCAGCCCCTTTCCTGTCTCAGTGTATTGCTTTCTGTCTTTGTTGACCTCAGAGTCCTTTTTGACACTCCTGAACATGCCAAGGAACATCTTGCCACCATTGGCCCTTCTCCTTGAAGGTGCTGGTTTTCTACCTTGAGGTTTTCTCTATACCCTTTTTGTCTTTCCCAGACTTCCCATCCCTGAATAAGCTACCAAAAACCTGTTCCTCGGTGCCACAGTTTTCTTCTTTGTGTTCATTTTCAGTTGGTTAAAGTACTTTTCAAACCTAGGATTCATTATTGCTTGGACCTACGTCAGCCTCCAGATGAAATAGCTATGGTCTATCTCTGCTGATCCCTTTGAAAGCCATTGCAAATGCTCTAGGACAGACTGTAAAATGATTAAAAGGGCACCAGGTGCACAACAGAGGTAGATGTCTAATCTTGGCCATCTTCTACAGTTTCTTTCAGTTCTGTGCATGAAGCCATTGTTTCACTCTTCAAAATAAAATACTCGTTGGTGAGGACTATAGGTAAACAAGGGGAAGGAAAGTCTGGTTGCTTTAAGAGAAAAGATGCCTCACTCCAGTCTTCCACAAAGAATATGGTTATTTCTCATTAGAGTACCTCAAAAGAGTACCATGGTGACCTCCATGTACTCATACTGTAAAAGCAGGTCTAGTGTCAGGGATGTCTCTTGCTTCCATGCACATCTGGATGAGCAAGTTGCACTCTACCCCACTTGAGTGGACAGCTCAGGAAGAGGGATCACAGACTTCATTGGGCTGATCCACTTTACTGAAGAAAGAAGCAGAGATAAGACGGAGATTTTGTATCTACACTTGCAATGAGTGTTGTGAAAGCAGTGGGATAAAGATTCCTGGAGTTAAGCTTCATTTAGCTTATTGGCACTGGAAGAACATTGATACTGGAGCAGCCTGGGCCTAGGTATGTAGGAGGCAAAGCATGAGCTTTTATTACGTTCTTCTGTGGTTGCATTCAAGCTGTCCTGAGTATGTCTGAACATGTGGAAATTACACCCCTGATTGCAGCGTAGATCTACAGGTCCCAGCAGTTCCAGGTCTGCTTCAGAGGCAACACCGTACATACAGTGTGTTGCTCACTGCTTGTGGCAAAGCCACAAATGAGTCTCCAGGGATTGTTCTTGGTGAAGCGTCAATACAGGGGAGATGTTTATCTTCTAGTCTCTTTAATGCATCCTTTTTGAGTTTCTGAAATTATTTAGCCTAACTTAATGACAAATGAGCAAGTATTTAAAGGAGCCTTCATATCTGCAAGAATAACCAAGGAGCCAGATGTCAAAATGCGATCAGCCAAAGTCACAATTAAGTGCAACTCAGAGTTTATATAGCCACAATTAATTGCAGGCACAAAACTAGAACTGCAAGGATGCGGTCATTAAAAAAATAAGAAGATTGAGGTGAGACATTCTGAGCATCCATGCTATTATTAAAATTAACAGTAAATACTTATCTTTTTTGCTTTGCAAGATCTTTCACGTTCAATCTCTAAAATCTCTTACAAACTGCAGAGGTACTGTGTCATAATATCCAATGAAAGAAAAAATGCTAAGACTCATAGCAAAGTATAACATCGAATTAGACTTGTTTAGCGCTGATATCACACATACTGCTCTGGCCTGATCTTTTTTAACTGCAGAGAGCAGTCCTTTTGCAAAATTGGAAGAGAGTTTTGATTTTACTGCTACTTCTCTACTGGAGATATTTCTGTTTCCAGATGCTTATCGTTTAGAACCAAGGTCCCACCGTAAAGGGGGACCAAGGTGGGTGGTTTGCTAGGGCCCTTTGCTGGGCAGCCATGTGCAGTAGTGTTGAGGAGGTCTGGCAGGACCACATGTCCCTGGAGGAGCCGTGCTCTGGCTGGACCTTTTCCAAAAACGATTTCCTCTGTTCCCTGCAAGCAGCAATCAGAAATCATCTTCCTCAAAGGCAAAATGTTGTAGAAGTCCATGCACATGGAAAACAGACAGCCTTTATGTTGGTGGAGGTGGAGGGCTGGAAGGGGTCTTGCTTTCTTGTGGTGACTTAAGAAAATACTCCAGCAGCCGCTGTTCCCCTTCTCAGTGGAAAGTATTAGTCCATAGGGCTGTGCTGGCCAGATTTCTCTGCCTGTCAAGCTGCAGGCTCAGCAGCACAGTGGCAGGAGCCCAAGAATTGCTCAGAGCGGCGCGTACCTGCCTGCTTCTGGTCTCGCCCCCAATCGTCCTCTCACCTCATGAATATCCAGAAAGGGCAGATGGAGAGGGTGTCAAAGAGGCCTCGGGGGTGGAGGAGAAGACGGCCACAATCTCCTCCACCAGTGCTCTTGCCCGCCAAGAACGAGTGGCTGCACTGTGCGACATGCAGACGTGGGCAGGTGACCTGCTTTTTCTGCTGACAGCAAGCTGGCTGCAGGCTGCTCATGCAAGTGTCTCCTGTCCCCTGAAGCTGTACCCTTTGTCCCATTACACGGTTTCTGCCAGCTGAGCTAGGGGGAGCAGTAGCCATTGGTGAGCCCCTTGGCCCTCAGTGGAAAGGATGAGCTTTATGCCTGTATTTTGGCAACCTTTTTCTTTCCTTTTTGACCTGTTTTGTTATGATGCTTTGGTCAGAAAGGCTTCTCCATGTCCTGCCTTTTGGCGGTTACAGTGGAATGGCCACCTGCAATGGTGGGGTTTTTTTTTGCTTTTTTGTTTGTTTGTTTGTTTGTTTTGTTTTTTATTTTTATTTTTTTATTTTTTAATCTTTTTTAAAAAAAGAAATCAAACCCATGCAATGTTTATTGTCTTGGCCATTACATCATTAGCCCCATATGTTCTCAGTGTTTGTGTTTCACCACAATGAAGTGGAATTGATACTGGGGAGCAGAAACTGGTGATGCCCCCACTTTGCTAATGAATTGGTAGAAGAAGGGAGTGAGCTGAAGGAGCCTTTTCTCTGTCTAGAACTGCCATCAATTTTAGGTGTGACTGTGTCTGCTAAGCTGCTTCAGCTTAGTGTCGATATTAGTGGAGGATACATAAGGCTGAAATCTTATGACTCTTAATATCAAAAAGCTTTCAATATTGCTCTTAGGACCACACCTGAAATAAGGTCTTGCTATAGCCCACATGCCATAACACTGGATTTCCTTCAATTGAGACGCCAAAATTACATTGCTAAGATATAAGTAGTTTACATAATCCCAGAATGCAACATGGGAAAGATTTCAAAATAAAAATGAATAATAAGATCAACATTTATTGTTTTTTTCCTCCTACGCTGCCACTGAAAATTCCTATCGGTGTGGCTTTATATGAATACTTCTCCAGAAGTAAATTATGAGCAAAATTCAAAGCCACCATAAATTAAATGTGCTTTTCTCCTGCTTTGGTGTACAAGACTTTCCATTAAGCTAGCCCCATATAATATACCTTGGATGTGTTCAAGAAAGCCCTGTAAATTATAGTAAGTATTTAAAATGGTAAGTAGACATTGAAAAAGGCCACATTAGGATTAATGAATGAAAGGGTTGATACTGAAAATGCACTTGTAAATAAATAACATGAAAAGTAAAGATGACACACTGTTAGGTTAGAGTTACAAGTGGGAGTATGATGATAAATCACACAGCGGTTTGTCAAAGCATTGCCTGTGGGGGCACATATTCCTCAGGCCCTCTCTTCCCTTCCTCTAGAGAGAGACCTCTCCCTTTCCATGCTCCCAATTGCATGTCCAGGAGGCTGATCAAACATGCCTAGTTTCACTGCTGCCTTTCTGTGCTTGAAGAACATGTGGCTGGCCAGGAGCGATGTATGCCTCTCACAGTTCTGGCTGGAGGGAGGCAGTACTCGTCACCATCTCTGGCTACTTGGCCTTAGAATTTACCTTCTGTGCTTTGCCAGAATTGCCACTGAACTCAGATATGTTTCATGGACCAGGCACTTGGGTGGATGGTCTCATGCCTACTTTTGTGAGCAGTGAGTTAGGTGATGAGAAGAAAGCAAGGGAAAGCTGAGGGGTTCCCTCCAAGGAAAGATTTCTCCATGTTTTCATTGTTCCAGTGTAAAGTCTGTGTGTACTGACTACAGATACTAATATAGTAGAGCATCTCATTTTGTATCCCTTTCTGTGGCTCTTAGACCAGAAAACATAAATGTGTCAATACTTGCAGATCACTTGGACTGTGAAAAACACCTGCTTACTTATGTTAGGGTTTCCAAGTCTGAGAGAGCAGTATAAGGTCAATAAGCCTTATGTAGCTTGGATCAGAAGTCCACATTAAGATTACCTCTGCTATGAAATGGTAATAATATGACTGTACACAGTCAGATTCTGGCTCCTGGTGACATGGGATGAATCCAAAATGTGATGACTGTAATAGAGCCACTTGGGTTTCAGAGTAGCAGAAGATGGGATCAGGATGTGGCATGTACACTACATGAAGTGATGGGTGGGTACATTTTTATAACCTGATTTTACTTCCCTCCATGGTATTCAATTTTATCCACATCGGTCCATTGAGAAAACAAGGTTCTGCTCTCAGTGAAGTGTTTATGGGCCCGTACAGCCATAGGAATACCTTTTATGTGCCCGTGGCACTTTGAATATCTTTGAATGGGAAAGAATCTTTGTGGGCAAGAATAAATCCACATACTTTTTGGTCTGCCATGCGAGGAAGGGCAGAGCGGCAGTCAGTGCTACCTAAATCTTTGCCAGACCCCAGGGAAGGATTTAAGTTCAGGTTTCCTATTTGAGTAAGCACTAGGAACAAATGGTAACATAAAGGTTAGTAGAAGATTATAAATAGGATAATAAATGGAGAAGGAAGGATTATACTACCACATTAGAAATCATTTGAAGGGAAGGTAGAAACTCTCATGCTTTGCAATAATTTCTGAGTGCCCAGATTGATGGTAATCTATCTGTGTTATTTATTATAGAGATATATGTTTTGATATAATTTTAAAAAACAGCTTGTTAAATTACTGGAGCTACAAATATAGTAGAGCACCAAAATTCTAATAGGCTGAAGTAGGATGTTAATGGTGTAGAAATAAATATTTGCTGTGGCGATGTGTCTGAGCATACCCAATCAGCTGACGGAGGAGGAGAATGTTTCTCATGCGGACAGTATTAGCTTACTAATTTGGCTTATGTTTTTGAATACTCCTGAGTAATTGTTTGATTTCCGCCAGATAAGCCCAGATAACTGATAAAGATGAAGAAGACACAGCCCACGCATGGATAGGCTGCATGCAGAAAGAGTTAAAATTAGCCCATTCACTTTGAGCACTTTATCCAGCTTGGTGCAGTGCATAAAACTGAGAAGTCAAATAGTGTGTAGTAAAAGAGTTGAGTTGGTAGAAAGGAAGTAACGATCTCTGCTCTTTATTGGTCTCCATAACCAGAGTCTGAGAGTTACTCACAGCCACCAGTTTGCACAGTCACACAGTGGTATCCAACCAACGTATGCAGGAGTGTGCACCAACATGTGCCCAAGGTGAGCAACATCCTTTGGGCATGTTGGCCTGGCTGGAGTCCCACCTCATGCAACAGGGGAGAAATGTTAAAGCTATGCCACTGATGGTAGAGGAAGATGTGGACAACAGATGCCCATGACTTAATTATTACACAAGTCATAATGTTGCTGCCTGAAAGCAGTGGGAACTAGCTAAAGAGGATGGCAAGCAAGGACGGAAAAGGAGAGAGCTACAACTGCAGTGGAGAGGGCACTGAGGATTTCGAAAAGATAATCCCCATTATTTGGCTGTCCACACCTCATTTTACCATAGTTTGATTGGGAAGATCTCATTGTAACTTGTGCGTGTTTGTGCCAGGTAACCAGATTGCTCACTGCTTTTGACATGTGCCTGATGTGCCAGGCTGCCCCGGGAGCTGCTGGGCTCTGCTGAGGAGAAGGGCATTCAAAAAGCAGGCTGGGTTCATGGTGCAGAATTCTTCTACATCGTCCATCCCCACAGAGCTCTTGGCAGGTGTCACTTCTCACCGCAGGTACGCTGGTAACACTCCAGCAGCTCTGTGAGTCACCAGGCGACCTCTGCGAAGTTGAGCTCAGCTTTGTATCTGTGCTTTTAAAAGGTTTCCTTTTGTTTAAGAACATGTTTGTTGCTTTTTACCTGTTTCTCCCACTCTCAGGCTTTCAGACTATGAGCTTAGTGTAGCAATCAGGAAATTACTAGCATCAACCTAATTTTAGTATTTGTTCGTGCATTGCAAAGCAACTTGCTACGCAAGAAAAAAAAAGCACACAGTTAAGCAATATTGGTACAATATGTCAGACGTAGCAATATTCTCTGTGATTATCACTCCATACAATTTTCAAAGCAATGATGAATTGTGACAGATCCTCCTCTGAAGCATAGTGTATGAAATCAGTGGAGGTATATCAGCTTACATCAGCTGAGGATCTGGGCTACAGTTCCAGTTTTCTGCTGGCACCTTTTCACAACAGAAGACCACCTGAGATGAACTGAGAGGTAACCTCTCTAAGGTGCTCTATGCTCTGTGCGAGAAACCCTGGGAGTGTTTCGAGCTCTCTTGGATAAAGAGCTGCAGCCACTGAGTCTTGAAAAGGAATATGTATCTGGGAAGTCTGGCATAAATATAGGAAACTCTTCCCCCTTTTTTACTGGGGAGTCCTCGGTCAGCTACTGAGTTTATGAACTGGCACATAAAAAAGCTTTCAGTAATGATGGCAGTGGGAAGCAGAATGTCATAGAATCATAGAATGGCTTAGGTTGGAAGAGACCTGATAGATCATTCAACTTCACACAAACAATTTAACTAGAAGGGTACTCCAGCACAGTCTCAAACATTTTGTCACAGATAATTATAATGGCAGTGCAATTGCAGTAACATGGGACCCATTACAGTGCCATGGGTGCTGCTTAAGCTTTACAGGGAGAGATCACCATCTTCTGTGTGTGAATAGCGGTGTGTGGGGATTAGCAAAGTGTGAATTAGCGCAGTTCTGCTGACTGGCTAAAAAGATGCATATCCCTTTTTCTTGACATTTAGAGGCGAAGAGGAGTTAATTCAGAAAGGACCAAGTTTCTGACACTTTTAATAATAAAGTAACACTTCAGAATGATAGTGTGAGATGAACGATTTGTAATGACCAGTGTAACAATGTGAGAGAGGCGTGCCATGAGCTTCTCTCTCTGTTAATATGTCTGAGACTGTTCAGAGTTACCATCCTTTAGGAGCTTTCCTAGGCATTTCTTGTTATTTATACGTGTCTTTTTCCAAATCTGCCAAAAATGCTGTTTAAAAAGACCACACAGAGAACTGATCTACCTTACACAAATGTCTAGTGGGAAATAGTCATGTAAATTTTGATTTACTGAATGCACAAAAGAGGGAGGCCACCACCTAAGAAATGGATGACAGCATCTGAAAGTGGTTCCAGCATTTTAAAAGCAATTATGGGGGGGTAGATTTATGCATGAAACCTGCTCTGTACATTAACTAAATTTGTGAGTTTAATCACTGGAAGGAGAAAACCAGCTATGAAAGACCCAAAGTAACAAGTCATTGTAGATATTCCCTTGAGGACGTAATTTGTGTCAGTGTACACAGACAGGACTGCGCATATGTGTCACAAAAGTGACAAAGGAAAAAAGTGAGCATCCTAAAAAAGCAAATATGGGAGAATGCTGGAATCTGTGGCTTCCCAAATAAAGAAAATAAAGCTGTGACTATGTGAAGATTTCTTAGCATGGGAATGGCAAAGGAGTAACACATTCTTCACTCCAGTGGAAATTAATGGAGCATGCATTCCTCATTCTCAGTCTATTTGAGGCTGCAACGGGGGATATCACATCTGGCAAAACTACTTTGAGTCATGTTATACCACTTATAACATCATCTGGACCTTAGGAAACAGTTTTCTGAAAATAAGGAATGCTGTACAGTACCTGACATTAGCCTTGTTGAAAGGTACTGATAAGTTGCAGAGGCCTAAGAAATTAAGGGCCACATTTACATGGAATTTTCCTGCACTTTATTACAGTCAATTCCCTGTTTTTGTAATTTTAACAGCCCTTTTCCCTTCAGTGCCTTCCCCAGAGCAAGCAGGGGGTGCCTGTTTGTGAAAAGGGAACAAATCCATCTGAAAGGAGAGCATTTGGGACAACCACAGAAAAACCACGTGCCCAGAAACTTTACAAAATCTGATATAAATTGAGAGCATTCATTATTAATAGAAATACTATTTTCAAACTATGTCGCGCTTTCATCTCCAAGGATTTCACATGCTACAGTCCTGATACTGTGTTTGTAGTCCTAATTCCCACAGTTAGCTTTATCAGATCTGATGGAATTAGTGGTGTGAGGACGATGCACGCTTTGTAAAGCTGTGCAGAACTTGGCCACAGACACAGACAGCTTTTTAAAAACTTAACTCCTTCTGGAATGGAGAGGATTGTCCTCCAGTTTTTCTATATATTCTAGTATACAGCATTGCCTTATTGGAAGGAGGTGTTTTGCAGCACATGGATGGCGATGTTTTTCAAAAGCACAATACGACACTAGCACTGGTCACAGAGGAGACGAGCCCTGCTTTGTTAGGACCCACAAGTGAAACTTGCATGCAGCATGTGCAGGGTTCACATTCTCCTTCTCGTTCCTGCTCCACAGCAAGTGTGAAATGGCAGCATTCTGATGTCCAGCAGCATCTGAATTAACACGGGCAGAGCCAGTAGTTCAGGAAGCACTCAGAGCTGGCTGGAGTTCATAAGCCGAGCTGATGGGAGGCTAGAAATGCAAAAGAGAGGAGGAAAGTCTTCACAACCACAGTTGCAGATACGGGCACCCCTATACATGGAGGCCTTTCAAAAAAACGCCTGTACACAAACATTCTCTTGGGATTGTTCATCATCTAACATCAGTTAGCTTAAGAATCCCAGGGAGGTGATCACAGCCTAATGCAAAAACACTGGTGTTAATGTATCTGTGTGTGTGTGTGTAGGGATAAAAAGATTTCCAATTGCTCTGTTCAGTCAAGAGATCAGTGGCCTCTATAGAAGGTTATATAGAGTGGCATGAAGCTTACTGCCCAACGTAAACCTATGCCCTTGTTTAAAATGTACGGAGAAGCTCATTTCTGCATTAGAAATACAATGTGCAGATTTTATTTTTTGATGTTTAGCTGTTTCCAACAGTGGTTATAAAAAGTCCCCAGTGCCCCATCCTGCACCCATGATTATAAAAATATTTAAAGTTACAGAATGGATATATGGCTGGGCAGACACATATTTTGATTTATGTTATACTATGGCTTAGGCACACATTTGAAGGCAAGGTTTTTGGCTGACAACAGCATCACAGTAACAGTCTTCTGGTCATATATTATAGTGCTGACCCCTGAAAATTATCAAGGTTTAACACAAGGCTATAATATAGGGTTTCTGAAAACTCTACATAAACAATAGACAACACAAAAAGTCATATTGCTATTTATGTGCCATCAAATCACATTAGGAGGGATTTGACCACATAAATAGTAAAATGACTTTTTGGGAATATGGAAATTAAAGCAAAATGTTTCAAATAGAAACCATAATTTATAGGAAAAAAATCACAAATATCCAACCATGTTATGTAAGTAGAAGAGTAAGAGGCAAAAAGAAAAAGGAAGACTTCCTGGAACCTTTTCAATATACTTTTGTGCAAGGTTTTTTTTTGTTTTTTTTTTTTTTTAATGCACCCAATCAAGGATGCATCCTGTCATGTCATATCATTATTACCTATATTTACCGTATTATATTTTGTGCTACGTGGGAGTTGACTGATATCTATGTTGTCAGCTGTTTGCCAGCTGTTTGCTCCTGGGATGAGAGGGGTGAATTTTAGCTTCTCAGAATCATCGAAATAAACAGCATCATTTCTCTTTGTTCTTTCTTTGCTGTGTGAAAATGATTTGAGAATAGGGAAACTTCCCAGTCCCAGAATCTCACCCCCAGGATTTTCTTGAATCAGATGTGAATGCATAGCAATATTTATTTGCTTCTCGTTATTTGGTGATGCCAATGAAAGCCGTAGATTAAGTGATGATAATAATTGTGGCAATTATGGAATATTTGGAGCGTAATGAGTGCTTTAATGATGAGTGTGAAAGCAAGGAGACACTCCAAAGAAAAGTTAATTACCCAAAGGACCTAGTTGAAGTTGATGGGTTTTTGCCCTTGATCTTTGTGTGGATTGGACTGTACATGGGCAGGAGGTCTATACCTTGTCCCACTAGCCATACACTTGGAAGAAAAATTAAGTCACTACCAGTGCTGGCAGTTCCTACTCCATGTTTTGGGAGGTGAAGGTGAGGAAGGGGTTGTGATATGTCTGGTGCATTGGATGATGGAATTTCTCCCCTATGATCCTTGCTCAGAAAAGGCCTAACACACTGCTTACCATGAAACGTGTGAGCAGTGCTACCCACTAAAAGTGAATTTGCCTCGTGGGATGTGAATGGAACTATTCATTTGCTTAATGTTTATGACAAGCCTCAGTGGTTTTCTGGAGAGATGGTCAATATTTTTACCCTGTGTTTTTAAGAAAAAAGTCGTTTTTATTCCAAGATAGCAATAAACAGTGAATTTTTGGAAGATTAAAGCATCAAGGAGACTTTACATGTCACAATTTTGAATGCACATTTCCCTTTGAAGTCAACAGAACATGTGTGTGCAGAAGGACAGAGATATAGGGCAGCAAAATTTCATGACGTTGTGCCTTAGGAGCCACAAGCAACAGGGGTTATCCAGAATCATTACATGAGCTTTTAAAGCAAAAGTTGCCTGGAAAAGCTGAAGAGAGTGGAAGGCCTATAGATGAGGATCAAGAGTCAATCTAGAGGCGAGAGTCAGTTCCAAAACCAGGGAGATGTGATTTAATGAAGAGCTATGCAGAGACTGAGTGAGAGTTTGCCAAGGGCAGGTGAGCAGACAGACCAGGAGCACAGAATCTTAGAGTCTGCTGCCTCTGGGAAATCTGTTGAATCAAGAAGGCTATGATTATTTTACACCTTGGATTATTTGTGTTTGCTCAAGCAAGAAAACTATTTAGCTATTTACTTGCTTGCCAAAAGAAAACAATTAGCTAGCATTCTTAGAGATGTTCTTAAATGTGAACATTATTTTTGTTTAGCAAAACATTGCTTTTATTTATCAACCTCATCTGGGAGACCCACAAGTACTTTGGATCAGAGCTCTTTGTGTTTTTTTTTCTCTCCATGTGAGCTACATCTGGAAAAATGCTAAACATCAAGCGAGAAGTGCTCAGTACTTACCCACACTGCCTGGCACCTCTATGAAAGTGCGATGGACAGGGATAAAGACTGGAAAGATGAACTATTCCCTTTGGGTAACAATTTCAAAATAGTAATCGCTTATTTACACTCTTATTTACACATTTTACTTATTCCTTCATTTTCTACCAACCTCCTAAAAACGCTGCTTTGCCCTTGCTGGTTTCCCTGTTAGGAATGGCATCAGCAGCAGTATCTGGGTTTGGAGGATGAGTGTGCAGGAAGGGGAAGGAGAAGAGATGACAGCCTCTAGCCAGCACACTTCTGCAACACGGCTGCTAGCTCACCACATCACACTTTTTTTATTTTCCTGCTAATTACAGGAAAAGTGATTTATTAATATTTGTGCAATGGTAACTTCTCAGCTCACCCACAGCCTTTTCTAATCTAGCCAATTATTTTCAGTATTACTATTAAGCACTGACTTTAATTAATGGGGTGCAGAAGTTTAAAGCATATGGGGCTGCTTTTCTTGTTCTGGGAACAAGAAGGAGTTTAAAAATCCTGTGGATATGCTTCTCAATGCTGCACTTAAACTCTGTTTCTGGAAATGCTACATACAAGTTGTCACATTTTCTTCAGCTTGACATAGAATTCTGTGACGTGTCACATCAAATAGCAACAATCATGAAATTTTTAGGGATGTGTCACTTTTGAGATACATACTTTTTTGCTTTGATCCATCGTGGCTCAATTGGAAGATAAAATAATCACTTCAATTTCTTTCTACTTTTTTATATAAAAAACATATAATAAAATATATATAATTTAAAAAATTTCAAAGCATTTGTTCTGATTCCACCCTTTTAACAGGAAACTGCAAATTGAGTTGCGATGATCTTTTTCTTCTGCTAGAAAGGCAGCATTGTCTATGGAATGCTTATGTTGGGACAGTACCCAGAGTGCTATCCCAGCCTCAGGAAATCAGAATGATGTTGGCTATCAACGCTCTGTGGAGCAGTGTAGCCTGAATAAAACCTTAGCTATCTTTAAGTGACCAGAGAGTTGCCCTCCCAGCAAACTGCTCCTCCCATTAGCAACATGTGATGCGAAAAGCATGCTGGCTTTGCTCGCATCTCGCACTTCATGTCTCCACCTTTCCCTCCCTTTCTGCTTCTCTCCCTCCTGGACGAGGCACGGTGAGCATAGTGTGTGGCAAAGTCTTCCTCTAGCACAGCACTCCCCTCACTGCCCCACTCCCCACTGCTGGATTGCTTGCAGGGCCACACATCTTCCAGGGGCTGGAGTATAGCTGCGTAAGAGTGGTGAGCGCAGCCCTCCGTCCCTGTCTGCAGGCCGATCCATCAGCAGGACGGCTACTGCTGAGAGGAATTTCTCCCAGGCAGGATGAACCTCCTGTGACTCCCCTCCTCACCATCGCTCAGCCTTCAGCTGAACTCTTGCTCACCCCCTGACCCCCGCTTCAACTCCTGCATGCATCAAGATGTCAACAGGGAACAAGACTTCTCTTCGTCACCCTGGCTTTGCTCCCAGCCCTGCATAGCCCATCCCATCCTATCCCACATCGATGATTGTCCCTAGATGCCCCTCTGCTGTGAGGGACACAGCTGACCCCAGCCCTGCAACATCACCTCCTCCTTCAACCCACCCAAAAGGATCATGTGCTGAATATTGATGGGAAATTCATGGCACACTGGAGGCTGCTGCCCCCTATCAAACAATTCAGTGTGTCAGTGTCCTCATGGCCTGACCCCTGGGGGCTCTCCCATGGAGGTCCTGTGATTACACTTTGCCTATGCCTGGCAGTAAATGCAAATGTAAATTTGGATATTAGGAAAATTTTCTCCTCAGAAAGGGTGTGTTCAAACATTGGAACAGGCTGCCTTGGAGGTATCAAAGAAACATGCAGATGTGGCATGTGGGATGTAGTTTAGTGAGCATGATGGGGCTGGGACTAAAAGGTTGGACTAGATGATCTTAGAGGTCTTTTCCTGCCTTAACAATTTTATGATTCTATGATTCAATCTTCAGGGTAGCTCTGGGAGATGGTTTGATGTTCCTTGCCATGATGTAGGAGCGAGTGGCGGCCTCTGCTTGATGCGACTAGAAGTCATTGCCAACTTGGTGAAACATGCTGCCATCCCTGGGGCACATTATAAGGCAGCAGAGGATGCTGATTCCTTTTCTCAAGTTCTTTGGTCTGACTATATAGTGCTGGGGACAAAGTTAAGGATATAAAAGACCAAGGGCAGTAGCTGAACCTTTGTGTTTTACTTTTTCTAATTCCTTTCTTCTATATTTTTTTTTCCCAAGGAAAATTTCAATGTGCTCATCTGCCGGGTCCTCAGGGACTTACATGCTCCTGCAATTTATTACACTGTCTCTAGGCAGAGCTACCACAACCCTATCAGAGAATTACTTAAGGAGTTACTTAGGTCCAGGTGGCCGTTTGAGAACTTATATCAAGTACTTACATCACCTTCTTTTTTTTTAGTTAAATGTAGGCCCCTTCCTTTGGCTCATTTCGCCTTTTATCAGAGCATAATTTAACCACTGGTCACTGAAGGCAAAAAGGCACATAAATAAGCTTCAGAATATACCTGAAAACTGCTGGGAAGAGGCAAGAAACAGTACTTTCTTCTGAAAACCAGCGTGCTCCTGAGTGACTCTTGTAACTTCTGCTGTCCAGATTTGGACAAAGGAGTTCCTAAGAAGAAGAAAATAACATGAGAAGAAGCAGCAGCAACGTCAAGGCAAAGAGAAAAAGTGTTTGCTCAGAGAAGAAGGGAGAAAATTTGTGCTTTAGCTCTTTGGATACATTCAATGCTGTATTCAGAGTCAGGCAGGAAATAGAAATATTGAGAATGGATGAGCCACAGCTTCCTGGATCAAACAGAGGAGTGCTCTGGTTCTCCAGTGCTGTCTCTGCACTGTGCACTTGTTTTAGGTTTATGCTGCAGTGAAATGGGTGTTTTAGAGCTTTGGGTGTTCTTTTAAATATGAAGTGAGGTAAATCTCCCTTACTTCAGTATACTGGAACTCTGGTGGGAATCACATTCTGGGGGACAGGAGGTAGAGGCACTTCCTTCTTCTTGTGTCATCCTCAGTAGAAATCAGCTTGCATTTACCTTGGAACACTTTAAGGCAAATCAAAAACTGGTGATGGCTGCCATGAAAAGATTGCCCTGTAAACTGCAGCAGTCTGGGAGCTGATTGACAAGCAGCTTAGACATCCGGACCCTGGGAGCAGGGAAGGCAGTTGAGGCTGCCAACCTTTTCAGCTTGTCCCATGGTAAAGCTGACCAGCTCATCCTAGGCCTGCAAATTTGAAAAATGTTATGTAGATCCATAAACTCTGGTAATAGCTGTCTTATGACTTCAGCTGAATAGTAACTGGGAGGTTTGAAATGTTTGAAAACTTTTCTTTGCTCACATTCTCCATGAGTAGAATGGATGTCTTATATCAGTTTTCATTTTCCCCCTATCATTTGGTGGAATTAAAGCAATGAGCATGTCAGGTTCCTGTAAGACATAAAATTATGCTGCTGTTTTTTTCCAAGGAAGCTGTAAGCATTGTACAAACTTGACAGCTAACACTGTGTGATGCTGTAAGCCAGTAACCTTTAAACTCAGTAAACCTAGGTTTAGCTTTTGGAGGTACGGAGCTCACAATAATATGAGATATTTGTTTTCCTAGAAAACAATCACATACATTACAAAATGTATAATTTAGCAAAAACTGGTCTTGGTTCTTCAGAAGGTAGAGGACATTAGCAGGAGTATCTGGGATAGAGTGGAACACAATGTCTACAAAAATGCTACTTTTCAGTAAGTATTGATCAAGTACTGAATTCAAGAAGTATCTCAGCTTTTTCTGCTTAGTAGCTGATGTGCAACAGTGCTTCCTTCTGTGTCTCAAGAGCCAGCCTGAGGAGAGTATAACCTTGGAACACTACGTGTCCTCTTCTTGGCATAAACACATATCAGTACATTAGGATTCATCTTCAGATGTACCATAGCCACTTCTCAAAGACCTGCTGTGAAAGCTATCTTTCATTTAATCCACTTAGTAGTAATAGTCAAGAAATTGCTCCTGATGATCCTGACCCACATCAGCAGGATCAGTTTCATTTCTGACATGGGATTTGCACACACACCTTCCTGTGCCATGGCTGCAGCACTTCATCAGCATGTCAGGGTGATGTGAGATGCCTTTAGTAAGATGGCTGTGCATCTCAGGGCTGGCTGAAGTGATGTGGGACTGGTTGCCATCCTACTGTGAATACGCTAGTGTCTCAGAAATACATGCATATGCATGTGTTATATCAGAGGAAGAAAGGGCTCATAAAATAGTTTAAAATAATCCTTTGGAGACAGATCTAGGAAAAAAAAAAAATCTGTGTTGACTGAAATAGCTGGAGCCCACTTCCGTTTTTGGGGTCTTGAGGCAAAACTGGATTGAAACAGCAAAAAACATTGTGCATAAAAATAATTTTCTTAGAGTAATGAGTGAAATGATAAGAGGCAAGCTATGGTACGTTGATCACACTAGTGAAAGAACATCTTATGGGTGCATAAAATTGACCTTTCCTCTTCCCATTTTTACTCAAAATATGCTTTTTTTCATGGGTAAACTCTGCTCCTTCATTACGATCTCCTATCACCAGTGTCTTCTTATTATCAGGTAAAGAGCAAACTGAGCGATATTGCCTTTTCCCTTCTTCAGCTACTATCAAAACAGTGCAACAACCCCAGTCACAAACTCAAGAGTCTTTTGACAGCAGCAATTAAGCAGCTTAATTAATGAGTGAATAAAAATGATAATATTTACTGAATGGGAGCATCCTGTTTTGCATTTTTATTCAAACTGTGCACCTGAAGAATACCACTGAGTATACTACCTCCTTCCCTTATGCTTGCATGCTCTGTTCTTTCTTTCTATTTTTTTTCCCCTGCACTTTTGCAAACACCCAAAAGCTATTGCATGTGTAGGCATGGGCATGTGCTCAGGCATTGGAAGTAAGTCCTTTCCAGCCCACTGAGGGGAACACAGTGCTGTCTTTGCTCTAATTCTGACTAACCCTTACAATGTGGCTCATATTTAAGGAACAATTTCCACGGTACATTTGTAAGCCTGAACTTTACATCAGAGTAGGTGATTAATTACTGATGAAGGGCTAATAAAACATTAATGCATTTTGTAATTAACAAACCTTGGGATGACAATTCTCTCCGCCCACTTTCTCCACATGGCTCATATGTGTGTTTACAGACTTCTGTTCTCCCATATTCCTTATTTTTCTGTTAATCTGTGCAAACTCCATACATTACATGCATGCGTATAAATATATATTTTAGTCTACGTGGATTTTCTCAATGAAATATATAACCCAACTCAAGTACGAGTAAAGCCCCATACATAATTATTTTGGAATGACAGACAGTGAATTCCTTAGCTATTATTTTTGACGACCCTGTCATGGATGCCAGGCATATATTGTGGTAAGAGCCTGAGAAACTTGGGAAAACCCACCTGGGGAGCAAACTCCTTTTTTCTTTATGGAAAAGTTCCCCAAGTGACAGGCCTGCAATCCTGGGTGAGCTTAATTAAAGTCAATAGAGAAAACTAAAGCATTCAAAATTGCTGCCTTTTGGGCTCCCCCACTCTTCTTTTTCTTCATTTGCTGACACTTTTAAGGGGAAAGTGCATTTTAAATTCCTTATTTGGGGCTTGGGGCTCAGTTCATCACATTCCCCTTCTGTTCTGCATCCTACATTAAATCTCTCTGGCACTTCAAAGTCTTGTTTCCCATGATTTATGGCTAACTAATGCAGGTGCACTGGGCCTCCTGTGAGGTGCTGAATGCCCTTTTTGACATCAGTATTAACGAATGAAGTTTTGGCATGCAAAACCAGGTAAGGCATGTAACCTAAGATTATGGTTAGGGAAACTGAGGCACTTGAGAAGACAGAAACGAAATCAAAAGATGAATATAACTTTGCCTGACTCCCAGAGCTCTACCATATTTATTAAAACTTGTAGGATAGGATCTGCTTAGACAATCTGTCTCCTTCCTTGTTTTTCTCTAATACCTGCTGAACCCAGGCCTTGCATCCTCATTCTTACCCCATTCTTTTTCCTCTCCTGCTGCAGTTCCCCATCACAGTTTGGAGACATGCAGAAGCAGTGGAGCTGGGGGATACGATGATGAATCAAAATGCCTTTGTGTAACAGGATCTTGACCATCTGCTGCACCTGCCATTTCAATCCCTTGTCTGGTTTGAATCACACACTTCCAAATGTCACAGCCACCACCAGGCCTGAAGCTTGGATTAGTTCTTGAGCTTGTAATGCTTGCTGTTGAAATTAATGGTTAAATGCCTACTGGTTTCGGTGAGAGAAGGGCTCATCAACTGATAGCTACCATCACCTTCATTATGGACCCTGTCTTTCCAGGCAAAGCTCATTGGAATGGTGTCAGTAACCGCAATGGGACTGGGACTGAGGTGTCTGTGACAAACTACCTTTGGGGTTAGCTTCTGGAATAAAATCTTCATTTACCATCCTCTGGTAATGAGGTGGCCATATGATATGAGCAAAGGCATTTTTATTAGTGTCTAACCCTAGGTATACTAATTGAGGTTTGTGGATTAGAAAAGCACTTTAAACATTTCAAGTGATCAAAAGCTCTGATGGTAAGGATGGGTGTCAGAAACTCCCTGATTCTGATTGTTAGTCCTACGTCACTTACAATATTCACGATGTGCTAATCCAGGCTGCTTGTACATTTATTGGAGAGGGAGCTATACAGGAGGATGGTAGTAATTACATATTCTCTCCTCCACAGCACTCAGAAACATAAGAAATGGGCTACGTCAAGAGCAGAGAAAAGTCCAGTTACAGATGTACACTTATGTAGGGTTAAAAGCAGGGCTGCCAGACCTGGATCTGGAAGAGGCTGCGGTGGGGAACTGCACTCCTACTCACAATGGTAAGGGCTCCCTGGGATCTCAATTCTGCAGACAACCCTTCCACCTCTGTTTTGGGCTTTTAGGCTCTCCAAGAGCAGCAGATCTGGTCCCAAACCATTTCTGTCTCAGAGGCAAAGAGAGTGCTTCGTCCCTTCTCTGCTCCTCCTTACCACACTCCCTCGGCAAACAGCTCAAGCACTCTGCTTCCCTCCTGAAGGAAGGATATAAACGCTGAAAAGGTTAAGTGTGCTGCCTTATGAGTTGGGCTGTTGTGAAATTTACACTCATTAGCTTCTCCGGGTGGCCATCGGGAATTTAATTAATATCCTTGACATGGGTTGTTGTAAGAGATATCATGGCTTCCAGATGCCCATGACTGAGAGACAAAGATTGCACTTGTGAAGACTGACAGCTTTCAGGAGTACACAGAGGCTTTGTACTCTGTCTCGCAAGAAGAAAGACAGCTCTGGTTGCCACCTTCTTCCTGTGGGAAAAAAGGAAGAAAAAAAGCAGCAGCCTTTTTGCAGGTAGCCTCTCTCATGACAGTAACATCACGTCTGTTTCTGCCCTTGTCAACACATCTCACTGTCCACAATCACTCATCATCTCTAGACAGACAGCACTGGAGGAGATCATCAATTGCCAATGCAATTCAGCAGATACACTTCATAAATTTTAATTACATTCCCACTGAAAATGAATGGTCAGAAAATATAAAACATCTGCCATCCAGATCATTTACATTTTTCGTACAATAAATCATCAGCAACATCCAAAACAATGGATTAAATCATGTGGAGTGTGATAGGTCAAGAAAGAAGGAAAGGCACCCATTGTGTGATTGCTGTTTGGACCAAAGCCATTACACGGTGTACAGTATCAAGGAAAATAAAAACATTAAAAAATAGTAGCCGTTTGGACTTGTCCTCATAAATAAAAGATCCCTGGTCTCAGATAGACCCCGTTAATGGATCTATTACTGCGTCTATGGAAAAATGAGGGCTTGTTTAAGTAAAAGAATATTTAGTTAATTGAGATGGAAGAAAATGAGCATTTATCAATTGAGTGGCTGGGCTATTTAGATTGTAAATAGAATAGAGAAGTGATGTCAGTGGAATATAATCTGTTAATCAAGTTTGACTAACATCATGACTGTTAAAATACCACAAACTGCTTTTTCTTTAGTAAAGTGGCATGAAATCCTAATGTGAGATCACCACATTTTATTCAGTCTATTTTACATGGCAAGCTTCAGACTATGTGCTTGGCAAGCCAGGCATGGGATTCAAAAGTGGATCCTCTAACATGCATTCAGTAGGGAAGTCATCCATAGTGGAATGGGTGCAGTGATATTCGGTGAGCTTGGCCCCAGGTTTTAAGGGATCTGCATTCAGCTCCCCTTTCCCTTCCAGCTCTTGAGCTGCTGGAGGAGCAGCAAGACTGTATTTCTTTCCATGAGAGTATGAGGGCATGAGGTAACATAGAGCCACAAACACAGTAAATTGGTGCTTATACTTTCTGGTATAATGATTTCCTCAACTCTGAAGAAATTTACATTCCTCGTACTCTTGAAAGCATTGGGATATCTTAGTCCTGAGTTGTAGCTGCTTTCTGTTGTTCGATATTATGTGTAAGATCTTTTCTTGAGCAGTGATACCATCTACATCTCACCTTGTGCTGCATTTTCCCCCAAGCGATGCTCTCTCCAGCAATCCTTCTTGCTTCTTGTTCTGTTACCAAACCTGAGACTTTGTCTTCTCTGCCTTGAGCCATTCTCAGTTTCTAAAAACTGAAAGTGATTTTGGCTTAAGGCTTGTTTGTTTGTTTGTCTTTTAAATAGTACCGATACAAACGCATGAACATCCACATAGAAAGCGAACTGCAAACACACTCAATCACAAGTTGGTGGATGTGGTGTGTCCTCATCCCTAGAGTAGATGAGAGATTAGGGTGTTTGTTAACCTCAGTATCTTTCCTGTTGAACGAAACGGGTGGAAATCAGGTATACACCGAGCAAATGTTTATTTTGACTGGAAGCCCTGTCACTTTGTGTATTTATGTGAAATAGAGAGATGTATGCTTAGCCTGAGGAGGTATCTGCACTCTTCAAAAAAAGGCCATTGATGAATGGCTGTAAAAGCTATACTTTTATCTATTTTATGTTCTTCTAATGCTGCTAAATTGTTGTATATTAGGTTAAAAAATAGTTCATTCTGATGTTACATCTTGAGCATGTCTCGCAATGGTATGTGCAATATAAGCCTCTTTCATTTGACGATTTACTGCTGCTAAAAGGAAATAAAAATCCTCATAACGTATGAGAGAACAATGTAGCGGAGAGATTTTTCAAGGTATTCAGCTTGAAATTTTAGGCTTGAAATAGGAAAAACATCATTTTAATTCAACATATCTGCATATTTTAATTCAGTTACACAAATATCAGAGGGAAAGAGGTACCAATTTTTTTTCTCATAGAGATGTTTTACTTCATACTAAACTCCTTTACAACAACAGTAATTACTGAAAAATATCATAGAAGTGCTGCAGCACATGTTATTATTATTAGTTACTATTTATATGGTGACACATATTGCTCTACAGACAAATAAAAACAATGTGGCTTTCCCTCTCTCACAGCTATGGTTTATGGGGCTTTTTACTCAGATTTGGACAGCTTGTTTGGATATAACAAGTCGTTTTGCCAAAGTCTATTCCTTTTACCCCAATTCCCACACTGAAGAGGGATTATTTTTTTAAAACCACAAAGATTTTGCACATCTTTGTGTCTCATCTCCCTGCTCCCACCACTCCATCACTTTCTCCTTCCACCTCTGTTGTGATCTCAGTCCCTTTATTGCCATACTCATATCTGCTCCTTCAAGGTCTGGCAGCGAAAATATCAAGCCACAGTGCAAAGTTTCCAGTATCTCCACCCAGACTGGAAGCAAAACGCACCAGCAGGCCAGTTTACACACTGTTTCCAGGTTTGTGTCTCACTGATGCTCACAGGCAGATAAGCGACAGCCCATCGAACTCATCCCTTTCTTATGGATTTACTCTGCCAACGTGCAGTTCCCACATCATGCACCTGGACTTTCACAGGAGCAAACAGTGAAAACAAACCATGAATGCTAGTCATGTTGGCCAAACATACTGATGGGAAGTATAGTCATGCTCTTGAGGGAGTGCCAGGTGTTGCTAAGTACCAGTCTATCAGAGCTTCCTTACATGTCAGATCTCAGGAAGACAAAATGGGGCCTATGTTCCCCTAAGTTCAACCAGCAACAAGCAAATAGACTTAGGAAATTTGTCCAGCCCTAAAGGTGACTTCTACACATGTCTTAGTGTGTCTACAGCATCACATACCTACTGCAATAATGACAGAGAATAGAGAAAAAATTCATAAAGTATGTAGGTACCTCAACTGCCACTTGGGAAGAATACATTTGACTATGGTAGGATACCTAGAATTTCCTGAGATGGCTTTTGTGGTGATGATGAGATTTGGATGAAATGTACTCTTCCTCATCCCCAGTACTATCTACATGTCCCAGAACAGTATAAGGCCTCTCTGGCCAGGTTTCTCCTGGGTAAAACTGAGCTGAATGAAGCCCTGACCTCCAGGAGCCTGCTGAATGCATAGAACCCCATAGGGGACACCTGGCTCAGGAGCCAGGCTGCAGCCAGTCCCGTAATGCAGGTGCTGGAGATGTGCAGAGCCAGTCCCAGCTGTTTTGCTGTACATTCCTGCTCCTATTGGTCTCTACAACTAATGCAGGCACAGCCACCATAGCTGCACAGCTCGTCCCAGAGCAGACTGTATGTGCACATGTATATGGATCTCTGTCATGTAGACATGTGTGCGTGTGCACATGTGTGTGCGCGTGTAATTCATCATTTTTGTGTGATACACCAAAAATAATGTATGAGCTCCCTCTGCTGCTTTATACAAAGAAATTAATCAAGAAAATTGCTTGCAAAGCTGAGAGCGTTTTATTCATATCTTGCTGATAAAGCTGTATGTGCAAGTAGTACTAAAAATAATAGCATATTATGCTTGCAAAGCACTTGTCCAAACATTAAACAATTAAATAAACAAAAGATTCTGTGTTGGCTTCATTGCCTCATAACTCCAAGTATACATATTGTTATTGAATGAAAGGTGTCAATATTTGGGGCAAAATACTTGAATTTCTGACTTCCGAGGAGACATGATTAAAAGGTGATGATCTATCGAGAGGTAAAATATATACAGTATTAAATGCAACCAGATCTTTTTTTCTTCCTAACACGAAAAAATCTTTTTAAAACGTGTAACGGTGATATATTATTGAGTGTTAATAGTTTTTGGATGTCCTTTCCATTTTGTTAAATGAGCCTTATGTAGTTAAACAATGTGACATAAGATACTTCTTGAAGTTTATCTGAACTTGTATGACTCCTAGCAAGAAAAATCAGATAAATTTGGTGATGAAAACAAAGCCTTGCTAAAGAATGTGCTTCTCAAGGCTTAAAAAAAGATCTAGCATGTATTGTAATATTTTCTTCCTTGTATTCTCTTCATAATCCCATTGCTGTTAGAAATGGTTCACGAGAGGGATCTGAAATATCTTATCATTTTCTATATTGGAAAGTGTAATTTTGATAAATTGACTTGCAAACAAGTTATTTCCTGAAGGGACAAAATGAAAAGGGTAGTTCTATGAATATTTTTAGAGAAATGCTCCAATTAGAGCTGGATGAAAAAGTTGCAGCCAATTTTTCACCCTGAAAAATACAGATTTAGTTAAACGGGAAAAGTGATGCATTTCTATCAATTCATCGGATTGGTTTGAATGACTTCTGAAAGATTTTTTTGACATTTTGAATTACAGAATAATAGACTGAAGGTACCCCTTGAGTCCTCTGATCCCAATCTAAATTAAAGTGTCTCAGTGTTGCTTAAGTGGATGCTTTTCTCCAAAAATGTATTTCATTAAAAAAAAAAAAAAAGAAAGAAGAAAAAAGATATGTAGAAAAACCTCCCAGAGAAGATGGATGTTTCAAGTCACAGCAGACAGAATCTGACACAAAGCAATGCTTGCCTTTGCCTTTCATTTTGCAGAGAATTCAAAAAATATTTAACCAAAAAATAAACCAAAACAAAATTATTGTCAGAGCTGTCAAGGAACAATCAGGCATATGTGCAAGGCTACTTGAAGTCTTGACCTGAGCTGAGAGTGAGAGACAGTGAGAAACCAGTGAGACAGCAAGAGATGTCTGATGGCACCAAACACGTGGGCTGCACCAAACCCCCATTTGAGCTTGTTACATATCAATGCTTGTGTGAAACTGCACAAACTGGAAAAGGGGATAAATTTCAGCAGTGTCAAGTTCTATTCGGAAAATCTTCATTATTTTGACTACTTTGGCACTTTGACTTTTTCCCCTGCCTTTTGGGCTGTTGTCTGTTTATGTTTCTCACAATGCATTTGTTTAACAATTATTAGCTGCTTTGTCCATGTATGGGCCAAGTGGGACCGTTACCTTTTCCCACCATGTACTTTCACCCCATATACTCCAGCTGTCCCACAACAGATATATAACTGAAAGACAGTTCACTGCATCCTCTTCAAGTGTTTGTCTTTATCTGGTTTGTCATAATTTTTAAACATCTGTAACTTGTTTCTCTATGTGCATACAAAACATAGACAATTGATACTAAATCAGACTAACAATCTAGCTATTTGTATTTTCTCCATGACTTGTATTTTCTTATTTGTATTTGCTGATGACTTGGCAAAGACAGGTGGCATTTGAGATTTTTTTTAATTTTTTTTTTTTTTAATTAAGTCTTGCTCCAGTGGGACTACCAGAAAACTGTCCTGATTAAGAGCTGAGCTGTGATTTTGACATCTGCTATGTAATAAGTACAATATAATACAACAGAGTTCTTTTCTGTGCCTTGGTTGCTGTGTAATGTTACTGTCCTGCCTTGCACCACACGTATTAAGCAGGCAGCATTGAAAATTGGTTCACTCTTCATAAAAAAATGTGCTTGAGTAAACCCTCCTTATTTGTCCATGTTTACCAGCCCTTTGTACCACAGCAATCTCTCTGTGAACATTTCTGATACTTCAGCCTCTATTCTGCTTCCATTACTGCACCAAATTTGGGTCTAATAAACACACTATTCAGTGGTGTAGCTATAATTATCCAATCTGCAGGCTTTGCACATATAGGAGCTGATGAATCAGATATTCTAACATAGGGCCTGATGTCTCTTCTGGCAACTTCACCACCTCAGTAGTTTGTGTTTTTCAGTTTTAAATTGGTAACATTAAATGTCTTTAATAGCTTATTACTGGAATCCTTTACACGACAGAGATGTGGTGAATACAAATAGAGTACTTGACAAATCAGAGGCTGTGATGGTTGGCAGATCCCATTGGCAATTTAGTAATGTGCTCGGGATCACAGATATTAGATTTGGAAAGCATGCATTAGGTGAAATCCCGGCTACAATGAAGTTAATGACAGAACTTCTGTTGACTGCAAAGGGGCCAGCTGCATTAACACTGTTGTATTTTTCCACCATCCAGTATTGATCATAGCAGTCCAGTCTGTGTGCAGTTTTGTAGGAAGCTCCCTGAATCCAGGCAATGAGGCTTGGGAGGAAAGTATGTAACTATGAGCTTTATTGATTGCTGTATTCACTTACCACTGGCCAAACTCCCATGGCCCTGCCTCTGTGCTTATTCAGAATTTACAGAGAAGTTTCTTCCTGTTTTGTAATTCTGGTCAGGAATCCAGAAGAATGTGCTTAGGACATTTCTAAGCACAACCTAAATTGGATCAGGGATCTCGTAAGATCCAGAATGACTTCCACTGATCTTCTAAAACATTTCCAGCAAGCAAAGTAGGCTTATTTAAGGTTGTGTGTGGGATCAATAGGCTCCTTCTAAAACCCTGAATTGGAATGTCTTCCATTGTCCCCAGAAATACAAATTAACCTCTAAAGGAGCAATGGATTATTCCTCCTGAAATAAGGAGGCAATGATTGATGGAGACTGTCCTGCTGAATGGAAACTGGAGACCAGTCTACAGTCACAAGCCCTTGAGGAGGAAAGCTACCAACAGCTTCAAAATCTTCCCTTGCATGTTACCTGTGCACTAACGCTTTCTGCTGATAAAATCCTGAGGAACGTGCATAATTTCAAGTCCTTCCACTGTCTTTCAAACAGTAACTAAAAACAAAAAAATCCAAGGTGATAATTGCCTCAATAGAAACCTTTCAAAGCCAAGTGTAAATGAATGCTGTGAATTACACACTTTTTCCCCCATGTGTCTCACAGACCTGAACTCTGAGGATCAATCAGTTGCACGCAGGAGTCATGACCCTGCTCTCATTGCACTAAGGAACTGTTGTCTCACTGCATGCTCTGACCTTCAGTGTGAACCTGGTAATATTACTACTTGTGGGTCTATCAACAACAAGCCCTCTGTGGTCCCAACGTGCTTAAGAAAACTTAATTCCTCTTGTTCCAAATGTAGAAATCTCTTTTGTGCCAATTACCCTTTGACACTGCTATTTAAACCTTCTTTTCCACACACTTGTCCCATAAACACTGCTCCCTTCACAAGGAAAGTGGTTAGCAATAGCCATGAAAGCTAGTGCAAAAATGTTTTCTCTTGACTTTTCCATTTTTGAATGACCACTAAATGCATGTCACTGCCTTTTAGAAAGCTGCACACAGTGGCTGGATAGCTGACTTCTTCATGACTTAATCTACAACTGTCTTGTAGGCTTACAAGACAGGTTGTAAATGCTTTATTGTCCCCATGGTAGCATTAGATCTTCCTATGAATCTATGGGTGAAATCAGATTCCTAGAAATCACTGTTCAAGAATGTCTTGCTATTGACTGCCTCAGTGTTTAGTGGCAGTCTCAGAGAAACCCCCACTCTGTCTACACTAATCTTGGAAATACACATTTCAGTTATTCCTACATTTGCAAGCTGAAATCCCATCCACCAAAAAGGAGATGATGCCTTGCCAAAACAGTGTTCAGACATAGCAGCAGCAGCATTATTAACATCAGAGTTGTTCTGTTTGCTAATTCTGCAGGAGCACTGGGGCAATGCACATATGTCTGTTAACAGCCATTTGCCGGTGAACTATCCATTGGGGGCCAGAAAATAGAAATCTGGTCTGGAGCACACTGGAGCATGAGAGGATACTTGGCCTTCTCCACTCCAGTTCTGCACTTTGTCTACTGCTCTGTTCTCTTATTGAGCAAATAAATAAATTGGCCATTGCTTCCTATTGTAAGGTCCTGGTGACTGCTCTGTCTGAGTGGCAGGCTGCCCCACCAGCAGGCAGCTGAGTGGCACAGTTTAGGCTGTTTGTCTGCAAAGTGAGCAGGCTGGTGGCCCTAGGACACGGGAACTGTGAGGGAGCTGAAGGGAAATAAACATAATTGATGATAGCTGATAGCTTCACAGCCTGGAGGCCTTTCACAGGATCATCCAAGGCACAAATGCCACTTCTGGTTCTTCAAAAAGGCAGAATTAGCTTAAAAGTGATAGAAACTGACATTGTAAGGGGTAGTTGAGGGAGACTGAGCTTTGTTGCTGGCTCCTGTGCTTCTCTGGGGCTGCAAGGATTTCTCTACCTCCTTCTTAGCCATGATTTCTGCACTTTGCTACAACTCTCCGGGTTACACAGAGATCTTCAGGGCACAACCTCTGCCTCCTGGCTCATGCTCAGCATAGCTCCCATTGAGGCGCTCCAGCAGCAAAGAGCCCATGGCTGTGCCTTGGCTGTGTCTGCAATATGGAGCAAACTGGGGTCCCATTTTGTGCTTGAGGCAGCCACCCTGCAAACGAGTGGCCCTGTTCATCTCACCTCTTCTGTGGTCTGAATGGCAGTGGGGCTCCTTTCTGGATCGATGCAGGCAAAGAGAGGGGAGAGCTGCTGTAGTTAAGAACATGCTGTGACCAGCTGACCTGGCCTAAAGCTTTCTGCTCTAGAAAAAAAAACAAAAACAAAAACAAAAACCAACATTCACTGTCTGCTTTTTCTTTTCCTCTGGCCATTCTGCAAGAATTTATGTTTTTGCTTTCTAACTGAAAGTTAGCATTCTGAGTACTAGCAGCCTGCCAAAGCCATCCCCCCTCACTGCAGAGGGTACAGGCTGGAGTGGATGGATGTGGGTGAAGGGCTGTAGGACTGTGTTCACTTTTCAAGGTTGCCTGGTTCTCTTTCCCTGGGTGTTTCAACCACATCCCATGGACTTGCTCAAATAAGCAACAGTAAATTTCTTTCCCTCGTGAAACGTGAATTTCCTTCACTGAAATGTGTATTTCAAATGGCACTGGTGAACCCATACACCAAATTTACTGCTACATAGCTGTTATAGGCACACAGCAAGAAGGGTGGTTTTTACCTACACACCCTAAGTATCACAGGTGGCAATATTTGCCATCTAACCAGAAACAAAGAATGAGAAATCCCCAGCCAAAAAGAAATACATGTACAGTGAAAAGAGCAGGTATACAGCCTATCCACCCTAATGGTATGGAGTGGAGTTCTTTTTTCTATGCCAAATAATGACAGTTAAGTTTCAACGGTCTTTGATATCTCTGTTTCTATCATTTAAATTTCAAAGGACTGACTTGAGTTGTCTGTTACTAAGTTAGAAGTTATAGTGTTTTAGTTTGAGTAGTTTTGTTAATTTTAGGTGAAAAATGACTTCTTATTCTCCCATGGTTAGTGCCTTGGTAGTCACATCCTGAACAGCTTGCTCTCTGCTGGCTCATTTCGAACACTTATTTCCAGTGCTAGGTGGGCTTCTGGGTCAAAGCCTACAGAGCTGTGTGTGAATCAGTAGAGAATCAAAGATGATGTTTGTTGTGTTTTTTTTTTTTTTTCTCTCTATATCTCTGCTCTGCTTTATATCTGGAAAATCAAATATAACAGTTTAATCAAAAAGGAAGTGTGAAACAATATAAAAAATACTGTCTAGCTTTTGCACAAATAAAGAATAAATGAAACAGAAGCATATTCATCAAAATCCAAGTCAGCACTGAAATAAAGTTGGCCCCTGTTGGTATATGCAGCATAAAGGGGGAAAAAATAAGTGGGGAGTAAAGCACTTATAAAAAAGATATATATGTATTTTTTTTTGTGAAATAACTATTTCAGAATATAATAGCAGTAATGCACTCTGTGTATAAATGTTATGGAGGGACAACTTAGGGTTTAAAAGAGGTATTTTTCTTTCTCTGTAAAGAGGACAGCTTTTGCTAGAATTTAGGAGTGGGACATAAGCCCGGATAATTTTGGGGGGCTGAATTATTAGCATCCAATGTGGCCAACAGTAACAGGGCAGATGGACACTTTAAGGGCCTGGCAAGACAGCAGGCCACTCTTGGTAATAAAGAGATGCAAAAGGACCGGGAATCCACCCAGGGGACTGGGAATCCACCCAGGGGCTCCAAGCCAACAACCTTAAATAAATCTCCAGGCAGAAGGAGCGTTGGAAACATTAAAAAAAGAAAGAAAGAAAAAAAAAAGAGCAAGGCAACGTAGACCGCAACGGGACAATCAGTAGAAGCATTCACTCTGAAGTGTCTAAAGGAAACCATTGCCTATTTTTTTATTCTATTGTTTTTCTCTGTTGCTCTTTTTCTTAGCTTAGGTTTGGGTAAAAGCTATTCAGGAGTCTCCCCTGGAATAACTACAGTGCTTGGCACTGCAGCCTGGCAGTGAGTCAGTGTGCCCTACAGAGGGTCCCTAAGAGGTGACCTGATTCTTACTCAGATCAGCTACCTCTCCCTTAGTTACATTGCACCTCCATCATACAGAGCTCTCATATTCTATATTCCCATTGTGCCAGACAGCATCTATGGAGGTTAAAAAACATTTGAATTCCTCACGTGAAAGAACCAATCCAAAAATAGACTCACACAGGTGATGCACAGGTGATCTTTGTTATGCTGTCATTTGAAACAGAAGTTTCAAAACTGTTGGGAAAATTAAAAGATGATCTCTTCAGCTAAATTACCTCTGGATGCACATTTGGCTTTGCTTTATCATGGAGTGTCGGGGTGCTATTAAGAAGGACTCTAGGAATTTTCATTGTTTATGATTTGTACTGGTCTTGTCCTTCAGGATCAGAAGCTTTTTGGATTGGGGTGTACATTGTTTTGAATGAAAGCATGGATCCACTGAAGCTCATAAAATTCTGCCACGGTTTTATTTACGCCATCTGTGTAAAATTGCTTGAAAGAAAATGATTTCTGGACAACAGAAGAATAAGGCTGTAAAGGCTAATTCAGACTTGCTTTGCGTATTGTCCAAGAAACACACCTCAAAGAAAATCGTTACCAAGGTGCAAGGCAGGAAAGAGGAGAAGCTCCTCGGTTCCTTTCACTCCTTTTCCACTAAGTTTTTATCACTACCAGATTTTATGGGGAAAAAAAAAAAAGTTCTGGAAAAAAAACTGGAACCCCAGCTTCCTCTTGGTCTTAAGGGGGAGCCTGAGGAAAGTCACAGAGCATTTCACATAAATGCTTAATAAAACCACTTTTGAGTTCCATTCGGTCGTTGGGGTTACAGAAACTCCAGTTTACTATGGCTGGGAGGAGGCCAATGAGTGGATCACACTGCCAAGTGGCAGTGGTTTTGGTACTGGTAAAGATCCGTCAAGAATTTTCAGTTCAAGTGTACTTCAAGCCTTGTGAAGACTTTGCTTTTTTTATCTGGTTTTCCAATGAGGCCCCTCTTTGAATGCAATCTAACCTCTGGTGTCAAAGGTATGTGATCTTTTCAACACAGAATGCAAAACTACCTTTCTTCATACCGACCTTTTTATCCAGAAAGGAGAGAGATCCAAGATCTTCTGCTAAGAATGTTGTTCAGGTAAAAGTAGGGAAACAGATGCCCAAAGTACCAAGGAAAGCAGAATAAGAACCCAACCCCAGGATACTCCAAAAAGGTAAATTACTTCATCTAAATTCTCTTTAATCTACAACAGAGGCCATTCGCACCTACTTCCTATGATGAGTCCCCTTGCCTCTATTCTCTGTTTATTTTGTTTTGCCTTTTGTTTTGGCAGGCCTGCATATCCTGGATGATTTTTTACCATAATCACTGGAAAGATTTGAGCTGGAGAGCAATTGTCTGCAGAATGCTGTTAGCTGGGAGATTAATCTGGATAACTTGAAGTGTCTTGACTGGAGATTTTAGAATTGGCACATTCTATTTTCAACATATAAACCTATTCTGATACTTATACAGAGACATAAAATATAGGAGCAATGTTTAATATATTTACTTTCATAGGACAGCTACATGTATCCTGAAACTGAAGCTCTTATCTTTGTTTTCTTTACTTGTTATCCAGTAATATGTAAATTATTGATTACATGCACTCAGGCTTAGCAAATCTTGCATTCGGATGTACCTTTTTAATGACTGAAATAGTGATTTTTTTAAGAGTCTGTGGGTAGTAACATTAATTGGCATTCAGAACTGAAGAACTGCTTTAACCCACCTACTAAACAAATATGTCTGTCATGATGCTGTCGTGGTTACCTTTGATGTAAAATCACATTTTTATTGAGCAAGAATGGAGGGGCAATGCTATTTGGAAGGAAGAGTTCGGGTGACAGTGACACTGATTTGTAAGATCAGGTTCTGACATATTGTTGCTGCTACTTTCACTTTCATGGAGTTGCTTAGATGCAGCTGAAATGGACTCAGAATGTGGTTTACAAAGGACTTAAGAGTGTTCCTCATCTGACTGCCAAAGAAAGAAAGCAAGGGAGAAGGGAGGATCCTCCAAGACAGTAGTGTGTTTGCTAAGAAAGAAACAGAGAAAGGTAAAGAGAATGGAAAGTTTAGATGAAGTTGGAAGAACTGCATAAACGAAGTTCCATTCAAGGTTAGAAGTGTGGTCTTCAACATCACCCCCACGCTGGCTCAAAGTCAAATTAAATAATGAATGTTTTCCTTGACCTTGTGCTACTTTTGCAATGTGTTATACGATATGTTCAAAAGTTAAACTGGCCCTTAATAATACTTCTCAGTTTGGTGTTATTGTTGGAGTACCACATATACCGTAATCCTCCTGGTCTCAGACAAAACTGTCAGTGTTTTCAGGGCAGGTTTCACCAAATTGTCCAAAGAAAGCTTGTGAACAGAGACTCATTTCAGAACAGTACTACACATTCTCAATGCTTGCTGAAATAGTAGCTGAAATGGCTTGGAAAGATCACTGCAGTGGTGTGTGGAGGTATGTCATCATTGCTTATTTTCATCAGCTTGGAAATCCAATGAGATCACTGAGAAGCAGCAAGAAAGGAGTGACACTGTTCAGTGGGAAGCAATGGACTTGAATTCCTTCAGGTAAAGAGGAAAACGTGCATGTTTTGCTCTTGGAATCAGCGAGTTCATATTCTGCTTCCAGAAAACAGGAATAGGCCGACACTATGAAAGAGATGCAACTGTGAGCTCAGAAGTCTTTTAGGTCAACATAAATAGAACCTGTCTATGCTTTTAGGTATGAACATACTAAATTTTTATAATTTCATAAATACTATAATGAACCAAATCAATGCTCTAGCCAGGTTATGACCATTTTTAAAGAAAAAGATTGTTGTGATCAAAAGGGGGAGTGCAGAGATACTATGCCGTATGATAGCAAGGAAGGCCGAAGGTAAGTTTTCTACTTCCCCAGGTGCTGGGCAATGGGTAGCCTCTTGGGAAAGTAGAAAGGAGAGTGAAGAAGATACTGCACTTGAGAATCTTCTTAAATTTTTCTATCATTTTCATTCGTGAAGAAAAGAAGGAATTTTCCCAGCCTCATCTGCTGGAGAGTACAAAGTATTTCTCTTAATGCAGGAGGATTGCTGTCATGCACTGCACAGTACTTTTTATTTATTTGTACTTTGCCTCCTTTCTCCAAATGAACTTGCCATCTAAACTCCAAGCAGATCTCTTGTTTTTGAAAATTCTGTGTAAAGTGTAGAATTTGGAAGAGCTCTTGAAGATACAGATAGATATGATAAAGCATTCATGTTTCAAACAAGTAATGTTGGAGTATGAATAGAGCACTACAGAAAAGAACAGAGAGTGAGGAGGAGGGGAGGAGAGCTCAGTCTTGTCAGAAAGCCACAAGACCTTTGAATTATTACACTGAAAATTGAAACTGCTTTATCAAAATTGATGGAAGTGCCATGTAAGGTTGTTCTCCCCTGTACCTTATTTCCAAAGTTTGCTCTTTGAAATGTGTTTATCTGTAATTCAAACCTAGAGGTCTGACTCTGAGTGACCTCGAGTTATTTTTTTAAGCAGCCTCTATTTACGTGACTCTATGCACGATGACCCTTTGGGCACTGAAAGACATACTGATGTGCTTTGAAATCAAAATGAATACATCCTCCTTTCTTTCCACCCCTCTCCATATGGTACGTCCTGGAAATTTGTCTTTTCTTTAAGTCTAAGAAAATAGTACAGAAAAAATGACTTGTTATTGTTAGGGGAATGCATAATTCTATTGGCATAGCTACAGTACTTTGCACAGTATTAAAGTATATATGCATGTGTATACAGATTCATGCATATACTATCTATACATACTATGTTGTATGAGAACACTTCAGCAAAATCATTACAATTTGTCATATATTGTCCCCTCCACCACTATTTGAAGATGAAAGTTTTCAATATTAATGCTACGAAGTGGGTATTATGTTGATTTATGCTAATCGGTTCTATAGATGCTGTCATATTATATTGTTAAGTGATGACATGGGTGAAATATGTTGCTTCCAATATTAAAAGCCCACAAGTGCTGGTGCAAAAACAGCAGGGGAGCCACCCACCTCTGCAGTCTCCATGATCTCTTTGATGCAGTTGGGAGTCTGGGACTTCTTCAGGTTTCCTTTGTATTCATCTGTCCTTTAGGCGCAGTTTACTACAGAGAGATTACAAAGGTATAAACAATGAGACATTCTTCAGTGAATGCATTCCAGTTCATTACTGTCTGACTAGGAGAGGACCCGTTAGAGTGGCCTTACAGAATACTGGCAACCCAACCTAGGAGAATGGCCATTCTTGCACCAAATGATAGAGTAAGAAACCTCTGTGACAGACAGCAATTTCTGTGCCATAACAGAGAGAACTACCAGTGTCCATAAGAGGTTGCCTAGCTTCTCTCTAGGTGAGGAGGAGTGCAGACATTGCTCAGCGACCTTTTAACATTCACAAGAGTGGGACTACTCAAAGGAACTTCAAAGGAAGTAAGAGGATAGAGAAGGGTAATGTTTAGCTTCTCCTCCTTTGAAGCATTGGCATGACAATTATTATTATTATTGATAACAGCATTTTGCTGTAAGTTGAAATTAGATGTATTGGTGTTCTTGTGTAGGTACAGCCAATGACCACTGCTCTATACCTGCTATTGGTTAAGGAAAGATTGTTATTTTCAGTTCAACTCTGAAAGAGGAATTTAATGAAATGGAAATGAGTTATTTTGCATTCACCTTTTGTGTGGTTTTGTGTTTGCCATGTCACGTATCTGAGTGCATGTAAGACTTTCACAGGATGAGTACAACCTGACTGGCACAGATGACTTTCACTGACCAGAGTGTTTTGTTTGTATTTGTCTGTTTGTGTTAATTACCAGAACATGGAGAGCACATTAGTTTCTGGTGAGTGTAAACAGAATCAGCTGACTTTCAACAAAGCAGACATAAAATGTTACTATATTTTAAAATAATTACTTAGGTCAAGCTGTACTGTGGCTAAAATAACATAACCTTCACCTACCTACCTGTTGTGAAATTTAACCTCAAAGGATAGATTCTAGCTGGGTAATTTCACTTCCAAGATACTCTAGATTTATTATCTAAGCCCAGCCTGAACTCAGTTCACTGCTTTTGATCACTATATTAGTTTATCTGAAAAGCCTCTAAAACAAAAGGAACATAGACAGAACAGAAACAGAGGATACAGAGAACACAGTGATACAAGCCTTTCTTGCTAAAGAAAGTTGCCCTGAAGAAGTAGTAATAGATCAAACACTCTTCATCTCGAGGCACGTCTATGGTAATAGAAGTTAACATTAGTCCATTCTTCTTATTGACATATTGTTTGTTTAAAAAGTAAACTCAGTTTGACTCATAGACCGTAATGATCAATTTGTAACATACAGTGGAAAAATCTTAAAAGCTTCTGGCTTGGGAGCCTTCATAGCATTGGCTCAGTACAAGGGAGAGCTGCAAGGAGGTGCAGTGAGAAAAAATTGCAGCTACTGAAGCACAGAGGAGGAAACACTGAGAACTTTTCAGGAGCTTATAAGAGAACTGATTTTTGTTTTCCCCATTACTTCATTTCTGAAATTGATATGTTGCAAGAATCATAGATTCATAGTCATAGAATTATAGAATGGCTAAAGTTGGAAAGGACCTTACAGAACATCTGGTTCCAACTCGCCTGCCAAGGACAGAGGCACCTTTCATCAGATCAGCCTTCCCAGGACCCCGTCCAACCTAGTCTTGAATGCCTTCAAAGATGGGGTATCCACAGCTTCTCTGGGTAGACTGTTCCAGCACTTTACCATCCTCTGAGTAAAAGAATTATTTCTAATAGCTAACCTAAAATGCCCCTCCCCTGGACTCACTCCAGCAGCTGCACATCTTTCTTGTGCTGGAGTCCCCATGCCTGGATGCAGTCCTCTAGATGGGATCTTATTAGGGAAGACTAGAGGGGGACAATTCCCTCCCTCACCCTGCTGTCTGCCGCCCTTCTTTTGATGAAAACTGAAGATACTGTTGGCTTTCTGGGCTGCAAGCACACACTGCTGGCTCATGTTCAAGATAAAAAATTCTGCAGGACTGCTCTCAATTAGATTTTCTTCCAGTCTGTAGATGTATCTGGGATTGTCCCAGCTGAAGTGTAACACCTTGTACTTGGACTTGTTGAATCTCATTAGGTTCACTTGGGCCCAGATTTCAAGTTTTCTATTCTGTCAACTGCACCTCTCAGTTTGGTGTCATCCGCAAACTTACTGAGTACACTCAATCCCACTGTCTATGCCATTGATTAAGATGTTGAAAAGAACCATTCCCAAGATAGAACCCTGCAGGACACCACCCATGATCTGCCTCCACCTGCACATAGATCCATTGACCAAAACCCTCTGGCTACAGTCACCAATCAATTCTTTATCCACCAATTAGTCCAGCCTTCAAAATATTTGACATGTCTTCAATTTAGAGATAAGGACTGGTTCAGGACCATGTCAGTGGCCTTGCACAAGTCCAGATAAATGATATCGGTGGTCCTTCCTTTATCCACCAGGGCTGTGACTCCATTATAGAAGGCCACCAGTCTGGTCAGGTAATCTGCTCTTTGTGAAACCATGCTTGCTGTCTTGGATCACCTCTTCATCTCGTGTGCTTTAACATCTCTTCCAGAAGTATTTGTTCCATGATCCCCATGCACAGAGGTGAGGCTCACTGACCTGTAGGTCCCTGGGTCTTCCTTTCACTCTTTCTTGAAAATGGGAGTGATATTTCCCTTTTCCACTCACTGAGGACTTTACCTGGCAGCCATGCCTTTTCAAATATGATGGAGAGTGGTTTAGCAACCACATCAGCCAGCTCCCGCAGGACCCTGTGATGCATGTCTGCTCCATAGACTGGTATACATTCAGCCTCATGAGGTGCTCTTGGACAGAGATCCTGATATGTTTCTTACTGTGGAAGACCATGTTGGGAGCTACTCCCTCTAGTTTGTGGTATAATGATATAGGGTAAGTGAGACCATTTCACTGATTAATTCCTAAACAGCCTTGGATGAATGTAAGACATCTGCTCACTTCCTAAATATAGGGTAGTGGTAGAAATGCCCTCATGCAGGACCAACAGACTGCTGCTGTCTTTAGCTGCATACATATTTCTCCCCTGTACCCTGATTACTTTGATGTTTAGATTTTGGCAGTTCCTAAGATCTAGGTGGCATCCTGTTTTTAGCTAATTTCTGGAATTCTCCATGAAAATGATCAGGGGTGAAGTGAGGATTGGTAGTAAATGATACTATAATGATCCTTAGCTACCATGGAAAGAATTGTCTTGAATTCTCTTTTTGGATTCTCTTTTTGCCTGAGGCTTTTGACACCTTTGGCTATGCACATGTGTGTGAATGCATGGGAAAGTGTATATGCTTGAATGTGTAAGTGTGTGTCTGTGTATGTGAATAAATGAGAGTACATTTTTCTACTTACATTTTCTCACACAAAAGGGAAAAAACAATTTTTCTTGACAAAAGAAGTAGTAGCAGTGTTCAGAAAGGGAACACCATCTTACCCAGAAAATAACAGAGTGTTTGTGGTGATTGCTGTTATTGAAGTAGTTTACTAAGTATACAAAATAGTCCAATAGAGCAAATTCAAAGTCAGTACTTTTCAGGAAAAATGAAATTTGTGTGGGGAAAAAAAAGAATTTACAAAGTCAAAGTGCTCTATAATATTCTTTTCCTATCCCTCAGCTCAATTTTCTGATAATCCCCAGTATTCACTGAATCAAAGGGTTACTGCTGATTGTTTTGATGATAAATTGCCTGCAGTGCATGTGGGACTAATTATGAGATGGAGCATTTCATTCTGCCACCTGTATAAACTAAACTTTAGACAGGCACAATAAGGGAAGTGTTCACAACAACACAACATTTGGAAAGGCTGCAGACCTTCTCCCCTCTTCCCTCCCCCTATTGTCACTAAAGAAAGGAGAGCTGGATATAGAGTACATAAAAAGAAAGCATGAGGGAATAGTAGTATGGGAATAAGGATGAAATCAACCTGGAGGATCTACAGAAAGGGAGAAATGAGGATCAGGGAGAAAAAAAACGAGAAGGGTAACATGCCCATAGAGAAGGAGAGATCAAAGGGAGGAAAAGACCTGAAAGCAATAAGATTGTTTTGGAACATGAGACGGAGATGCTGAGGCTCAGAAAGTTGTGGCCTGGGGAGTAGATGCTCAGTAGGTACAAAAAAGAAGCTAAGAAGAAAGAAAGAAAATCTGGGTCAGACCCTCCTTGGTGACTGAGGGCTGCTAGATATAGTTAGGAAAAGTGAAACACAGGGTGAACTGTGACCTTCTCTGAACTCCTGGCATGGCCTTGACATAAGCATCATGATCCACATGAGGCCAGAAAGGATGCCACAGGCACATTTTGCCTAATCTCTTGCTTCTTGTAGGGGGTTGTGGTGTGAAGTTGCTGTTAACATTCTTCAGTGACAAGTTTACTATGTTCATAGGAGAAGAACTCCAAATCATTATGAGCCATTATCAACACATTGACTCACTAAAGCCTCTTTTTGGCCTTGTAGTTCTCAAACAATTTAAGTGTCTTGTTGTCAAGGTGTTTATTTTGTTACATCATACAGGGGCATCACTGAAATATCAGCAATATCACTTTGTGATATGCTTCTCATCTCCCAGAACAGGTGTTTGTGACCTCATCTGTGTTTCTTCAGTTCACTTTTTCCTACCTGACTGCAATCCTAACACAAAGACATTATTTCAAAGAGAAACGTGCACATGCATAGCTACTTTTCTTCTTGAAAGCCACTGGTAAAGTCATAATATTTGCATTAAACCTTTCTATAGCACCATACATACAAGAGACAGCATTTCCAGAAATGTAGACTACAGCTTTTTTGTTACTTTCCTGAGGACAAGATCATAGTGAGTTGAATGTCAACCAGACCTCCTCTAAAAACTCCTGAATGCATTAATCTTAACCAAACTGAATTCACATCTTTGGGGATACAAATACTCTACAGAGTTTGAATACCCTGCAGAGCTTACGTACTTATGTACTGGATAAAAGAAAGACACATCAGCCCTCCCACAAAAGACAGGTCGAAGAGTGAATGCATCTATATCCTTGGGATCCAGAGAACAGACTCAGGAAAAAAAGTAGAAGGAGATAGCTCTAAGAGTACAAAAATATGTTGGAATGTCCTGCTTATGTCTAAGCTTCTACTGTGACTTGAACCTTGTCAAATATCACTAACTATGAACTTGAGGCTCAAAGGCACAGAAGAAACTTTTATAAGTTTCACTGGCAATGGAACAACACTGAGTTTTTCTTCTGCCATCCACCTGCCCAGTTAGCTAGCCAGACACATGGTTATACTTTGGAAAATCACAACCATTTTTCAGTTTTCTGACACCATAACACACTGTAATTCTGCCTCTGACTTTCCTCATGCATAGCATTGGTTCATGAACTATGAGGAGTGCCAAGAAAAAAACAAACCTGCAGAAGCAGATGGTTGGTAGACAAGTCTGAAATCCTGATCATGCTTTGTTATTATGATACTTAATTTCAGATTTGATTTGAAGGACTTTGTCTACAGATCTGACAGAAATCTAGATGTCTTCAAGTAGAAAACTGTATTGCATGTGTCTCTAAGTGGAGCATAAACATTGCTTCCAATTGAGGGTTGAGCTTGGAGGTGTGAAGCAAAGCAGGCTGCTGCTCCTTGGACACAGAATGTACTGAGAGACACAGACCTGCAAACTGAGGAGTGAGAGAAAAAATGAAAATAACATTGGTGCAGAACATTTTCTATGAAGGGAGATCTACAATGGTGGATAGATAAGTTTTTTGATCCTTATGCATTGAAGAGTAAACATTTAGATCATATATTATGCCAGAGATAGTGTGCTCCACTGTAGCAACAGGAATTACTTATCCTTTCTCTCTCTGTTGTATCTGTGTTTGTTTTTATTTTTATTTTTTTTAATTCTGTAACCTTTATGGAAAGTCCTTGAGCCCTCTAGGACCTGGAACCTTCCAGAATCCTGAATCCAACCACCTCTCCAATGCCCTCATTTACATTTTACCTTTGTATCCAATAAAAACAGAAAAGTGTGGTAGCACTGAAGTTAAATAAGCCACCTACTTACAGCTACAACCAACAAATTTGTTTAAAGATGCATTACTACTTTTCTTGAGGGATAATTTAGACTATGTATCAAAAGGAAAATCAATACTTTTTTCAATTACAAATAATTGCCTGTTTCATTCCTTTCCACTTTTTTATTTATTTTCTCTTCAAAACATTTCTACAGAGGGTGTCTTTTGTCTGAAGTCTAAACTAGTAATGCTTTCAACACAGAATTAAGTGAAGCATCCTGGGAAGCCTTACCATTTGGTGGCTTCAAAGGCTATTCACACTTCACAGAAGATTAAGTCTGTCTAAGCAATGTCCAGGCCAAAACTTTTCAGACATCTGAGACAGAGTAAGGGAATTAGAGGACGGAAAACAAACAAACAAGCAAACAAACAACTGAATAACATTCTGTTTTCATAATTTCTACTCAGCAGGTATAAATGAGAAACAATTATTATTCATAATATTTCATTCAGTAAAATTGGTGCTCTTTTTCAGTTATTTTAGTGATACAGAAGTATGTCTTGGAGTATAGGAGAGGAACAGTAACCAAAGAAACAGTTATTTCCTCACCAAAAAAAAAAATCATGCTTCTAAGTAGCATTCCATGATGCTAAAGCTAGAAATAGATGAAAACCTGAGGGAATTTGTGTAATGTTCTGTATTTCCCATATCCTTTATTTGAATCTTGTCTTCATATACTTGGCTTGAGACTATCCGCAACTCTTTTTCAGATTTTTTGCTTTTGGTAACTTTAAGCATTATCAGTGTCATTAAAGCACTATGACCTTGTACATGAATTTCCTGGGATCATACTTCACTACAATTGAGATCTACACTTTTCTTTGGAATAATTTTATCAAAGTCAACTTCTAACGATTTAGGAGAACTCATAACAGGAGCATAGTGGGTATTCACTATGACTATGACTATTCACTATTGACTATGGCAACATCTAGTCTGGACAAGCCGGGGTTCAAAGTTGTATAATCAATAGATATCAAGATATATCACAATATAATTGCATAATTAATAGATATCAAGATGTTATAATCACAATATAACCAAGAGAGTTAGGCAAAGTAGACAACAATAACAAAAAGGAGAGTAAATGGAAGAGCTTACCCTTCAGCTGGGCTCACCACAAAACACCAAAAGAGGTGATCTCCAGAAGAAAACCTTCCCCACTGGGAGCCAGCTCTTAAATAGGTCTAGGAGGGGTGCAGCCTGGCTTCACCCCTTCCGGCAGCACAGCTGAATTGCCTTCACCTGTGCTCCTCTGGCTGACTCATGGCTCGCCTCAGGTGATCAATCAGAGGTTCAGGCCGTGGCTCAGCAGTTCCCATACAAAAGTCCATCTGGTCACATGGCTATCATTACAAGACTGAATCTTTTAAGAGGAATTAGAGGAACCACTTGTTCTGATTGTAATATAGATGCATTATAAAGTTGGTTGATATAATTCTTACATAATTTGCAGCATGAACATACTAAAAGCTGTTGAGTTCCTGAAGATGGTTTGGAACATAACATTTCATTGAAGCTCAAAGACAAGTTCGCCCAAGAACAGGCAAGCTTGGTCCTCTGAAACTCCATGGGATTTCTGTCAGAGATTTTGTGAGCAGGGGACGTGACCAACTCCATCTTCCTATGGGAAGTTTTCTCTATGCATACTTCCTTTGAGAAAAAAACATGAGTTTATTGTGCCTTGGCCTCACTGGCAATTTGTGTAGTTCCTGTCTGCCAGTGAGCTTCCTGATGTGTATACAGTAGCAATCATTTTGTGTTAAAGGATCAGTTCAGTAAGGGGAAAACCGCCCTTCAACATTTTTAAGCCTTAATGTCTTGCATTTCCTGACTGCACTTTTACCTTTATATTTAGTTCTAATGAAGGATTAATAGGTGGTAAAGGCACATTCTTCCACATTCTTCTTACTTTCATAGAGAAAGGTGGGTGGGAGTGGGAAGCTAAGGAAATCTCAATGAAAATGCACACAGTTTGGGAAGTAAGTTGTTTCTTTGACCATTCTAGTTACTACTTCATACTCTGAAAACTATTTGAAATGATAACAGGGAGACCACTAAAAAATGGATACTGAATAGGAGGCAGGAGTTGTTATATGCTAAAAAGGGTATTTCATAATACAGAGCTACTGATGGTTTTAGATTCTCCCAAATGTGCACATTAATGATACCATAAACAAGTGCCAAACTAAAAGTGTTGAAAAAGGACAGAAAACAATCCATTCATCTCCTGTCAAGGTTAAATTCTGCTTTTCAAGAATAGATCACGGCGTATGTAAACTTTCTCATGGACAAACAGGATGTGAATGTGCCCATTCACTAGATAGATTTTTACTGTAAAGTAGCAGTAGCTTCTTCTAGTGCTTTTCTTTTTTTTTTTTTTTTTTTCATAAACAGCGGAGGTTGTTATAGCACCAGTGCTGCAAAGCATTTAAGAATGTGCTGAAGTGTTTCACAATGCAACAAAGCCCATAGCACATGCTTTATCTTAAACGTGTGCTCAACTCCCATTGCAAACATCAATGTTTAAACATGTGTCTACATGGTTTGCTGTACCAGAGCTCCGGGCACAATTCATTGTCCTTTGAAGCCAATGGGAATCTTTCCAGTCCTTTCAGTAGATATCCCATCAAGTAATAAATCTCAAATGTTAAATAATCAAACCAGAGAATAAAAAGAAATCTGTAAAAGGTAGTCACTGACTGCATTCAAATAACAAATATATATATATATATATTATATATATACGTATATTATATATATATATATATATATAAAGCAGGATGTGGTCACAGCTATTCCAAAAGCAGACACAAAGAAAGACAATGTTCACTCAATAAAGTCTTTGTTCAGTTATGCATCCAGCATGTTTTTTCTCCCAAACTATAAGCCCCTATTTACATAATTTTTTGATGCTGCAGTTCGTTGTGTCCCTGATTCAGCAAATTACTTAAACAGGTGCTTCACTTTGTACATCTGTAAGTCCAAAACTTAAAGTGGATCCACATGCACTGGGAGCCTGTTGATAAACTAGAGCATAGAAGATGGACTCAACTGCATTTCAGATCATATCCAGAAATGACTATCCAGAGGAGGAGTTCCATATATATTATTTTACAGCCTGTAACTTCTCACAGACGATTCTGAGAAGCATTTGCACAAAGTTGAAGTTATTTAAAAAAGGGGGAGAAAAATGCAAGTCAGAAAAACGTCTGATTGCACTTATTTGTCTGTACATATACACATATATAGGTTTTTAGACAAAAACAAAACTCGTTTAAGTCATGATAACAAAGCTGCTTTGTTTATTGGAGTTTTGTCTGCTTCTTTGAAATCATGTAGTCATGCCATCAAATGCAATGGACTACTTAGAGAGTGCCAGAGTATTGTTTTGGATGGCAGCAAATATAATAGAGAAGAAGTTCAGATTGAAACAAATTTTTCAAACTGGGTGAAACCAGTACTTAGGGTTTGCAGATTTGATACACATTTCTCAAGCACAATATGCTTTTTATTATAATATAGAAAGTGTTAATACAACAGAAAAATTTGTGTTATAATGCAGTGCTTTTCTTGTTGTATTACTTAATATCTATATCACATTAGAAAACTCCACGGTGCCTTTATTTTATTGACACATTAAGGTTACATTAACCTTCAATGTGACAATACTACATTCTTGACAGAGAAGGCATGACAACAACCCACTTAACTATTTTAAGGCTGAAACAAAGAGAGTCATACTGATGACTTAGTCCTTGAAATTTCATCACCAGATAACCACAGCAATGTTCTCCTCACTTCTGCTGGCACATCTTTCTTTCATCTTACTGACAGAGAAGAGATGTGAATTGCCCAGGAGGCCTGGCCATGGTGGTGGGACAACCCTCATGGGATACACTATGGAATAAATAGGGCAGAACGGACTTAGAATATCAGCATAGCTCCAAGCCTTTCCTGGTCATTCAACAATTAACTGGTACCCTTAGCTTACATAGGACATTGATTGTTAGTTGCATACATATTATAAGCAAATTCTAGTTAAAAATATTAAGGTAATTGTGTCTTTCTTTGTGCACCAGAAGTGATTTTCCCTTCCATGTAACAAATTGGATATGTGCTCAGAAATCTACACTATATAGTTTCCAAGCATTCCTCTTGCATCATCTAGCTAAAGCATTTACTTAACATTTCAAGTAAAAGAGTTGCCTTAACAGTGGGGCAATAATGGCCTGAGGTTAGCCACACTAGCATATACCTTCAGCACTGGACAATGCTTCATCTTCTCTGGTCTGCAAAATGGGGATGGAGACACATAACACACAGAGAGCTGATGATGCATGAAATACTACAAAAATGAAGTGCAATATAAAGGCCAAGTCATTTTATAATTGTTTTCTGACTAAAACTGAGTTAGAGTCTTAGTGACAGAGCAGTGAAGTATACATTCGCATAGATTATAGCATGGCATGCTAACATAGCAAGATGTTGGTAAAAGCAAACTGATATTCCTAATCAGTCAACTTTATTAACCTCGTATAAGTGAACACAGTGAGTAGATATTGCCTTTCCTTTGTATTTTGTTAGCAACCTGCTATTGCCGTCATAACACATTATGAGCAAAACTGCACTGCAGATAAAACATCTGTTTTGAAAAAGCAGGTGTATGGCAATTTCAGAACCAAACCCCAAATCCTAATTAAAGGTTGCTATTCTCATTTAACAAGAAAGTGTTGCTGAAAGTTAACCACAGTATAACAGTAGCATACGGATACACACATTCCTCTGATTAGCATCAGTCACCTAGTAAACAAGTGAATCCACAACCTGCACAAGTCTGTTACTGGATTTGCTTTTCCCGTTTCTTAGTAATAAATTGTAATATGGTAAAAAATATCACATTTTAAGCAATTAGGAAAACGGTGATACACACCTTTCACACCCACAAAACTGATATTTGTAAGTGAAATGCTAACCATTTCATTGTTTCTAGCCACATTTCCCATTTACACCAATCTAAATCTTGAATTAATTAATCTTTTTGTTGATCTTGGCTTTATTAATGGCTGTTCTAAGATCAATGGAAGGTTCTGCTGCTGCTATAAAGTATTTGGTTTCTCTTGTCCAACTTGACAGGAGGAGAGAGTGTTTGGACCTTCTAGTAATTAAATCTATTTCAAAAGGCTTATTTGGCTGTTTTAGAAACATGATTAATAATACGGTTTCTTAAAAAAGTAATTAGGAGAACTAGTGAATTCAGAGAAGCCAAATACTTTCCTCTGAGTTTCATTTGGATCTAAAAGGTTAAGAAAATATAGACCCTGGTCTGAAAAGCATAAATCATAAAGCATATTTCTTTCAGTTTTCTTGAAAGACAGGGAAACCTGGGGACAGCTGCACTGAAGTCATCTTCCATTAAGCCTCTTTGCTCTTTGCTGCAAAGTCAGTGAGACCTTGGAGATAAAGGCAGTTAGAACAGAAAGTTGAAGAGATCTTGAAAGTAGATACTGATGCTATGATAGACAAGAAGCCCAGAAATTATAAATTATTCTTCTATTTCTCCTTCTATAACAACGTGAGACGTTTTATACAAAGGGCCCAAACCCACAAAAACTACAGTGTTCTACTTGCAGAGAGATTTGAATCAGCGCATAGCAAAAGCTGCTCCTCAGTCCTTAAAAATGATCCAGTGGAAGACTTACATCATGCAATTATATGTAAATGCGGTTCAAGTATTTCATGCATCCTGAAAACACTTCTATCCTCTCCTACAGCTCATAAAGCTCCCATCTCCAAACTCACTCCTTCCACACAAACACATACACATTCAGAGTATGAATTTAGAACTATTTTTTCTCATGGTTAATTCTTAGTATTATTTGCCGCTTAAATCTACTAAAGATCACTTCATAGTCCTCATTGAGACTCCTTGTCTATGTAAACAAACAGAAGAAACAAAGTCAAGCTCTTTCAATCTTCTGTTAGTCTTCCTACTCCCAACTGCTCTACCAGTCGATGGGAGCAAGACAGACTAGGGTATTTACAAATAGGATTTAAAGAAACAGTGTCTCACTGATAACTGCATTTTAACAAATTCCAGTAAATATATTATTGAGCTGATTGCTTAAGAACTCCTACATCTTTCTTGTAAATTCTCCTCGACATGCATGTGCAACAGGAAGACATACCTTTCTAATCCTTGTTTAATGCGAGCCAGAGGTGTGATTCTTGTTGTGCCTAGTGCTGTACAAACACCAAAGACAAGCACAGTCTGATTTTGAATTTCTCACAAATGATCATTATTTCTTTAAGAGGTAAGCATCATTTTTATTTGCTTGAATGAACTGAAAACATGCATATTCAATGTACTGGGAATTATAGTTTGAAATGTCAGGACTGATGGAATAAGGGAAAAGGATAAATGTTCCTGTTAACTACTTTACCATGTGCAAGTGAACAAAATAGAGCAGAAATTACTTCTCCAAAATGATGTAGGGTGTGCCAGACTTTATGGCAAAACATAAGACTTGTGGCTATTATGTTTCTTTATTGCTCTGAATCACAAGAAAATGAAGGGCATGAAATATTTTGTTGGTGCTTTACTTATGGGTGATTCAGTCCAAAATATGATACACTTTTTTTGTCTTGTTTTTAGTTTGTAAATTGTCATTTGACTGGTTTTAGAAAAAAATATTCTTCAAGACTAAAACTACTTGCAACATTCAGTGTTAGCAAAGAGTGAGCTGGGTTGCAAACTACATAAGATTTTTTGGAAAACAACATGACAAGCTTTGTGGCCTGCAGCTTTTCGAGCTAGCTGTCCTTCCATCAACAAACAGCCTGCCAAAATGGGGTTCACTTTTTCCAAAATGCCCTAGATAACCTATCTGATATTGGCAGGACACACTGCTGGACAGTTGGCTATGATTCAAGAAATTTTATCGCTGTTGTGCTTTGAAGACTAATACTAATAATACAGTGGACGTTTTAGCAATTCTTTCTTAAATTTCCTTGAATATCGTGAATTCAAATCACATGATCGAAACTTCATTGCTAATAAATTCAAGATCTACTAAGGGAAATCTGAAAGGATAATTTGGAATACAGGCCACTGTATACTGCAGCCCAGCTAAACATACTTGTTTTTCCTTTTCTACCAAGAAGCTGCATTGTCAGTAGCAATAATATATATATAGCATATAAACATATATGTTCATAATATATAACTCCTTTAGGGAAAGAAAGGTCCCAGCAGAGGAATTTGCACTCTTTTGTTAGTCTCAGGGAATCAAAAAATATGGTGTAGGCTTTGCCAGCACATGAAATTCCAGAAGTTTTCTGTTCACTTTCAGGTACAAAGCAGTCAAGGTTGCAAAAGCAGAGGGATGCAGAGGTGAGTTCTTCTGTTGACAGTCACTGAAGAAAAATTAGCTGAATGCTTTCAGGGTGAATTTTCAGTCAAACTGAATTTTGTCTCACAGTCTATTTGTATTTCTATCATAATCTGGCACTGCTAAAAATCTCAGCTATACTGAAGACTGCTATTGTTATAATACACAAACAGTATGGGTTATTTTAATGGACATATTGCCTTAAACTGAATTTTCGCCATCTGTTCTGCCCCTAATTTTGAATGCAAAAAGAACATATTTCACAATTACATCTGTAAGTAATGATATAAGTAATTTAAATGCATGTATATGTTCACACAATGCAGCAGACATCTGGGATATTTTTTTCTTTCAGGCACGAATCAAGGGAAGAAATCTACTAACTCCTCAAACAGCACTTCCCCTCTTCCCATCATTTAATGAAGCCATTTCATCGTGGGCATAGACTTTCCAATAAGCTAATTTTACTGTGTTTATGAGTTCAAAGATTCTCCAATGAGCAGACACACAAACTCATTTTTGCCATGTTTTCCTTGTCTTCATCTAAATACACTGTGGACTGAATGGCAGATGCAAGACAGTAGATCAATCAGTTTCAGTAGATGTTCAGGAGACAGGTCAGACTGTGTGGACCAGGTTGTGCTCCCAGCTTTTCTTTCATACCTTTCATTTTCAGCAGGCTTTTGCAAAAGTGTCCTTCTGCAGGTGAATCCAGGGATAATTGAGATGCAGGCTGCCTGGTCAGAGAGTGAGTCTCACCAAGACAGAAACATTTTGGTTCCTATTGCAAATGTCCACTTTCAGATATTCAACTTTGGCTTTAGTGGCATTTTTTCAGGAATGTTTGCTGGACAATGGTCATGGGATGCGAATTCCATCACTCAAAGTCATGTTATTCAGTACAGCTAAATGCTGACCAAATTTCTTGAGCTTGCAAAGAGATCTATTTAATGAGATTTTCAGAAGAATAGAACAAAAGTAAACAAAAAGCCCTTTTTGAAAGTATAATTTGGATAAAAGTTGATTTATTTATTTATTTTTTTTAAGGAAATCACAAAATCTGTCAACTTTTACAGGGTTTTGAAGGGTAGTGGAGTGGTGTCCTTCCTATTTACATGCATTCAGTGTACCCGTATGTACCTATTCACATTCAAGGATTATCAACTCCAGTAGCAAACTAAACTGAGATGCTAAAAGAAGTCACACTAGCAGAAATAAGTTGTTACTATAAATTCCTAGACAAATTTTTTAGCAGGGAATTTACTCCTGCTTTTTAGTCCAAATTGCTAATAGGGATTAGAGAGGCTTTTATTTTATCTATTATAACTGCTTTTTTATACTGATGCACACTTACTACTACTACTACTAGCATTTTGCAACCTATGAAAAAAATAGGAGCAATGGATTGGAATATGAATATATTGGAATACAGTACTTACATTGTATTTTGATAGTGTTCTCTACGATTGTGCTCTTCAGACCACACTGCATTTCTCACTTTTTAACTGATAACATCTTTTTGATGTAAAGAGGTGATAGCTAGAAACAACAAAATGCTGTCCCTAAAAGCTTATAGAGTTGAGAATGATGGAGAAAAATTATCAGTGAATATTTAGGTAAGGCAAATGGAGTCATGCATTTGGAAAATTGGGACTGTGCTGAAAATATTAGACATTCAGATTTTCTTATACTATTGTCTTCTGAATTGTGTTTAATTTTAGCAACTGGATCTTTTCTCTATGGACGTCAAAGAGTTTTTATGCATGTCACCACATGTAAGATGTAGTCAGACAGTAACTGCCTGGTTATTGTAAAGGAAGGGAGAAATGCTGCAACTAGCTCTGCTATGGGCCATGTCTAGCTAATATATGGTGATGCAGCCCAGTCAGCACAAAGGCAATGGAAAAAATGTACCTACATAGTGCTCTCCATCTCTCTATAATTACATGGGACTCAAATATGCCTGTAGACTAATATTTGGTAGCAAGTTTGGAGCATGTACTGTTAAGAGAGTCAGGAAGAGTCCTTCAAACTGAAGAGATGGCTGTCATCTGTTGTAGAAAGAGAATTTTTTAAAGGATTAAACAGAAGAACTTGCAAGGCAACTCCAGACTAAATGGATAGGTCGCAGTGTAAACAATATATATATATTTTTAATCATAACACTGCAAAGAGAAAAGAAAAAAACCTGGTTCTTAAGACCCTTTAGTATCTAAAACCCATAAAATTATTAAGGATGGAATGAAAAACTGACATCTTGAGTTCTACGGAGTTGGTTGCCTCCTACTTGTAACACCAGATGACATTTCTTTGCAGGGCACTAATATTAACAAACAAAATCCATAGCTCTTGGCTTCTGAACAATGAAAACAGTTTCAAAGAGCTGATGAATTAGTTTTCCTGGGGGAGGAGAGCAGCTGTATTCCTCATTGAACACCTTTTTGGTTTGTTCTTTGTAACTTTTCCGAAGGGTGTATACGAACAGAATTTCAAAGCAAGTGGTAAAATAAGGTCATACTTTGGAGGAAGAAGGAAAACAAAAAGTAGAAAGCAAAGGAAGAAAAACAAAAATAAGATAGAAAAATCAAATAGAAGGAAAAAAAAAAAAAACAATGAAGAATGATAATTGTAAAAAAGTGGCAAATAAAGAGGGTGGAGTAGATGAGATTCTCTGCCATTCTGCAACTTCACTGCTGGTTTGGTATGCAGAATCAAGACTGTAAGAATTGAGCATAATTGCATTAGTTTACTAATTAAACAGTCGCTGCAAACACCTAATACAAACAAGTCCAAAAATTAAGCAAGACAATGGGAAGAAAGCATCCTCTTAAAACAGAATGGTACTGTAATAAGAATTGGCTACCTGAACATCATCAACTTCCTGGAGAGAGCTGGAGGCTTACATGCTGAGCCACCCACTAAAATGAACATATAAAACTTCAGATCCAAAGATTTTGAATGTTCTGATGCTGAAGTGCAACTTTGATCTGAAATTGTGGTTGAGACTCTTGTTTAGTGAAATCTCCATTCCCTAGATTTGTCAGAGACTTTGATGTCTTTTAATATTCTTAAGCACATAACCTCTAAACAAAGAGACATGGAGTTGAAGGAGGAGGAGATTTTGTTTAAAAAATAGAGAACTGGGAATATAAAAGAATAAAACTCAGTTATTTCTTTTAGTATTAATTATCTATAGAATGAAACCTTTATGGCAGATGTGCCAGCCAACTCTCTCATCATCAATTTCAAGACTTCAATCAGTGGATGACTCACAGTTAGTGAAAGAAAAATTGTTCCAGGTACATAAGAAGAGCATAAATATTATGTTTCACTTGGTATCATAATTAACTGCATGCTTCAGATATTTCTTTCATGTCTGCTTTCTCAATAGGTAATATAATTTACTGTTAATAGGATTAAAATGTCTTTAAAAAAGTAAATACTTCATTGGTTTAAGAATGCTTTCTGTTTGTTTTGTGCAGATACATATTTGGTTACAGGCATAGTATTTATACCTCAGTGTAGAAAATAATGAATATTAAGATAATACATATAGTCCACAAGCAAATGTATTTTCTCTCTTGCTTAACATAATTATAAAAAAAAAACCAACACTTTTCTCTCAATTCATGAAAAAGAATTTCGAGGTCTCAAACCAAAAACATTTTTAATCAATTCATACTAAGAAAAAAATTACATATTATAGTGTCAAGACACAAATGTTTGGGCTAGGAATGTTAACAGTAGCAATGCAGAAACTCCGAAAGTCAGAAGTGTCTTTTGAACATCACTTTCTGAATTGAAAGTCAAAAAAGAAAACTAACAGCTATTATTCAAGCAAAAGGAATTCTGTCAGATGGGATATCAGCTACTTCTCGTTTTAACATCTAAATATACACCTACCCAGAAAACAGAACTGGGAAGATACAGGAAGGGAAAACAAAGAAAAGAGATGGAAGGGTGAAAACAGTTTTAAAAAGGTAATTAACAACGTGAACTTTAGATTTCAAAACTCAGCTAATGAGCACATGAATGCTGAATGCTGAATTCTTGTTGCATTCTTGTTCAAAAATATATTTTTAAATATTTATTATACATGATTTTTTCCTCTAATTTTTCTTGAATTTCCACTAATTTTCATGATGGTTGTCTCAAGTAAAATTTCTCTGGCTGATATCAGAGTAAGCAAAAGGAAAAGTAGATTTGAAATCCCATTATTCTATAAAATGTATAGCTTTCTTTGTACATAAAAAGAATTTTTATTACATAGGTGGTATCATTACATCTGTGAGCTACTTAGTATAGATATCTGCCTGGAAGAGATTTGGTCTCCCTGTTCATTGCAGCAAGCAGAATTTGGCATAAACATTTGGATGTACTCACTTAACTGCTGATCCATCTATTGAAGTTTCATTAGGGAGCCATGTGCATTTGCAAAGGATGAATGGTTTCATTAGCACTGAGACTAATAAACTTATAAAAGTTAATAATGTGAATATGTTTGATTTGGAATTATGCACATAGACATTAAGAATCACAAAAAGGCACGCTTAATAATACCCAGTTTTTTCTAGTCTTTCACAGCTGGGGCATTTTCTACTTTTCTGAGACCTTTTAACAGAAAACACACATTGATTTTTTTCATGTGGTCCTACGATATTATCAACAGGTTCTAGTATTACATCAGGACTTTGATCTAAAAGCACAAATTTTAACTCTTCTAAATATTACCTCCCACATTGCTTGATGTAGGCTTTTGGATTCATTATTAGGGCAAATTTTAATAGAAGAAACCAAGTATATCAAAATTGTGTTACAGCTGAAGTTCATGCATTCTGAAGTGTCTTTAAAAGCAGAGGTCATAGGTAGGCTTAACATAGTCGTTTCTCTGAAGACTCATAGAGAATTGTCTACAATGAGATAACCTCTATATTCAAAACCCAGAAAAACATGGCTCTTGCATCAGTCCCTTGGCAAGCTTAGTTCCTAGTGTTTAAGTTATGTAGCACATTTTGTATACCTTTTCTCCCACCAGAAGAAGGAAATCTGTTTAGCTTTCCTTTCTCCCTAGCTTGCTTTCCTGATAACAATGTTACCTGATCGTCTCACTCTGCTACACTCTCTGCATTCTTATTTTCATCTCTGAATATTCATGATGAGGTCTGAATAATCAGCTCTCACCCTAGGAGCCTTGCTTGGCAGCTGATCTCTAATGGTTGTCTCCCAAACTTCTAGACATATACCCTTCTCTTTTTTATTTTTTTTTTATGTGAAAAATTAATTAACAGTTAGTGAAGTTACTCAATTACAGGGTGAAAGTAATTAAATATGGTGCAGAAACTGCCACGTTAGGGCCAGAGCTGATTTAACAGTGTCAGTGCAGGATGACACCAAAGTGGTTATGATGTTTCCAGGACTTCAGTTCCTTTCTGAATTTACTTTATGGGTCCCTGAGCCATCTGTGAACATTATCTCTCTTCCTTCCCCGGAAGTTTCAGCAGAGACAAACCCAATGAGAATGATCCTTCCCAGCCTGGCCAAGCTATTTTTCCACAGCTTTCCAACATTATAATTGCAGAAGTCAATCTCACTGCTTCCTCATCATCCATCTCTTTAGGGAAACTATTAGTAATTGCACGACTTCTGATATATATATCTGCCCCCTCTCCTTGTGACCTAGAATGAGACCATAGCAGCTTATAGCACAGAGGGCACTGAATGCTTTGGGGAAGAAAAAATGACAAGCATGGGCATCTGGCAGGCTCTGAATCGAAGACATATAGTTAGAGACTCTCTGTGTTGCCAATAACTTGAGACACCATCTATTCCCTTTCATCACTTTCTTTCTATTAGAGAGAGAACTCATCTATGACAAATCTATCAGTGGCTCCATTCTTAGGCTTAACTAATAGCAGGGTTGCAGCTGCAAGAATTATAAATACATCTGTTTTTGTGCTGCCTGGTACAACACTGTATCTATTATGATGATCTGACGTACATCCTAACATCTCCTTCAGGTGCTGGCACATCATTTACAATAATCCCAGGTAACTGATGTTGTGACACATCTCCTGCATGTGTGCTAGGTTCCTGTTAAATGACCACAAAGTGAGCAACTAAGGGAAAATATCAGAAAAGAGCAAGACCAAATTCAGACCTTCTGTAAGCGGGTGCAGCTCCACAGGCATGACATATTGCAGCTTGCAGGACAACATGGGGGTTTGACCTGCAGTGGTATGTACTCTTCTCATATAATTTTTCCCAGCTAGACAAAAACCAATACTCCCACTCTGCTGTAATTAATAGAAAGTCTGCTGGGTTGAATAGCTGTCGCCTAAATTATCCTCCCAGCCCTCGGTTATTTGCCACCAAGAAGCAGTAGAGATACAAGGCATTGTGCTAAACAAGACATACACTGAGAAATTCTGGGGTCAGTTCTGAAATGAAGCCAAGGAATTACTGAACTCAAGTTTCAGCTTGGACTGAAGGGAATGTGAAATGTTTTCCTAAAATTAACAGCAAGAAAAAATGCCATTGTATTCACTGCCTTGACCCACAGCTGAAGTCTTTATTTCAGAGGCAAATGGCCTGATCTAGCCTAAACTGGAAAAGGAATAAGAATGGTTTCCTATTTCCAAAAGGTCTTGAAAGTTGAAAGATATATGAAAAGTCCAAGAACTAACAGATCCAAGATAAATTCCTTCCTCTGTCTGAAGGCAATCCCCAGCTTGGGTATGTGTACTGCCATACCATCCTGTTGACACTTTTCCACTTCATATGAATAAATAGACCAGTTAGTCATATTTGAAAAATAAAGACACTTTTGGCATACAAGCTCTTATTTCAAGACCCAAAGAAAGACTTGCACGTCTGAGTGCAGATCTCAGGGATTTTTCAATCCTGACACCTGGAATGGTTAGAAAGCAAGATAGCTTCTGAAAATCCCTCTACCATCAACTCCTTGGTGGGTAAACGACTGTGAAGAAGAGCAGGCAGTGCTGAAGGCAAGGTGAGGGTGAAGGCAGGGGCCAAAGAAAGGTAGTGTCGGCCCAGCTGTATGTCTGCACCATGGGTCTAGACAAGGAAATGGGTGGGGCACGAGTTGGTAAGTGACAATTTCTAATTAAATCTGGAAGTAAGTGGTTTGAAAATTTTAAGAAATTCCTAAAATTAACTGAATCAAATTTGTTGCTGAGATTTTTCAGGGCTCACAGTTCAGGGGAATTAAAGTAGATTTTCTTGGTGGCTGCTGCCAAAGCGGCTTTTCTGTCAACCTGCCAATCCCTTGTCCAAGGTCAAAGAGCTAGTTCTCAGTAAAACAGCTGTAAATTTATTTCTAATTTGACAAACTGCATTTTTATTTTATCTCATTCTCAGGAACAGGTGAAAAAAAAAATTAGATGAAGCAGTAGAAAAGCAACTTCCCAAAAGTATATCAACAGAATTTCTCCCTAGAAAGGCAGCTGATACCATTTCAGCACAGGGGCAAAATTATAAGCAATAAAATCAGAATTTTACATTGAGAAAAACTGAACAACTTTTGCTGTAGGCAAACCTTTCAGATCTATCAATAATACAGCTAAATACAAATTGACAGATGATATCAGAGTGGTCTTATTAACAAGATAATTAGATGATGCATAATCATACTAAAAAAACCTCTCCTTTAGTATGTTTATTATATCACCTGCATTTTTGTTTACCATCTACCTAATTCAGCTTGTTGCCACTTTCGTATACCTCAGAATTTCTCAGACAGATTGATACCACATTGAATATGAACTGTTAGGAAAGGTGCTATCAGAGTTTCTGGGCAAAATCTTGCCCACATGTGTGCAAACCCCTCTTGGTTTTAGTGAAGTTTCACACACATAACTGAGACCAGGATCTGGTCCTTAACATGATGGCATTTCTTCTGTACAGCACAGCAGGTTAATAATAAAATGGCATCTCTTTTTTTTTTTTTTTTTTAAGAAATAACTGCTATGGCTTTGGATCAGGTGTTAATTATTCCCAGTAAGATTTGGTGGATAACTAGTGATGCAGATATCAAACCACCCACTCCCTTTGTAGATGAAGGGAAAGTATCAGGAGGATTTCTGCTGAAGTATTCATCACATCTCAAGTCTCAAATTGTCCAAACCATTCAATTATAACACTTCACTCAATGCACGTCAGCATGTCTGGCACTGTGTTCCAGGCACGAGTTGAGCTGGATTTCTCAAAGAGGCAGACGTTGGCTTGTCCCCTTGAGGAACAACAGAAACAGAGTCTATTGGCTCAAAGTTGAGACTGATTTCTGGATCACTACCTGGCAACTGTGGGAACTATTGCAGCTCTCTAACTTTGTAGCCTCCAGACTCAGCTCATGCATACACATGTAAAAGGTTAAGACTTCCAGTGGTAACAGCACAAGCACACTCTTTGCCACCAAATAAATAGGTAAAACACTGAACTGGTGATGACATGATAAACAGGCTCTAGGGATTTGGGTCCTATCAGTACAGATCTAACCCATGCTCACCATCATCTCTCTGTAACTGTAAATGGAAGCAATGCCCAGAAGAGGAGACAAAATCCTTTGAGTCCTTAGAGGGCTATGTGAGATTTTGTTGTTAGCTGCAGAGATGCAATACATCACTGTCAGGAAGCAGTAACCCTGGATTATGGTCACTGATAATAAAAAAGGCTTTCAGAGGAAGGTGATGGACACTGTGCCTATTATGTGGTAGAGGGAAAAAAAAAAGGATAGCTGGAGAACTTTTACACAAATGGGAACGCTCACATCTTCTAAAAAACTGTGAATTTACAGAAGGCTGGGGGGTGACCTCGTTGCAGCCTTTCAATACCTAAAGGGAGCCTACAGAGGGGAGGGGAATCAACTCTTTGAAAGGGTTGATATGTGTAGGATGAGGGGAAATGGTTTTAAGTTGAGGAAGAGGAGATTTAGGTCGGACATCAGGGGGAAATTCTTTATTCAGAGAGTGGTGAGGTACTGGAACAGGCTGCCCAGAAGGTTGTGGATGCCCCATCCTCGGAGGTGTTCAAGGACAGGTTGGATGGGGCCCTGGGCAGCCTGGTCTGGTATTAAACGTGGAGGTTGGTGGCCCTGCATGTGGCAGGGGGTTGGAGATTCATGATCCTTGAGGTCCCTTCCAACCCTGCCTATTCTGTGATTCTGTGATTCTGTGAATTTGCTTTCTGTGCTGACATGGAATGTACACATTCCCAGAGCTGGGAATGTGGAACAAGAAGGCTGCTCACAGGTTTACAGTGGTAATGTTCAATTTGATGTATCAATATAGTTCTGCTTGCACAGGCAATAATGAGCTCAAGATCATAAAGCTCTTATCAGCAACCCTGTTTAACTTTAAATGTAGCTCAGACGATTCTGGCTCCTCTTTACTCTTGCTTCAGACTGTTTTGACTTGATGCTGTGGAATTGCATTGGTGAAAATTAGCAAGGTCAGTAAATATAATTCAGAAGAATATTTCTAAAACTCTTAGCAGAATCCAGCCAACATCAGAGTCTGTCTTTGTGAGCTCCACTTGCAGTATGGCCGTGTTTCTGCACCATCTCCCTTGGGTTCAGTGGGAATCCTACTGGTGAAAGTACTTTGCCAATTAAAAATCAGAGGCAAAAAATAGTTATTGAGAAGTCTTGTATCCAAAGACTTTCCAACTTGGGATTTGTATTAGCAAATGAGCTAATATGCAGGCAGGTAATTCTAGCAGAGGGCTTCTTCCTCTGGCATCCACGAAATAATACAGTCCATAAAAGGTAAGTCTGGGATTTTCAAGAAATTTTTAGTCATACACACAGATACAGAGATGAATCTGCAGGACTTCTAAAACAACAAAGCATGCTTGCATCCTGCCCCTTGCGTGAACAGAGACTTTCAGTTCTGCCTGCCCATACCTGCGGAGATGAGCACTGAGTGATTTAAGAGCACGTATCCCATGAAGACAGAATCACACCCAATAAGCTCAACAGCATTTGTATCCATTTGCAGACAGCTCAAAACCAGTTGCTGGTCTGACCTAGTTGTCAGGCAACGTGCAAAATGGTGCCTAACACTAAGACTGTGTTTGTTAGCATGCATTTGTGCTGCTGGGGAATTTGGTGTGCCTGGTTTACCAGCGTGACAGCCTAAAATGGTGTGTTTTTAATTAGGAGGAAAAATAGAAGACAACAGACATCTGAGGGACATTCTGTTGAGAGCTGAATTGATGATGAAAAGCTTTCAGTTTTTGAAACTGTTCAATAGCCAGGTGTTTTCTAGTGTGGTTATTTAGTGCATTCCACTGCAGTGTGTCAGTATTACTTAGCACTATCACATTTACATCAAGTCGAATGCTGTAATGCAGAGAATATCACCATAAGGAATGAAATGTGTCAGCCTGCATAGAAGGATTTCTGGGAAATATTTGCCTTTCAAAAATCCTGCGCCTTTTATACAAATTCTTCTCACATGTTCGCTACCCAAAAATTCACAGGTAATTACAATGGGATGAATAATCCACATTAATCAGGTAAGCAGGTATTTGAGATCCAGCACATCTCCTATCAGACAATGCACACGAAAATACAGTAATTGAAGCTGCTGAGAGAATTCCCCACTGACAATGTCTATGTAAATCCACTGTAAAGAATAATTCTACGATTATGTAAAATTTGCACAAGTCCTTTTATCTTTAAAAGAATGCTGCACTCTATTTCGCTTAGCGCACCAATCTGAAGGCCCTCAGAGTCAGAAGCGAATTGTCACATGGTCCAATCCTGAAGAGTTCACAGAGGCAAAGTCATTGCTGATCTAATACTGGCAACTGCTGTTTAGTTCAGCTCTCATCTTCCTGGAGCTCTCTGTAACTGGATGAAGAGGTCCAGGGGACTACATGCATGAGGAGAGGCTGAGATCCCTGTGTTGGCTCAGTGCAGAGCAGAGGACATGAAGGGATGCATGATGGCGGCTGCAGCTCCTCACAGGGAGCGGAGGAGCAGCACTGAGCCCGAGGGAATGGCATGGAGCTGTGTCAGGGTAGGGGCAGCTGGGGGTCAGGGAGAGGGTCTGCACCACAGGGCGGTGGGCATGAAATGGGATGCACAGGGCTGTGGGCACAGCACTGAACTGATGGAATTCAAGCAGCGTTTGGACACCGCTCTCAGACATAGAGATTTGAATATTGGTTATGCTGTGTGGAGTCAGGAGTTGGACTCAATGATCCTTATGGGTTCTTTCCAACTTGGGATATCCTGTGGTTTTATGATTCTAAATGTGAGGCCAGTCCAAAAAGTGCCATTCTCTGGCTGGCACCCAGCACATTGGAGCTGCTCAGGTGAGTTTGCATGTTAAAACCACACAATTCTATTGCCACTGCTCCTGCAAGTCCTTGCAAAAGGCCACACTTCACTCTCAGCGTGAGCTTGTCATTAGAGCTGCCAGTGGCAGGAGGAGAACATTGCCTCTTCTTTGAGACTGGGACAACAGCTGATTCTGTCTCAGGAGGCTGTGCCAATAAACTAAATATAAAGCTAATAAAACAAGTCACAATTTAGTTAAAAGGCACATGAACAATACCCAGAGAGGCTCTCACTCATCATCCCAAACTTGCCATTTTAATATATGCTTGTTATAACAGTGCATATTTGTTAGTGAATGTCACATGAACTTGAATTGGTGATCATCCAATAGACCTTGTGTGAGCTATTGTGTGATATTTCATCTGGCCGAGGTCTAAAAATGGTGCATGGTTTCTTGAAATAAATTAGAAAATATTCTAGCAGTGTTTGATCACAGGCATGCAGCAATTAAAAATTAAAAAGATAAGCAATGAGAACTGAAAAAAATCATATCTCTTTCATGTGTTTTTAACAACCATTTTGGCTATATGTTATAGTGAAGATATAACTGTACAAGAGGGAAAAGCAGCAGTGCTGTAATTGTAGCTGAAGTTTCTTTTGTAAATCAGGGAACTGTCCTGGATGTACATTGATAGGCATCAAAAGATGGATACCTCATCAGACTTCAGGTTTGTGAATTAAAATAAAAAAAAAACAAAGAAAGACAAAAGTAATGAGGTAGACATACTACTCTTAGAATAATACCTGGTAATAGCACAAAGTGTTAAATGACTTGTGCCAAATGACAGAATCTGGCCAGAGAGAGGGAACCTGGATTCACTGACCTATGTAGGGACAAGCTCATGCACAGTCAGGTCCCACATTTCCACAGTGATGTTCTGTATGCTTCAGCTCATTGCTAGCAGGGCAAGGACAACAAACAAAGCCCTGAAAATCCTGAGTTGTGTAACAGAGCTATCTCACCTGCCTTTCGTCAGAGCCTGGCTGCTGGGATGTTGGTACATAACAGCAGCAGCATCGACGGCATCTCTAGCTTCATGTCTTTGAATTAAGTATATGTAATGACATATCACTGCAGCAATGCTTGAACGATACGAGGCATGTGATAACCTCCTGGTCCAGCGCCTATTCTGTTGAGGCAGCGCTGGCTGCACTGTATGCTTGCTGTAATGCCATCCATGTGCTCTCAGAAACAATCATCAGGACTGTTACAGTCAGAAAAGCCTGCCACAGCCAGCAGTGACAAAATCACAAAATAGAATTAGCATACTTTTATTGTATTTTTGAAAATTTCTTCCCTTTTTTCATTCTTTTTCCTTTCTCCATTCCCTACTCCTCAGCAGCCTGTGCCTTTTCATCTTCCAGCCGGCTGTAGTGATCCTCTGGGAAAGAGAATCTTTCCACACACACAGCACCTGCTTCCCTCTCCCCCGCAACAAATAAATACCCTCTAGCCCTTTAGATTTCTCTAGGATCATCAAGCATGGTTTCAACTTTAACCTGACAATGTATTTTTACAGGTATTCTTAGGTAAAGTTAGCATCTGTGTGCATGTGTGTATGCACATAGTATTTCTGCCTGCTGCCCCAGACAAAGCCAGCTCTGTATCGTGTGCTTAGCAGCTTCCCTGCAATGACTGCAATGCCCCTGAAGTGCTCAGGCATCGTAAAACCTTCACATCACAGATGGGCGGATTTCTGAGACAAGAGTAGGTCCTCTAGTGTGTAAGACTCAGTCTGGGCCTCATTCTAATGCATTATTACAACTATTGCACCTATCAATGGCATTGGATTTGTAAAAAAAGCATTTAGCTTCTGCTGTGACAGTCAGATATCTCTCTTTATTTTTTCCTCTATGAAAATGCTACTAGTTTTGTCCTGTGTTTCCCAGCCTACTTTCTGACACTAATTTTCTCTTATCATCCTCTCGCCCTCTCACCGAATTGTTCTACAGTCCTTTCGCGGGGACTTATCCATGAGGATCCTTGCTTGTATCTGTACTGCTTTTAAATTTCAGCTTTCCCTTTTACTCTGCTCTATTTCCATATGTCATTTTCCTTTTCTGCCTGTCTGGGAGTTGCTGTACCTAACTCTGTAAAGCATTATCTCTCCATCTCTCTAAAGTGTTTTGTGGTACTTTGTGTGAAGGATGGCATATAAAAATAAATTGTATTGCACTGTATTTTTGGACTGGCATCTAATCTTTACTGAGCTCATTCAGCCCATTTCTGAAAAACATTGGATCTTAAAGACTCTTCTGATCCAATGAATCTTGATGACTTTTCTGATCCTAGAAAAAGACTCCCTAATTTTCAAGTCATCTCCTGACACTAACACAAAGATAGGAGTAAGGAGAGTGGATTGAAAAATAGGGTTTGGCAGAAAAATATTCCTGGAACTCTTCCTTGTCTGTCACGTGTCTTACCCTCACCTCTGCCCTCCACCCCACATTTTACTTGCAAATGTCCACCGGTATGAGTGCTCAGGCGGGGGGAGTGGGAAGTGGGCTGATGGCATGCTGCACTTGTAGCGAAACAATCCAACAGCTTGCTTATGCATCTATTTGGCTTAGGATAGAAAATTAGAACAGCTTTAATCTGCTAGCAGCATCAAGCGGGGAAGCACTCCCTGGAGTGAAAGCGTTAGGAGTATCACAGCAGGGGCTGATGAGAGACAGCCTGCTGCGGTCTCACAGCAAGGCAGTGGCACTCGATGCGCAAAAAGCTGGGGTGCTAAGGAGGACCCAGGTGACCTGATGGGAAATGATAGGGGAGAAGGAATCTGCCTTTGTACTGGGCTCCTCTGCAACAGAAAAAATGCTTTCAAAGACGTAAACCCACAATAACATCTTTACTTCCCCTTCCACACCTTTCAAACTATATCATTTCAAAAATTTGCTCTTTACATTACAAACTACAGTGTATGTGAACCCTCCTACTTCCACATGCAGCCCATTTTAATTCAGAAACCTTCTGCACAGGAATAGTCATGGCCGTACATGAAGTGGTCAGAATTTGTCCTCAGCTAGAAGATTCAATGAGCAGCAGCCATGCCTTTGCACTTTTATGCAAAGCACAGATATATTTGCTTTCTAGTAAATAACTCAATTCATAAAAAATGAAAGGGCAAGCCCTGAACTACTAAGAAAAAAGGTATGGTGTAGAGATTGTCGTTATTTGCCTCAAGTCTCCTGAATTGTGCAGGACTGACCAAATGGCTGCATGTCTGTGGGGAATAGTTAGTCATGGCTCTCTGTAAAATCAGCTGATTCAAGAAATCTGGTGCCCTAGAATGTCCTTCTGCATGACCTACTTGTTGATTTGTTCTTTGGCACCCATAGAATGATTGCACATGCTGTCCAGCACTTCTGGAAAATAATCCTATCCGTAATTTTACCCCAGTGAGAAACTTGACTGTACTCTGTGAATGCATGTGTGAACATAAAGGTAGATGTAGCACATGCCTTTACAAGGTGAGAGCTAGGACTTGTGGAGACAGTAAGAAATACTAACAGCTTCTAAAAAAGAAAGGAACGCTGATGTTTGCAATACCAGATATATGCTAGTTGAACACTTTGGAGTTAAGACCCAATGGCAAGAAGTATCTGTGGTTTTTAATCAGTATTTTTTTCTTTCTTTTTTTTTTTTTTTTTTTTTTGCCCCCATATCTCTATTAAGCTTTTTTTTTCTTTCTTTGTTTTTTAATGTATTTAGACAAACAAACTTATTTACAGCAGTAAAACTCAGGTGCGAATCATGGTTCCCATCCGAAGTTGGTTATTAACCAGCTGATGTATATTTTTGTAGTTTTATACGCTGTTTCCTCCAACTTACTTGGAGCCACAGTTTCTCAGCTTGTGTTTTTGTCTCTTGGGAACATCCCAATGGTCAAGAGTCTTACCAGTCTGCATTGCTTTCTGTGGATGTGAAAATCTGGATTCAGGCATGAATGTTTCCTAATCATTTTATGTTCTTGTGAATATCAGACCTCAACATCAGCTTGCATATAGTGTGCAGCAGTACTAACTTACTTTGTTCAACCTCAGAAAGGACTAATATGTCCTCTTTCTTCCTGGAAGTTGTCCAAAATTATGCTAGTATTTCTCAGTCTCTTTTCTCCTCACTTTTCAACAGATGACAACTATTTCCTCCTCATCTAGTTATTTGAAACTGAACTTGAAAATGAAAAGACTATCTGTTTCTAAAACCTTTCTCAGCAAAACACATGAGGTCTCTGATGACAAACAGCAATTCATTGTTTATGCAAATCTCTGAGGGTGAGTTGGGAGGTGGAATGTTCGCTGACTGTAAGCTAGAAGCATGAGATGATTTCTGATAACCTGTATGAGCCGGTGAGCACCAAACTAGCATGTAGGGAAGAACGTGTATGCATATGCAAGTAGAAAATGCAAATTATATCACTTCCATCAAAATGTCCTGAGGTCTACTTGGCTTAAAGCAGTTAGAAACCACTGCTGGTTTATTATAGCTATAGACTTTCTCTTTGCTTCTCAGTGGAGTCAACATGGATTGTCTGGACTTAGCATAAACCTCTGCAAGTATACTCTGCAAGTAAAACTGAATAGCTGTAGAAAAGCATCTCTTGTATGAGTGTACTTAATGCAAGATAAACTGTATGGTGTGGGGTAGGTTCAGCATCTTCAAAAATGGTTAAGTACACTCTAAAACTGAAAGGCTTCTGGATACAGCCACGGCCACTGCTACATGCTGCTAAGCATGCTGGAGCAAGTGTAGTCCAAGTGGTTGGAGGACTCTTGAAAACTACCCTCAGGCATTTCTCCTTCATGCAATATATTCATATTAGATCTAGGAAAAAACAGATAGGCCAAACTTGTCTGTTCCTGATCACTGGATGGGTAATGCTGGGAGAAACTATGGCAAGGCTAAGATCCAGCAGAGTCTTCCTGGTCCCAAGTCTTTGTGAATGCATTCAGAGATGCACTTCAGCATCCCATGGTGATGTTGTCATTGTGCTTTCATTGAAATCTCTCCAACACCACTCTAGTCATCAAAATAATGTCCTTTTCTAAGGGTGTGCTTTTAAATATTTTAACAGTTCTCGTGCAGTATTTCTAAATATTAATGCCACAGAAGACATAGTTCATCCTTCTCCCTGTATCGGAGTGAGTAAATAATACTCTCCACTAACGTAATATAAAATCATTTAGAACGGCAGAATGTCATTGTGCTTCACATAAGGATTTTCTGAACAGTTTTAGTACTGAAAAGTAAATACAAAATGGAAGAGTTCTTGCTTAAATTGTTCCTCACTTTGCAAGAGACTAGGGATAACTACTTTTTACCTCATTTCTAAAAGTGCAAAAGCTGTCACAGGAGTTCTACATCATAATGACATTAAATTAATATGCAATTAGTACCATCAGGAAAAGGTGATTGTTTTTTCTTAATCTGCACTGATGACCCTACATGCTGAAATACTTTATAGCAATAGTAAACTTCTACTTTAATAGAATCTTTATACAGCTTCCCTTCTTCAGTCAATTAATTTTAACCGGTTGATTTGTAAGGAGACCTAAATCAAGCCAGGCTTCCATGTGTAAGTTTCTAAACTTTCTCACTAAAAATTCTTGCACTCTCGAATAACCAAAACAAAGTATTTGTATTGTAGTTTATATGTTTACAATAACTATGAACCGCTTTTCTTCTTTTGTTTGCCATGTCTTATCGATCTTATGAACTTTTATATTATATTTCAATGGTACTGCATTTACATGCTTATAAATTTCGTACTTTAATAAAGGTTGTAAAAACAACAGACCAAGTGATATATCAAAAAGCATTTAGGAGTTTTTGTAGAAGATAAAATGTGAAATCAATTAGGCACAGCTCTTCAAATATCTTCTCTACCTAGCATCTACTGATGCCAATAGGAAGACTTGCATTCACCTTCAGAATCTGATCTTAATGCTCTGAAGTCAGTAGAAAGACTTGTGTTGATGTCAATGAGCTATGGTTCAGGCTGTCATTGCTGGAGAGTAATAAATTCAACCGAACAGATGTGTTGGAATCGGGAGACCAAGCATCTATAAGGACCTTTCCATCTGGTTCTCCATGGTAGATATCCCTTCATCTTATCTCTTTCACACAAGGAACATCAGCAATATCCATGGTTGTCAAGTTGTACTTTGTTTTATGACTCCTTTGTAGAGTGGTTCATATGCTAAAGCCAGACTGAAACTAAACGTGTGTTTGACTTCACTCCGCAATTTGAGAGTGTGAGTCCCCAATCAAGCATCACCTTCAAAACTGTTATTGAGTAATTAATCTATAATTCATAGTGCAACTGGCAAACAAATAGGTTTAACAAAGGAATTTGCAGTTACATGTCCAGAAAACAGTGCATGATTTATTATTTTAGTTAGAGCTAAAAGGAAATCATCTTTGATCTCATAGTTGGAATAGGAACTGCTTTTGAGCTAAAATAGACCTTCTTATCATTTTCTTCCAGTAAAGAACTAAAACCTACAGCAGAAAATAATTAAAAAACGCTGAAGGCTGCAGCAAATTTGGTTGAGGATGGACAAGTGCTGAATGATTTATTATTTTCTAGGGCACTGTTATATCTCGATCTATTGTTATTATTATTAATATTGACTTTATGCTTTGAAAGAGGCAAAACTTCAGCTCCAAAAGTCTAGAGTGGAAGCCAACCATCTGATAAGTATCACAACATCCCACTTTGGTGAAAGTCACAGTGAAACACTTCTCCCAGTTTGTGGATGTAGTCAGTTGGTTTCTATATTTTCTAGAGCTGCCTATGGCAGACAGAGAGTGGTTTCAATGTTGGATTAAATTAATGAATAGGAAAGAGCTGTATATATAATGATTAGTACTATCTGAGAGGACCTAAGTCTGATTCTATTCAGGCTGGACCGTGAATAGAACAGCAGACGATGGGGTGCTCCTCTGGTTAAAACATCTAAAATTTATGGACAATCCCTGCAACTAATTGTGTGATAATATCATATGGGATTCATTCAGTTCTAATAAGCAGGTTCCTTGGTAGCCTTTGTCTCTCGATCGAAAATTCTGCCTGAGTTGCAACGTGTCACCTCTTTTAAGTGAAAGAAATCATATGTTTTGCTTGGGCATTAGCACATCACATGGGGTCTTTTTTATTTACTTTTACATACAACACTTACATTAGAAACCACATGAAATGTGAGACAGAGAAGTTGTCAGCCTTACTCAAATTGTAGAAGGCAGGTTAAAATATTATCTGAGTCAGAGAAAGGTATGGAAGGAGCCACAGTAAATCATTAGCTGGAGTAGTAATTAACCTTGGTATTTACTTGAGATCTCATGCAGCTACACTGACCTGCATTTAATTTTGCATTTGTGATCCTTAAAGTTGTGGAGTTATTACATTTTCCCTTTTTTATTTGCTCCTATGTGGAATGGGGCCCTACACTATAGCTAATTTTTATCAGACCACCTCTGTTAAGCAAATACTGTATAATGATTAGGGAAATGGTAAATGTGTTAGCCCTCTCCAGCAGTCATTTAAGATCATTGTGGTTTCCATGTTTGTTGACACTAGCACAGTGAAGACAGTCATAAACGTAGAAGTAACTTAAAAATTAAGTTATCTAGTGATGCAATCAGCTGAATGTTCAAAGCAGATCTGCTAAATCTGAGGCATTCAGGACAAGATTGTTCTTATTCGCTTTTGTTCACTTGAGTTTTCTCAGTCCAAACTACATGTTGCACATTATGCTTTCCTGTTACAATAGAAGCAAGGCTTACTGAGATGATTAGGACCTTGCTTCACTTAATGGGTAATATATACAAGGCAACAGACACTAAGAAAGCCCAGCCAGTGACAGGAGTTCCAATCATGATTTCATTTAACATAAACTGATGACATCCAAAAAGTGCTCTTAGTCAGTACCACTGGTGAAAAATCCTTTAGAGCTAAAATTCAAGGACCTTTTTCATCCTATTTGTGTGGCTTGCGGAATTGTAGAGAAAAGAAAGGAATTTGGCTATCAGCTGGATTTCATTTCACAACCTTTATATCCCAGCCTGAGTAGTCACAACCAAGAAATCCATTAGGAATTCATGGCCTGTAGAGCTTGACTGTTCAACTGACAACATTTATCATGAGCTCTTTGCAAAATCATATGAGATTTCGTAACAGGTGTCCACTTCGCACAGGTCATCACCACAGTGGCCTGTGTCAAAATCCATTATACAGTAGCTGAAAGCTATACATACGTGTTGCCAGCTACCTCCTTTTGCTATGTGTGGTGGAATGCAGTGAGAAATAAGCAGAAGTCACAAAGTTTATGTCTGAACTTTCTTCTGGTTCTGAATTCCCCTTCCCCCCCCCCCCCCCCCCTCGAGTTGAAAAGGAGATGGAAGTATTGAATGAAAATTCAGGGAACCTTCAGATTTGCTACAAAGAGGGAAACAAAGAACCATGAGCATAGGTTTTAATAAAAGTCCAACAAATTTTATTATTATTTAGAGGCCACTTTTAAACAAAACATAACCATCTAAAATTCCACTTACTCTTCCTGAATTTTGTACCAGTTTTGTAGGTTGGGCTGTTTTGATGTGTAGTGAATCTCTTGTCTGACAATTCCTACTGTCCCCATTGATTGTAAAATCATTGCTCCTGGGAAAACAAAGTTTATATGTTGATAAGTGGTGAAGGGAAGAATAGGGCTGTGATGAGAAAGTATAGCTACTCTTCTCACTTCTCTCTCATGCTCTATCTCTCTCTAAGCAGAATAATTCACATTCTTGCAATTTAGAGAAAAGTTTCTAAATCCTCTATTTGGGAACATATTTCAGTTTCTCCTGGGAGCTAAAAGCAGTTTGCTGCGCAATGCTTCAGACTCTCACAATGACTGATTTTCTACTTCCTTCTCTTGGGGTAGAATCAATGACGTTAGGGTAGGTTCCAAAAAAATTTATTGGAATAGGAAAAAAAAAAAGACAAAAATAGTTGAACCCATTTAATAGCCATGATATCATTTTACTGGCTTCCTCTCTCTGCAGGGCATATGTCAATGGTTGATTTTGTGCTTGGAGACCCAAAGGAAAGGTCTGTAAAGACTTTTTACATCAAAAAGAGCACCCCAGAGACAGCTGTCCCTGATGATATTAACTGAAAAGACACTTGCAAACAGGGTGATGAAAAGCTCTAAAGAATGGTGGAAAGTGACTAGGCTGAATGTCACCTTGAGACAGGGAAAAAGATTCCTAGAATTGGGAGAAAAAGCATGAATTATTTCTATGAAAGACAATGCGATAATATTTTTAAATAATATTGGAAATCGTTCCTATTGCATTGAGTTTCTTAAAAACTGAATGATTTACAATGTCTTAGCTTAAAATCAGAATGTAAACAGTATTCAGTATCTTAAGAAGGAACATTAATTCATTTGTTTCAGGTTCTTAAAACACACATGCAGGCTTTGTTCTGCCTGCATGAGGAAATCATCTGCTAAATTAGCAAACAGTACTTGCTCTGCCAAATCCAGTTTTCACATCTTAACTTCTTCTAGTGATGTTCTTTCCTACTTGGACCTGCATCAGCTCATGTTTCCACAAAAGCAAAAGAAATGCATTTTGGAATATACTGTGGCATTCAAAAGACTTGGGCTTTCTTAGAACAATAATATCCCTGAGTAAATGTTTTCTACCAACATTCCATGTTAAAGTCAGAACTCTACATATCCGAGAAGATCAGATGAAACTAATTAACATGAAATTGAGTGAAGAAAAAGAGACACCTATCAAAACTCAGAGATAAAAGAAAATTCCTCTTACGAATGCTGGATATTAAGGAGAGGTTAATTTTGGTGATTTGCTAATTTCTGAGTCCTAACAAAAGTATTTTTTTCTTATGACACAGAGAGAAATGAGTCCTTCCATTATTCTACCTCAGGGTCGTGGTTTCATTTTTTTTGGCATGTCTCAAATTAAATATTATTTCTGAAAACAAGCCTATTGACAGATCTACTCACATAGCTTGATGTATTTTATGCCAATGAATGTGACATTTAAAACAAAATTATTTTGAAAATTCAAGCCTTCAACAAAAGAAGTAAAAAAATCCACAGAAAAACACTTTATTGCAGGTATAAAGTTCTTCTGCTTCTCACTATTCGTACTACCTCCTATGGCCATGATGTTAGAAGGTGTCAGTGTTCCCTGCTATGCTGACATCATAGGGCTAGGGTGGTGACACACTGCCCATTCACCTGCTGGAAGAAGCACCTTCATGCTGTGCAATTCCTCCTACCTGAGAAAGAAAAGTTTTTCCATACTTTCAGTGTGCAGAGGCAGTCAATTTGAATAGCTATAGTTCTTCAGCGTAGAACAAAAAAAGAAGAGAAGAACCAAAAATAGTATCTACTCTGAGAGCATGCAGGTTTTGCTGCTTCTACAGCACACTGTATCAACACTGCTCCACAAAATGGCAGCTGGCTGGCAGACAGTAGCTTCTGAGAAAGGTGACGTGATACTCCCTGGAAAATTAAACAGCTGCCATGGAGCTACACATCCTGCCGTGCTGGCTCCCAGAATGTAGTCTCGGGGTGGGGTGAGGTAGGGGTGTGTGCTGTGGTTCAGGGCTGGATAGCCTCAAGGACATCTGCTTGGGAACGGAAGGAGATATTGAGCTGGGATGGCATCAGGTAGCTGCTGCCCTGAACTCTTACAGCCTGGTGCATTGAGAACAATGCATTTTATATACTCCAGCACCTGAACAAAGTAAAATTAGTAATAAACTACCACTAGTTTGCTGTTTCAAACATCTTCCACCTTATACATATTCTTTTAAAGCAAAACAAGCCATAACTTTTACCCTTTTGGAGGAGAAGGAAATGTAAGGGCAAGGAAGGGAAAGATGATAAAATTTTCATTTTTATGTTTTAATTCAATATAATGGTTCTGTTTCAAGCTTTAGGCCAATTGCTTGTTCAAAGTGGAAAATGGCCCAAATCTCACAAATGACCATGAACTTTAAAGGCCTGTGATGCTGAGGAACTGTTACAGATTTTATTCAGCATAATCTTACTTTCTTTCGTGCCACTGTGTCTTCATACCTTTGTGGGGTGCAGCTCCCAGTGTGAAAATCTGAATTGAGTAAATATACCTAAAAAGTGTGCAAGAATGTTTCAAATTTCTGGGCAAAAAAACCATCACCACCACCACCAAAAAAAAAAAAAAAAAAAAAAAGCAGAGCGACATGCTATATAGCCAGATGATCAACACACAGTTTTTCTTTGATTGAGAAGTCCCAGAGAAAAGATGAAATTTCACTTGGGTAAAAAATAAAATAAATCATTTTTTAAAAAGGCCCTGGCTCTCAGAAAATCTGCCCTTAATTTAGCTGAGAATAAGGATTCCTCCTCTTCAAATGGATGGAGTATGGTAAATTTGCTACTGTGAGAAGAAGGTTGTGTAAGATATTATCTACCAGGTTATATATTCTCTTCTAAAAAAACCTTACAGTGTCTCCTTAAGTGCAGACAGAGGTAGCCAGCAGACAGTGTACAACATGTGTAACTCTGGGCACTGAGAACTTTGTGAGTCTGCCAAAAACTCATCTCATTAGTGTGCTTTGCAGCTGTAGAACAACCGTTTGGCTGAAATGATGTAGGCTGAATATAAAACCACGTCCTGGAGGTGAAAGGCCCGGTTGAGGGAGTATGCTGGAACACCGTGCACCAGAATGATGTCCTAGGAATTCCCTGGCCAGGGCAAGAAAATTCATCTGCACATCTTGATACCCAGGTTTGACAGGAAAAGGTATATTCTCTGCAGTGAGATCTTTCTTTGCAGCCAGCTCAATCCTGGAACCGTTAGGCTGGAGCAGTACATCTTTTATACATAACGCTCACAGACCTGATATACTTGCGTCAGGAAGGAAATTAAGACAGCTGCCTGTCCCGCAGGAGCACAAATTAAATGCTGAAGCCCAATACATTTATGCAATGTTTTATACACCTCCAAAACACAAAAGCTGTCAAGTCACAATTTTGGTGTTTTTTGAGTTGTTTCTTATACACTGTCAGGGCTTCATGCACTGTTCTTTACATTTAAAGAAAGCAACACAGACTGATTTCTGACATGCACCCTCCTATCACATCTATCAGTGCAGTACAGTGAGTGTTAAATGAATGTCACCACAGAGCCTCTCTCTCTCTCTCTCAAGTTTTAAATTTCCCTTGCTAGTGTAAAACTTAATGAAAGCCCTGGAGTATACAATAGCATTTTGAAAACAGGAATTTGTGACTGCTGTGAATCATCACTCACAGCAGGGACCCAGAAATGTGAATTGTGGGAGGAACAAGCTCAGTCCCCCTCTCTTTTTTACTGGGAATTTATTACAGGCGTGTCATTATTTACAATGCACCATTCACATCCTCTAAAGAGCCAATAAACTGGCTGCTGAATATGCATTTTGCTCTGTGGTGAACACAGATGTTTCTAGCTAATATCCATTTCATTTAATTTCTTTTCTTTAAAAAAAAAAAAAAAATCTATCTTGCTATTTCTGTAGCAGCTGGGTAACTATTTGCCAGTCTTCGGTTTGGGAATCACTCCTCATATTTATTATAGTTGGTGCCATTTGTGTTGCTAAAAGTGCAGGTCTGTCCACATTACCATTCTCTATCTGTATTTGCAAGGATACCGAATGCAGTTGCTAGAATTTTCTCACAGTTTAAAGAAAATGACGCTTGAGGTTTCACCACAGGTTCAAATTTCACTAATGATATGTGGTAAAAATAATGTCAGATGTTTTTATGTTGCGAGAGCACGTTAGAAGCCACTGGTGCTGGAGGGGGATTTGTTTTGTTTTTGCATTCCTGCAATATATTGTTGATTCACAACTGACAGGTCGGTGGTCATTAATTTGCACTCCCTTCATGTATTAATACAAGAAGGCATAGGGAATTATGGCAAACTGCAGAAGGTTTGGAAGTTCAACTCAGATAATCAGTCCCAACTTTAGATACTTATCTCTGCTAGCAGTATCCCTTGGGAATGCAAAACTGGTCTGCCAGTTCTGTGAATAAAGGCTCTCCTGAGATTTCAGTTTCCTGCATCTTGTCTGACTGGAATTTGAAAGTTCAAAGGTAGCCAATAAATACATTTCTGATTATCATCATCATTTTTATTCATAGTCTGATAGCGTTTTTTTTAAACCCTCACGAGAACTGTGTTTTCACCCAGTGTGAATGCAGATAATGGCTGAGGAGGTGGCAAAGAGGGGCTCGAGTTTTATCCAAATCAGATTGTTCAAATGAGATTGCTATTCTATAAATTCCTCCCCTCCTTGTGGTATGGAAGGCAGTGTTATTGGGAATAACCAGATGGCTGGTTACAGATGGTGTTATACATTCTATCTTCAATTAGCTCTTGAAGAAGTGCTTATTGTTAGCGGTGGTGCAGTTCTTCCTCAACAAAAATGCTACCACTAAGACCTGTCTTGCCTGAACATCTCTGAAGAGCAAAGCACTTTTGGACATGAGGGTGTGAGAGAGACATGTCAAAAGTACTCCCATGGGAAAGTATTGCAGACCTAATGTAGGTGGATGATCTATGAGGGAGCACCTCCCTGATTTTGTCCCAGTGAGAGAAATAAATTATTACTTGAGTCTACACAATGGGAAGTGGAGCAAATCTGTGCAAAAGCACAAGGGAATGAAGATAGCAAAGTTTGTGAGGCTTTGCTCTCCTCCTCCCGGTCCTGCCCCTCCACGTCTACTTGCATGGTCACTTCTGTCCTCTGGTAAAGCCTGTGTATCACTGTGGTGTGGTTGGGAACCGGCAGGAAGACTAGAGATGTCACGCAGCGTGCTCAAATTTCTGACTCACAGTAAGGACATCTGCATAAATTAACGTGAGGCAATTCTGCTCAGGACAGCATGCTAAGAGACACTGCCAGTATGTCAAAGAGATGAACCCACAGCCCACATTGTACTGGTAGAAAAATCTGTTTCGAGTGTAAGTGGCATATTCTCCTTGTAGCGAGCTGAAGTCACTTCCTTTGTTGAATCAAAATCTCGTCTTTTTGGGGGGTCATTCCATTTGTAAAAACCCACACCAGAACTTCCTGCTATTTCCATGTATGCTCATGTATGAAAAGCGTATGTGGAAAGGACCTGAGTCAACTACTGTATTGGACTGAGTTCTTAGCTCCTGAAAAAAAAGCCTGGCAAAACCATTAACTCCAGTGGTTGCACAACAGTAGCAAGATGCTAGTCAGTGAAAAAATAGATCTTTTGCATCTGTAAGACTATTGTACAATGCATAACAAACTAGTATTTATTTCCAATAAAAGAAAAACAGATTTGTGTTCCATCAAAGTATGAAATAATCAGACAGATCCTGAAGGTATCAGACAGACTGGAAAGAGTCAGTTCCTCTTTTAAAAAAGAGGTGGAAATCCCACAGTGTCACAGGCAGCTAGACCAGATGCTGAGACCTGCCAATATCTGTTAGCAGAAGCAAGGCAGATGCAGTGACTGATCCATTATGTGGCCAAAATCTCCATGTAAGCAAATGTCCATGCCTGTGTGTGGAGTTATCCCATAGCGGGGCTTGGGCTCCCTCTCACTCTTCACAGTGACAAACTGCCCCTGGTCCTTCCAACCTACTAACATCTATGGGGCCTTTTAAAAACCTTTTTTCAAAGGTGCTTAATTATAGACTTCAATCACAGTAAATAACCAGGTGTGAAAATTAAATATTATCCATGCAGAACAATCTCTAAATATGTATTTAAATGACAATAAAAGTTTTACAAGTCCCCTGACACTTGTATAATATGGCGTAATGGTTTCCATCATCCCACAGGCCCAGAGTGTGGTGCACCATAACTGCCAGGCCCACATCCCAATCAGGCTGTGCCCCCCAAGAAGGAGGAGGGAGCTGAGCCCTGACACTATTGAACCCTCACTCAACAGAAAGCAGGCATCCAGATTGTCCCAGAAAAACGGACATATGGTGAGCTGCTGTCCAGAAGAGTCTTACAGCAGGTAGAAAGTATGGAGTGAATTATAGCTCTGAAGCAGTGCTCTGTAATATCAATAAAGATATGCCTTTAGGCTCCTATAAACCCTGTCCAGACAGTAAATAACCCCATACTCACAGTCCTGGTAGCCAGGAGCTGGGGGTGCCATGCTTACTTTCATTCTTCTGTTGGAGGCCCCGGGGTATGGATCCCTTCACTGCTTTGGCACAAAGTGGAAAGCATGTTTGTAAACCCCATTCCTTCATTAAAAAAAGGCATGCTACACTTCCCTTTTATGTTTTCTTTAATCTTATTTTTCACTCTGCTTCCCTAGACTTCAGGATGACCTTCTCAACCTTCATGGCAGTGGAGCTCTTTAAGGGTTTTCTGAAACTGCATTATCTATCTATCTATTTATCTATCTATCTATTTGCCCCTAACCCCATAGTTCAGCTTCCTCTGTTCGTAAAGAAACTGATTTGGGGAATTTTTGGATCTTGCTTATGAGCAAGCAACCATTTCCATGCTTTTCCTATGGTAATACTTAACAATCTCATGCCTTCTTCCAGTACGGTCTTTCCCCTGCAGCACTCACTCTCAAATCTGCCATTTTGTACTTTCATCTCTGCATTATTCCTGAACATGGCTTTCACCAGGCCACAGGCAAATGGGACTAGCATGGAGAACAGGATTTGAAGTTCAACACAATCAGACAGGTAACAGTGTTTAGTAGATAAAAGGGACAGAGGTGGCAAATCTTTCTACTTGCCTAAATCAGTGCAAGCCTTGTACCATTCATAGTAGCCCCATGCTCAATTCTGTTCTCAGTGCCATGCATTTTGTCAGTTTTCTATCCCTTTTTGTTACTCTCCTGTGCTTTTCTTCTCAAAAACCATCCCACATAAAGCCTACAATGCCTCCAAAGGAGAGACGAAACTAGCACTAGAGAAACAGACTATGGTAACCCATGTTTCTGGTTTTATTCCTATTTAGGAAGGCTTTCTTGCTTTGCCTCTATTTTTATTCAGTAAATAATGGGAGTAGAGTTATAAAGTCAGTAAAACTGTTCCTTTTAGACAACTGCCTAAAGGCCATACCCAAGCCCACTGAAATCAATGGAAATATTTCCATTAACTTCAGTGGACTTTGGAATAGTTTCTAAATACTTATTCATATAGCAGACAACTGCCCTTTCAGGTAGCTAATACACATTTCACAATCTTCCTTGAGGGCTCTGCAAACCAAAGCAATGAAAAAGAATTAAAACAAGTTTACATAAGATTAAGATTAGATACACTGCTCTTTCAGTACCACTAATTCAAAGGCGGCAGTCTATGCTCTGGGCACAGTATGGGACATCCTTGCTTTGTGTAGTGGGAATGAAGCATGAGGGATTGATTTAGCACCAGTTTCCACTCTGAATTTCTTGTTCTCTTTGTCCGTTTACTGATACATGTGGATATGGGATATACATGTGTATGCAGTATCTATGATATGGTAGAAGATCACATTTGTGTTTTTCATCTCTCGACCTGTCAGTGGATTAAATAGAAATTAAAATACACTGGCACTTTCTTCAAAGGAAAAAGCAGTTTTTCTCCATAGATCTTCATTGCATCACATTGGATTATATTGTTCTATACAATTAGAGAGTGCCAACAACACTTCCTACGAATGAGCCCTGGCTCATTTTATTCCCTGGGGCCAGTAATGTTCAATAAGTCCAAAGCACACGGCTTAACCAGTGCCCTCCAGCTTGTGCACAGTAGTATTGCCAATAATTTATAAAAAAGGTTGTAAGAGAATATGTGGATGGGATGTGTGCATGTGGTGTGTATGCCACAGTAGGAGCATGTTCCATATAGACAGGGGTCGTCCAGCTCAATACACTGGAGCTGCACTTAACTCAGCATCTCTCTGAAGCAGAACCAGGCACAAACCCTAATTAAACCCAGGGTGTGAATCCCTGGAGGGCAGTCATAGAAGGGTCTGTGTACTAATCCAGCTCGTGCTGACTAACAGCAGTGCTGCACAATCGCTGCCGGATGAATATATTCTTCTGGCAGCTGCATGCAAACAGCAGTCTTTGTGATTCTGATGACTTTTCATTTTTATGACACTGTGTTTTAGCTTCAGGTGTGAGTGTAAGACTCCCAGTTAAGTGGCTGTTCTGATTATTTTAAGTAGTCACTAATCAAAATGCTGAGCAGAGGGGGCTAGGGGACAAGGGGGGAAAGGAATGGAGAGAGGAGATGCAAAGGAATGTGTGAGGGTTACAAGGGGAGGGAGGAGGGCTTTGCATCTGATTTTCCTAAGCAGGGCAATTTCTTTAGTGAGGAAGGTGAGCCTGTCACTACTTGGCCCCTGTCTGCTGCAAGTACTTTAACTTCTGAGCAACCTGAATGATGGTTACAGGGAGGGGGAAATGGCTGGAAGGTTTCTAGCAGCAACAGCAAAAGCAACAGCAGAAGAATACATTGTGAAAAATCAGTTTTAATAAAGCCCCAGCACTGACCTCAGAAACATAAGTATTTATATTATTGACTTCTGTATGAGGTTATTTGTTAAAAAGGGGGGGGCCCAGGGGGGGAAGAAAGAAAAGGAAGTATTTCTGTTCTGGTCTTGG
>NW_024884253.1:55881308-55949621 GCF_019232065.1 Centrocercus urophasianus
TGGAAGGAAGGAAGGAAGGAAGGAAGGAAGGAAGGAAGGAAGGAAGGAAGGAAGGAAGGAAGGAAGGAAGGAAGGAAGGAAGGAAGGAAGGAAGGAAGGAAAAACATTGAAACATAGGACAAAAAAGATCAGAAAGTGACTATGTCCCCAGGATCTTCCTCCCTTTCCTTCACTAACAACTGCAGGATATGAATCATATGCAGTAGGGCCACCAAGCCCTAACAGCTGATCTCTGCTCCATTTTCCTGGGAAAGGAGACACTCTTTTCAACTTTATCTGTCAACATGTCATGGCAGAAAGGAAAGCCATGAAAAAATCAAGTCAGAGCTTTCCCAGTGACGAAGCTTTTTACAAAAAGCAAATGTTTTCTTTAGAATTATTACCATCTGGGCTATTTCCACATTGCAGCTGAAGGCCAGTAGTTTGCAAATGCAAATACTTGGGGGGGGAGTAAGGGAAGAGGGACCGTTTCCATTTTTGCCAGTGTGTAAATCTTGTTTTCTGCTGGCTGCAGTCACCCTGATGAACTTAGACTCAGTGAAGACCCCACTGCGTCATGACATGAATATGATTTTGACGTCCATAATGTAAATGCTTTCTTATATTCCATACAAACAAGGCAAGAGAAGAGATAGTCTCATTTACTGCCAAGGTGATATTTGATCATTAGATGATGTATTTACTCAAAGCACCATACTCCAAAATGTCCACATACGTGCATCTACCACCTAGGTCATTTCACCAAAAAATCTGAGAACACAAGTAAGTCTCCTTGGATTCATCAGTTCTGATGCTTTTGGCACAGTTCTTCATCAGCCCATGCTCTTCTGCCTATTTGCTTTTTTCATTGTCTGCTCATATTATCTGATCCTGTAAACACATAGAACTAACTACATTCTGTGATTAAAAACAGGAATACTTTCTCTTGCAGTAAGTAAAGTTAATAATGCTAAGAAATGGGCTCTTAATGCAGCATCCCAAGTATCTTCCTAGAAGATGTCCTATGGGCCCTAATTATTTCTATCCAAATAAAAAGGATTGAGTCCAGAGCTTTAAATATCTGCTTAGTTTTCAACTGGATTTTACTGGTTGTTTAAGTAAGCATGCTCATTAACATATGTCATCTGCCCAGACATTATTTCATTGCTATGTGTTGATCTGATTTTATTAAGACCTACAAGCCTTGATCCTGCCTGAATGATGGACTCCACAGCCGATCTGCTGCAGCAGCTACAGTCATCTGAACAGGTTACTCTCATGCCCACAAGCTCACAAAGTCTGCAGTCCTTCCCTGAAGAAGGTTTTCACCTGCAGATTCTCGCATCTTGTAACTGAGCCCACAGTTTTTGACTGTTAGTGCACAGTGAGGATGTTCCTGGAATCTAGAAGAGCAGACAAATCAGCCAGACAAACACCAGATTTCAATCTTTCCCTGTATCCTTCTATCTTCTATCCCCAGTCCCTCCTCCCAAGTAAGAAATGTTAATCTATTGTGTGGTGCAGGAAGAGTTTTGCATGTTCCTTGTCTGCCCCAGGGTTGATGATTGTTTTGAACTATGATATAATTCCTGGAGCTGCTCTCAGCGTGGTGGCTTTGGCTTTGCAGGCATTGTTTGGGAAGAAGGAGGAGAAAATATTCCTGTGGCAGCCCATCTTCATTTTCCATCTCAGGGAGGAAATTCACAAATATTTTTTGGTTGGGGTTTTGTAATTTTTACATATGTTTCTAAAGGACTGCTGGTGGGAAAAGCTGACAGGCCAGTGAGTGAAGAAACAACACATGGGCCTTCCATGCGATTATGCAGTGCTAGCATTCCTTGAAGAATGGCTAGAAGAGTATGGCAGTTTTCACATTATTTTCTTTTCAGATTCTTAAAAATCTTCATCAGCCCAAATGGTATCAGAGTGCCTTCTGTGGACATTAAGTGGTACAATCCATTTCTAGTGCATTCAGTTATTTCCATTATTTCTCTCTTTTGTACTTTCCCACTCCTTCAGGAGCCTTTCGTTTTCCACCCAGGTCCTGTCAAACATAATTATTACTCTTTTTAGTCCAGTTCCTGTCTCAAATGCTTTAGGATCTGTTGATATCCTGGAGACGAAAGATTGTCCCAGGCTGCCCCCAGCTGCTGTATGCATGGGATGGAGCTGAGGGCTATCAGGAGTGTACAACCCAAAGGAGCATCCCGGGAACCCAGTGCCACCAGATGATTGGTGGTGCTGACTTTGGGACCAAACTGTAGCTTTGCCTTGCTCACATCCTGCTGAGATAACAGAAATATCTTCTCTGCCAGTTAGGCAGCAAAAAGGTCTGTCAGGCTTTGTACCAAGGTAGGGCTGAAGAGGTAAATGCTGTTTCCTCACAAAGAAGTAAAAGCTCCTTATCATCTACAAAGGGTTAGCTACAGTTTAACCCCACATCTTTCCTTGAGTGACAAATACCAGGACTGATGAGCTAATTCCAGTCTGAGATGAATTAGCATCCATGTACTTAACAAAGAAATGCTGAAGCAACAACCTGCTATGCCACTTGGCCTGGGACAATGAGCCATCAATAACTTCATATTTTAAGTCCTTTCACCTAGCAGTGTTTGTGAACACTGCCCATTAGCCCTCCTCCAGCCCCCCAATGCCACCTCTAGAGATGATGAAGTAAAATTCAGTTTGAGATCACACTTATTCCTGCATCCAAATCCATCACATATTATAGCCTCTCATGTTAGCACAAACATCCTTTAGAATGAAACTTTCCTATTACCATTTCCATTACAGAATCATTTCATCTGTAATAATTTTCCATCAGAGGCTGAAGAGGAGTCTGCTGCAGCTTTACCTGCTGTTCATACCAGGCACGATAGAGAGATACCATTTTTCTTTGTGTTTGAAACCAACAGGAGGAGGAAAAGGGTCTATAAATACAGCTGATCAAGAGTTTTTTATATCGATTGGTGTGCTGCAAAGCCCACCTGTAAGAAAGGGGGAAAGCCAGAGGAGTGGGGTGAAATTTAGGAAAAATCAGGGCTGAATTAATCCTTCAGACTTAGCTGTTTCTGCGGAGCACAGCTCTACAGTCCTGCCGGCTCAGAGGGCCATTATTCAAGGGTTAAATGTCACTCAAATCAACCTCATTATGAACTGAGGGATGAGGAGGGGCTCGGGGGAGACACTGCTTTCTTATGCATTTCCAATTGAGCCGCTCTGGCCTGGAGATGACCTGCCACACGATTTTTAAATTATCTCTGTGCGCGCTCTGCTTGTTTTGGAAATGCTCTAAATAAAAATAATGGACTGTCTTTTAATAAGTCTCATTGTGAAGATTCCACATATCAAACAACGCAGCGCAGCTTGGAGGCAAGCGACGGGCATGTGTGATCTAGCTGGAAGAGAGACAAATGGTGATGGGAGCAACTCCATCTAGGGACCGCTGACAAGAAAATGGCATTCGCAAACTGACACATCTGTCAGGGTGGAGAATATTGGCACCTGTCACGCAATTTCAGTCATGACTTTTAATAAAGCTGCTTTCCCCTAGGTAAAATTGGAACTTGACTGTAATATTAGCTGCAAGCACGTCTTGTTTTCCCCTTCAGAGCTCTTTTGTACGTGAGACGTTTCAAATGAATCTTAAAGCTGAAGTAATGATGTTTACTACTTCTTTCCTTCTCCCCCCCCCCCTTCCCTTTCCAAGTCTGGGTTTGAAAGAGATGTTGTGCTGAGTTTTTTTCTTTGCAAAATGTCTCCCCTTCATCTACCACTTCCAGATTTTTTGTGTGTGTGAGTGTGTGTGAGCGCGTGTGTGTGTAGCGCTTTTTCTCTATCACTCTTTTTTTTCCTCCCTTTCCTCCTCCTTTTCAGCTGGGCTGTTGTTTGAGTGAATTTAGCCTGGGGAAGCATGTATATCATAAAAACTGGGTTGGGATTTGTTGGCTGTCAGTCAATAAATCAGTCAGAGTTTAATTACCAGGCATGTGATGGGAAGCGGTGACAGGCACCAGGTCTGTTGGATAGCATTTCTTATGGGGCAGCCGCTACTAAAAACAAAAAGTTAGAGAGTATGTGTGCGTGAGTAGACGCCGGATGGGAAGGAGGGGGAGAGATGGAGGAAAGGAGGGGGAGACGTGGAGAAGGAGGAAGGGGGAAAGGAAAAGTTGAGGAGTCCTGCAGCTGGAATCTGCTATTATGAGGGGGAAAAAATGTTTTGTGTTCTTAAAACAAAGACTATGAGTGTGTATTTCAGGGCAAGAAACAGGATTTTAAGAGAAGCGTTCTCATGTTTTGCTTGAAATATGGCTGCGTGTCCTGAATGCTGGCTGATGCCTGTACTAACTTACGTTGCACTCGTGTGCGCCCCTTTGTTTAACACTTGCAAACATTTTATCAGAAATATTGTTTTAAAAGGAAGGAAAATAACTACAGTTGAGGGAACACATTGGGGAGATGGGGCTGGAAGGAGCTGGAGAACTATTGTATTACAAAATGACATAATGTGTTAGAGGACCTTTCACAAAGTGAGAGTAAAGTTTTTTAATAAAATATGAAGGTTATATAACATTCCCAATGAGGAAATCAATAACTTTTTTTTCCCCTCCCTCTTCCCCCTTTTTGGAGGGTTTCCAGGATGTCTGACCATGGAAATCATGTACAATTTTTTTCAAAGGCAATTCATATTTGACGTGGTTTTTATTTTTGACTAGTGATGAGAGATGTCATCTTCTTCCTGTCATATGCCATGAAGCATTATGTGGAGATACCGCAGGATGTTTTGACTGAAAAGATGCTCTATTTTCTTTTAACTATTCTCCTGTGGTGTGTCTCAGTGTGTGTTTCAGAAATCTTTTGTCCACTTTAAGGCATTATGGGTAACGGACACAAAAATCTCTGGCTTGAGGTAGTGTAGCTGCTCCTCTACTGGCAAAGCATTTGTCCGTGAGCATGAGGGATTTGTGAGAAGAGGAAAGAAATGATCGGCAGGAGAAGTGCTTGTTACAAGTGGACTTCAGCTGGTGAAAATTTAGCAGAGAGAGAATGGTTCAAATTTCATGGAAACGTCTCCACACAAAAAATGTCAGATTGCACAGGGAACTTTGCCCTACTTAGACATCTAATTTAAGCAGTGTCTTGATTCAAAAATAAGAACAAAACAAGCTGTTTTGCTCAGATAGGTGGACTCCCATGCTGACAGCCTGTTTATCTCCTTGTCAGGTTGCTTCACAGCTGCCTCTGCGACTTCATCTCTGTGACTCTGGATGCCCAGCAAGACCTCCCACAGTTCACCTGTAGGACCTCTTCCCATCCAACTTTAAATTGTTCCTGTCATTTCTAGCTGACTATTTGTATACTTTCTATCATTTTTCCCCTACCCTCTGTCAACTTTTTTCACTCTCCTTAGATGGTAAATTCAGAGCAGAAATCTTTCTTCTTGAATGTTTGGCAAGTGCCTAGCATGCAGTGGGGACTTCTATAAATGTGCAACAGTAACTCTAGACCTTATGGTTAATACACATTCAAACCATATGGGTCGTGATATACAGATATACAGACCTGGGCTGCAGGAGCCATCTCTTAATTGCAGGAACAGAGGGCTGGAAGAGGGAGAGAGAACAGGGGAGGAAAGTAAGATGCAGGTGGGATGTGTTATGGTCACGTGAAGACATGCATTCAGTGAAAACTTTTGTGAATTTTTCTCCTTTAAAGAGCATTTTCCTCCTCATTACCTCTCTTTCTTCTGACTGTGGTCTGGAGATTCTGCAGCAGAGGAAAAGAGTTTTGAAATCAATGCCCTTTTCTGTCTCACATGAACTACGAGCAGCATCAGGTTAATTGGGCCTCTGTCCTAGATTTCTTGTGGAGCTAAATAAAATTAATATACCTATATAAACCTCCTCAAAAATCCCTTCTCCATTTCCAGTCCTGTCCTAGCAATTTTGCAAATCCCAGGTCGGATTTTCTAGCAGACCACTCGAATATCCTACTCTTCCAGGGTCAGCTTGCCCAGTCTCACTAAAATTTGTTTGAATGGTGCAGTGGTTAAGCGCTTGCTAAAACAGGTTTGATGGAAGCAGCAGCACTTTGTGGATGATAGGAGTGCAGCCAGACTCCCATCCACCAGACCTGTCCATATGGGACAATGGGAAATTTCATTAAGCCAAGTTAGCCCTGCATGAGATAGCCTCCCTATATCACAGTGCCTGAAGAAAAAGTGTCAAGGGAATTCTAGTGCCCAGTGATGTGCACAACTGACCCACCTCTGTTCCAAACACTCCCCAGCAGCAAAACCAGCTCTCTGCTGCCAGACTGGGAAAGAAAGAACCAGTGAAACTAGTTTGTAACTGGTTAAATCTCCTGCTGTGCTTCAAAGCTACATGGAAACCTGTCAGGGTTGAAGTCTTAACACAAAAATAATAATGGGACATGCAGCTCTGGATTTGTAAGTCAGAATCAGCCTCCTGAATGAGTCACTCTGGCTATTAATGTAGTGTAAGAACATCAAATTATTGTAATCTTTGTCAGAGGTCAACAGAAGCTCTACAGGCATGGGATATATACCTCTTAATAATTTAGGGAAGCTGCCTTTTTGCTGCCGATGGTAAATTTCACTTGCTAAACTCTCTTGCTGAAGCCCTGCTGCTCTCTTCCTCGGGCAGGCGTGAGTGCCAGGCTCTCCATCAAGGAGTTCAGCCTTCCCATAGACCTGCTGGAACAACTGGTGGCATCTCTGCTGGCTTTCTGGGATCAGCACTGCTAGTTCGTGTTGGGAAGATTTGAGGCTTCCTATCCACAGCTTTGAGTTTTTCAATGAAATCTTCTCAATATGTAGAGCCTTAAACTTTAAAACACAATCAGGAGTTATTCTGCATTTTCACAGAGAAATCTGGATGCTCAGCTACTCAAGATAGGTCTTGCTTGCCAGCAAATCACCCATGCCTCCAAATGTTACTCATGCTGAGTAATTTTTTAGCTGCCCACACCCACTAGAGCCAAATCTATGGAACAAATTATAACTGTGTGCCACAAGGAGTGGAGAGGTCTGGGTGCAGGAAACTGCTCCAGGCTTAGCTCTGTGACACTGAAGAAATTTTGCTGAAAGGGAACAAGACACAGACTGCGTTTGTACCAGAATTTAGAAGCAGGTAAACTTCCTGTATTACTCCATTTCATTGTGATTTTTGTGTTCTCCTCATCATGATTACCCAAGAAAAAAATGCACTTCTTTCACAGATGTTTTCCAATTTTCTTGAAATCTATTTCTCACATTCAAAGGAAAAGGAACTTTTGATACATTACATGTACGGGCCAAAGATTTCCTTAACAAGTGCTACTCCCGGAGTGTACTTTGCAGCACTTCATGAGCCAAAACTCCTGACCCTTGATCTGAACAACACGATGAGCGTTCAAGGACAGGAAAAGAGGATGGGGCCAAGATCCCACCTCCAATTTCCCTTTCAACTGAGTGTGTTAATTGATATTTACTTAGGGAAGTGTGTGATGGCCTCTAGTGGTGCACGGTAAACACAGAAGCGTTGCAGCTTCTCTGCTCTGTCTTTTGAGAGGCACTGGAGGACAAGATTCTGAATGTGCTGACATGGGTGTATTGTTACCACATGAGTAATGAAGCAGAGTCGGGACAGACGGGCAGCTCCTCTCATGCCACTCATTCCTTCTTGCTCTGAGAACGAGGGTGTTTGGTGCATGCTGGGAGCAGATGCAAGAGCTGGTATTTAACAGTGACACATTATGTATGACACGTTTCCTCTGAACTCACTGTTGTGTTTCTCTGTCCAGCACTGGGGAATGGCAGTAGGCTGATTCATCATGGTTTTCTTTTCCTGCTACCTACCAGGCACATGTGCACATCGATATGCAATGCTCAGAAACAGTAATTTTGATTTGTGTCTCTTTTTCTGTGCTTTTTTTCCCTGTTTATCATGATATATGTTGATTGCATAATCAAATTGAGACTGTGGCAGAAGAACCAGGACTATGGGACGTTTTCTGCAAGAGATGAAGCAGGCTGACCCCCAGCAGCACAAACACACCAAGCCTTCCTTCTGTAAGGGCAGCCTCTGCCATTACTACGCTGAACGTGATGGCCATTAACTAATCACCATAAGGAAAAATATAGCTCTCTCTCCCTCCTCCACTGCACACGGAGGCACATACCATATAAACATCATAAAGGACACAGCGAGAGAGGAAAAACACTAGAGGCCATACTAAACCACATATAACCCTGATTTGAGAAGAGACTGTTATTCAAAGCAGTGAAAGCTTTCATATACAGTATGGCCAGAGAGTCGGATGTTTTCTCAACAGTTTCCTAAGCAATAATACATAGATAAAGAGGTTGGAATCTGCCATCCCCTTTATAACATATGCATGTCTATTTATGAAGACACTTAAGCATGGATTTAGTAAGTCCAAGACAAAGCTCTAGAGGCGGCTGTCTCTTTAAATCCGTCTCCTACCAAGTGAAATTTGTGGCCCTGATGAATGGCAGAGCAGAGTCATCCATAAAAGGGCAGAGGAAAATCACATTCATTTGCATACAGTAATTATTCTCTGAATCAGGCCACCTTTATTGCTGCCAGAAAATCTACTGTCAGCATCGCTCCATAGATCATGCTGGAGAAGCCAGCAGCCGAGGAGCAGGGTGGCTCGGGACCCACCGACCAGCTTGGCACTGGGGCACAGTGCATCGTGCCTTGCTCCTCATCCCAGCACCGTGTGCTCACGGCAGTCCTGGCCTGGTGTCTCATGCAGTGTCACGGGAGGGCAAATATATGCACCCCTAAACATGCTACAAGGCATGACAGAGCAACGTGGCTCTGACTGACTGACATTTCAGCCTGTTGTGAGAGAAGAAACAGGGGAAAGGGCACACCAGGGGCAGTACAGGACAAATACAAACACAAAGCAGCAATCCTGAATCAGCAAATTAGTAAAGATCGATGAGGCCAGATTCCCATCACAGCACAAACAAACTTATTGCAGGCTGGTAACCTTCTGCAGCTCTTCTGCTGTGATCCAGCAGGTGGGTCACAATATGCAGCATGGAAACAGAGCTTATGCAGGTACCCTTGAGTACCTTGTGGAATGACACGTTCCCATCTGGCCATCTATCCATGTGTGTCTGTCTACCTGCAATGCTATTATGGAGATGAAGTCTGTCAGACTTCATTGTAAGGACATCTTTGGCATAAATCCAGTTGTGATCACACTTCTCGTGATACAAAAACCTGACATGCAGAAAATGCACATTGGCTGAATGAATCACAAAGATTAGAGCAGTTTGGAGCTGAAAGCAATGTTAGTGGCTTTGGTGCCAATGCTGCCATTTGCCACACTTCCTTAGCTATGACCCTAAATAAGATCTCTCCACCACAATCATTGTTGTGCAAGATCTGCCCACCAATTGGATGTGTGCTCATAGAAGTCTGAGCACAGGCCCAAGCACATGGTCAAATCTAAATTCACATCTCCTCTTCAGGGTCACTGGATATAACCTTTCAGAGTCGGCATGGATTTGAGTTTCTTATCAGGGTAGGAATTTCTGTACATCTGTAGCGTTAGCTGAACAAAGGCAGCATCTTATGTCCCACACAAGCTGAGGCTTCATCAATTAGCCAGTGTTCGGCAGAATATGGAGCTCTTCCATGAAGAAGCACAATTTTGTAAGCCACAATATGAGACAACTAAAAATCCATGAGTTCTTTGTCCAAACACCACTGCCTGTCATAGGAGAACAAAGGTGTGGGGGAAAGGTGATGAATTCCAAAAGATGCAATAAGGTTACCTTTGTGTTGTGTTAGCAGTAAATTGTTTTGTTCATTGTACTCAGTGGCACTCCAAGCACTTAGGATGAGAAAACATGGGAAACTTTAGTGAGTGAGAAGTTTTCTAGAGCATGATCAAACAAATCTGACCCCAGATCTCCTGTAAACACAGCACAATCAAAACTGCCTAATCAAAACTCTATGTGACCCTGCTGATCACCATTATTTCTTGGTTGACTGCAGGTACCCTAAAGTTACCATTTTTCTCTGTATTCTCACCTCTAACAAGAGATAAACTCAGTTTATGCTTAGTTTAATTTGTGACTTCCAAACGTCTACAGCCAAAAATCATTCTTCCACCATTTTTTACTTAAGTAATATTTTAACCCAAATTGAAAACTGTCTGATGCAATACAGCACTTTTCAGTATTTCCTGCTGTTCTTTCTGTGTTATAATACTATCCAATCACGGAGTTACCCTGGGACTGCTAGGCGAGGATCTCTTTTAACCTCTGAGAGCTGGTTTAGTGATTTTGTTAGCAAACAACAGTTTGTGCTTCAAATCCATAGTAAAAGTTTCAGTCAAAGCAGGACCTTGTTTTTTTTTTCCAATAAGTGAGCGGTGATAGAAAGCCACTTTAACTCAGATGTCATTTTCTGTGCTCAGGTATATAAAAATTAGCATGAAAATGACTGCAACCTACCATAGCTTCATGAATCTTCACTGGCCTATTTAAAACAGGCAGTAACTCACAGTTCCATTTCCAAAGCAGGCATCTGTCCACTCCAGATCCACAGTGACAATCAGCACTACTTTGTTCCTTTGTCCCTTGTCTGATTCCTCACAAAGCGAGTAGAGCATACCATGGGGAAAGACTTCTTCTAAAACAGGTTTCTGCTGACCAGAACTTACCCTGCCATTGGCATGAGATAGGCTTTTTCATCTCTGGAGCTAGCAATAAGCTATTTTGCAAACATTAAACTAATTCAAATAAGAAGCAGCAGAAAGAGAAAAAAGGAGGGAAAAAAAAAATGAGAGGAGGAGAGTCAGCATTGCTGAACAGTGATACTTCTCCTTGCCTAAAGCTCTGTCAAAGTACCTGACCCCTGACAGATCTAAAGTAAAGTCATTTAAATGATGTAAGGGATATAAATTTTTTTAAGCAAGTGGCACCAGCTCATGGCTTTGCTGTTTATTAGCGAACGAAGCTGCCAATATTGGCTTGCTCAGATGAGCACTTATAAAACCACACCGATATATGTGTTTGCATTCCTCTTCGGCTAAAAATTTGTCAGAGAAGAAAGGCATTAAACCTGTCACCTCGGATAAAGATCAGATGTTTGATTTCAAGCAGAAGAAAGCAAACACTTTGCTATAGACTCTATTAACTCCTTGAGTACTACTCCAGGGGAGCTGTGGGACAGGTCTGGCAGACCTGCTGCCATGACACTGTGCTATAGAGTTTTCCTGGAGGGTGTGATTGCTACATGCCACTTCCTTCCCTACTTCCTGCCTTCAGAGGTTGCAAAGCTGAACACACTGGCTGTCTGCAGAGAATGGTGCCATTCAGAACAAATCAGATTAGCTATTTGTTGATTGTCCTGCGGCTGCCGTGGGGCCTACATTTTCACAAGATGCATGCTCAGGGCATCTGATGGGCAGAGCTCTGATCCCCACTGCTACAGTGAGAGGACAGTATTTTAGAGACCTCTCTGTTATCTCTCTGATGAGAAGCTGTGGTTTTTGTCTGTACCTCTTTCCTCCTTAGTTGTACAGACACTGGAATGAGATTACAACCTGAATTAAAAGTCTGTGGCAAATATACTAACTCTTTTAACACCCCAAAGCAAACTGGAACCCCTTTATAGCTAGCAAGCTCATAGTGAAGTGAATAAACTTTCCTGAAGAAGAAGGAGATAGGAAGAAGTAGCAGAAATCTACCTTCAGTTTCCAAACACCTTCACACATAGATCAAGAGTTAAATCATATGAAAGAGGGATGTACTAAGAAGCATTAATAAATACTTTTATCTGGAAAATCCAAGCCATGCAAGACTGGGAATGTAACTCTGAGGCAAACTTTTATGGTCTCCAGTTTGAGGCAGATCATTTGGAACATTTGGAGGCATGTGAGATCATGGCACACAAGTGTTTGCTATATTAATCAAACAGCACAATAGTTGCCTGGATACCCACATCATTTCATCAGCTGTGGTGGCCTGTTACCAGTTTTCAGAAAATGAAATGTGACCCTTGAGGACTGTAATTGGGTGAGTGTAGTAATTTAGGAACGTTCGGGGGATCTGGAAAATCTGTCCAGCCAATTCACTTACAGCCAGCCAAGGCAGAAGGGTATTTCAGCAGTGAAGAGTCACGCATGGCGCCTGTTATCAGCACTGATACCCGCTACCTTCCCTTTGCTTGTTTGCTGCTTGGTGCCAGTTGCGATGAACTCCAGAGTCCTAATGAGCTCAGAGATAATTTTGTTTAGTGAAGGATTAAGGCTGTGCTATAGAATACTTACACACACACACAAAAAAAAGCCGGTCCTGTACCAGAGGAAACCATGGTGCATTTGCAATATAAAGTGCTGTCTCCTCTTACACAGAATGTTTGTTGTGAAACAACATTGAAACATAAAGGGCAGTGATCTCATATTTTAGCACAGGAGGCAAAAGCCCTTCGGGATTCATCCAGGCTTGTGGCATTTAGTTTAACCTGGTGTAACCTGATGCATTTTTGAGGCAGGTAAACTGTGCATGTGTTTTAATTACATCTGGGCTATGTAACCAGTCCAGAGTTCAGGTCAATAGAGTGATGAATTCTCTAGCCGCACAATCTTTAATACCGGCTGGACTGGTTATTAATTTTATTTATTTGTACTGTTAAAGACCTATGTAATTTGTAGCTTTGATCGTTTGTTTTTTAAAAGCTTGAAAATGTTCACACACTTTCAATCAATTCATTTTCTTGGGGTAACAAACTTTTTGCATGTTGTTTTTGTTATATATACTGTGTGCAACTGTTTACAAATCTCTTATTTATTCTATTTCTAACAGGGTATCGGGCTTCCTATTTCTGTCATAGCAGATTGCACTAGCTGTATGATATAGAAATACTAAAGGGCAGAAGAAGACCATATGCTCTATCATAGGCTGCTTTTTAATTCCTGAAATACCAAATCATCAGCTTAATCCTTCCAGTCTACTCGAGAGTTGTCTGTTACAACCCTGGAAGTGGGACAGGGGACAGAAGAAGGCATTCAGCCAGAACTTCTGCCAATATAAATCAGTGCATTTCCACTGACTTTAGTGATAACATCTTTAACACCAGCTGATGTTATGTACCAGATCGGTCGATTCAGTGGTGTCAAAAGGAAAAGTAGACTTCTCCATGTCTGTTTTCCAGGTCAAACACGGATAGCATGTTATTCAGAGTAAACCAAACCATCTGAACTCTTCTGAACACTAATAGACATATAATGCTGTAATAAAGTTATAAAAATTTAATATGCTTTGCTTTGGAAAACGCCTCTAACATCATGTCTGAACTCTTTCAAGCAGAGTGCATCCTCCATATTGTATGAAGATGGTAAAAATGGCTGTACTCTATATTTTGGTTAGTACTCATCTAAGAAACTTACTTTGAGATAATTTTGAACTGCTACTGGTTATTTTGTTAGGAGGCTTTTCAATTGTTCCTTTGACTGTTGCCACTCAGCTGGCAAATGCTTCAGAAAGGATGGCTGGACATTTTAATTCCGTTGCCAGAAATGACGTTCTTCTATGACAATTCCAGATGCAGTCAATGTCCTGTTGCCATTCCCTTGGCAATTTACCCAAGAAATTCATAGCTAGTCCTCTTAGGGGAGTTGCTTTCTCTTAAGTTTTCAGTGATCATTGCAGATATTTAGTTGTGTTTCTTCAGTATATGATAACTCTCCCAAGAGTTACCGTACTGCACATGATAGCATTTTGAACCTGCTTTAGCCAATTCTGTAGGGAGGCTGCGTTTAAGAACATTTTGAAAGAATCAGTATCATGCTGTGGAGACATTCCAAGTGTAGCTTTTCAAAGTGTACTTACTTCTTATTCAGGGGTCACTGACTGCATTCAAGTCAGCCTGGTGCAGTAGACTGCTACTGTATGTGAGTCTCCTCTGAACAGGTTTCCAGTTTCCATTAGCAGTGCAGCCCTGGGTTACATGGCAGATTAATTCCAAAAGATAAATTTGTGTGTAGAACAAGCATCTCGTCTGAAAGAAATCCATGAAGAATTGTCCATCTGAGAACAGGTTGCCTAGTCTAACCATGGCAACAAACACAACTCTATACAGTCTGTGAAAATGTATCTTAAAATGTTTTATGAAAGTGTTAATAAAAAATATTTAAGCTTTTGTATGAAGCATTGTGTTGGTGTGCCCTCTTGGAAGCAGCTGGGAAACAGAAAACCTGCCTTTTTAACTGATTTTGTAAATACTTTCAGCCTCCAAACTGCGTGTTATTTTATTGATATACCCTTACTCCAGAAGTCAGATTTCATAGTAGCAATCCTTTCTGAACCCTGAGAAGAAAAAAAAAAGAAAAAATTGAAACAAGAAGATGGGTGCATAATACATGGCTCCTCTGAGGCAGACATTGCTACAGTTATTCACAGGTTTCTGCAAAACAATATTTAATATTCTCTATACTGGAGAAGAAAAAGACTAAATCTGAAACATCTCTCTACCCACTTCTGTGCACCAAGAACATTCCAACTGTGATGCATGGCACTTCAAAACTGGTGAAAATGTTATATTGGTAAAAACATTAATAGTGAGAAAATCCTAAAAGCAGCTGAAATTTATGCTGATCAAATTAATACTCCTATTAATATAGAGCACAAAACAAAAATTCTGATAGAACAATGATAGTGGAAACTTAAGGATGAGGGAAAGAGAAGATATATTACATTGCAGTAGTAAGCAGGAGAAAAAAAATCCTAATGACTTTTTTTTTTTTTTTTGTCTTTAGGTAAGTTTCCCATGAAAAGACTATTTTCTTAACAAATTTGCTTTTCAGAATAATGCTTTCAACCTCTGTATTCATTTCAGCCAATGAATTTCTTGTGAACTATTTGCTGGATATGCTTGATATTTGTGAGTCAATATTTGAACAGATTATTTGACCCCCCCAAGTCATATGGTATTGTATCAGTGGCTTTATGCAAGACCTCAGTGAAACAATATAAATGAGAAACCATTCCCTAAAAACACTTGTAGGCAGGGGAAAAACAAAAAAACAAAAAAAACACCAGCTTGAGTGTTTGCAGGAAGAATGGCCACAGATTCACAAATCTTAAGAATTTTTGCAAAAAAAACTTTCGAAATGTGATTTTCTCTGCTTAGTCTGACATAGATTAAAATTTTCAGTTTTGCATTCTTAAAACCAAATCCTTTTCAAAGTCAGGTGTCAAAGACTAAGACTACTTGAAAAATACAGTGAAATTCAGTAAACTCCTCTGTTCAGTCTTCTGATGATTAGTTAATAGGAGTCTGTATTCTCTATATGTTCATATAAGTGTATATACATAGAATCACAGAATGCCTTGGGCTAGAAAGGACCTTAAAGCCCACCCAGCCTCACTGTCTAAAATGGGCAGGGCTGTCCCCCACCAGCTCAGCTGCCTAGGGCCCCATCCAACCTGGCCTTGAGTGTCTCCATGGATGGGGCACCACAGCTTCTCTGGGCACCTGTGTCAGTACCTCACTACACTTAAGACTTTCGTCTTTAGTTCTAATCTAAACCTACTTTTGTTTAATTTAAAATTCTTACCACTTTTCTGTCTTTACATACCCTGATAAAGAGTCCCTCCTAAGCTTTCCTGTTGGTCCCCTTTAAGTACTGGAATGTAACAGTGAGATCTCCTTGAGCTGTCTCTTCATTGGGTGGAACAGCCCCTGCTTTCTCAGTCTTTCTTTGTAGGAGCAGTTCATCCTTTTGTCCCTCCTCTGGATTTGCTTTTACGTTGGGGCCCTAGAGTTGAATACAGTACTCCAGGTGGAGTATATTTATGTATGAAAGTGTATATATGTGCATATATGTCTACTGAGACACATACTGGGAGGTACATATAAAATTAATTTTGTTATGAGTAGAATTTGACACTCAGCAGATCACAGAGAAGTTTTGTGTGGTCTTTGGACATTCCCACAAGGCATTGTCAATACAAAAGCAACATTAAATTTATATAGAACACATACAAAGGGACAGAGAAGTTTTCTAAGTGACATTATCCAGGTCTTTGCTATTCTTGACCAACATCTCTTAGAAGTCTATTCATAAATGTATTGACCTTCATCTTAAAACCAGTGACATTTCTGATCAGTGTCTCTTGAGAGTCTCATCTCTCTGATGAGAAGAAACCTTCTGACAGTGTCTGGGCTAAGTTTATTTATGCCTAGATTTATATTCATTTGTTCTTGTCCCTGTAGCTTTAATATATGTATCTTGAGTGTCTTTCAAGTATGTATACCAAATGCATTTTTAGAGCTTTGAGTATTTTTATTTTGATAAGACCTCAGAGATAATAAAAGTGCAACTACAAGGAGCTCAGAACTTATCTAAGATTTTTTTCCATGTTTTATTACCTGCTTTTATGCATAGAAAGTTGTAGGGAAGCTCTGAGCAATACAATGCTATATGGTATCCCGATACATTTGAGTAATACAGAAATATCTTAGAGAATTAAAAGGATTCAATCATGAATGAACCCAGTTCTTTTCTCTAGCTAATATACCCAGCTTGAGAGCAAGCAATCCCTTTCCTGTGCCTACAAGCTTCCTTTTTATTGAGGTGATGCTAATGGACAAGAGGGTCTTGTTGCTTACCTCATTTGGACTGTAAGATTCTGTGAACAGTATTTTAAATGTACAGTATGAATGGGTATTCATGAATAGGTATTCAATAAGTATAGTATGAATAGGAATTACAGTAGCCTCATTTTTGGATGCTGGAATCTCAGACTTCTGACATTTCAGAATTTAAGGAAATACAATTTGTTACAGGAAGTAGTGAACGAGAAATCCTTTCTCTTTTTTAAGCATCTGGCACTGGAGAGCTTTTAGAATCATAGAATGGCTTAGGTTGGAAAGGACCTTAAAGATCTGGTTCTAACCTCCCTGCCATGAGCAAGGCTGCCATTCACCAGCTCAGGCTGCCCAGGGCCCTATCCAACCTGGCCTTGAGTGCCTGCAAGATGGGGCACTCACAGCTTTCCTGGGTAGCCTATGCCAGGGCTTCTTTACCCTCTGAGTAAAGAATTTCTTCCTAGCATCTAACCTAAATCTTTCCTCATTTAATTTAGAGCCATTCCTCCTTGTTCTATCACTATCAGAGGATAAAAAGTTGGTTCCTCTCCTGCTTGTAAGCTTCTTCAAGTACTGGTAGACTGCAATGAAGTCTCCCCAGAGCCTTCTCCAGACTGACCAAACCCAGCTCCCTCAGCAAATTAGAGGGGGACAATTTCCTCACATGCCCTGCTGGCCACCCCTCATTTTGTGCAGCCCAGGATACTGTTGGCCTTCCAGTCTGCAAGAGCAAACTGCTGGCTCATATCCAGCTTTTTCTCCATCAGAACTAAATCCTTCTCCACAGGGCCGCTCTCAATAAGTTTCTCTGTCAATCTATAAATACAGACTGACCCAAATGCAGCACCTTGCACTTGGCCTTACTAAACCTCATTAGATTCTCATGTGTTCACTTTTCAAGCATGTCCCTCCCTTCTTTTGTGTTAACTACATCACTCAGCTTGGTGTCATCAGCAAACTTGCTGAGGGTACATTCAATCCCACTATCTCTGTCATTGATAAAGACGTTGAAGAACACTGATCCCAGAATGGATCCCTAGAAGATGCCACCGATGAATGGTGTCCACCTGGACATAGAGCTGCTGGCAACAACTCTGGCTACAATCATCCACCTTGTAGTTCACTCTTCAAATCCATACCTCTCCATTTTAGGCGTAAGGATATGGTGCAGGACCATGTCAGAGGTCAAGGTAGACTGCCCTTCCTTTATTCACTACTGCCATCGTTCTATCATAGAAGGCCACCAGATTGGTCAGCCATGATCTGCACTTGGTGAAGCCATGCTGGCTGTCTCAAATCACCTATTCATCTCTCGTGTGCTTTACCATCTCTTCCAGGAGGATCTGCTCCATGGTCTTTCCAGGCACAGACATGAGGCTCACTGGCCTGTAGTTCCCTGGGTCTTCCTTTCTCCCTTTCTTGAATATGGGACTTTTTCCAGTCACTAGAAACTTTACTTAACAGCCATAATTTTTCAGATATGATAGAAAGCGGCAGCCACATCAGCTAGTTTCTTAGAAACTCTGGGATGCATGTCATCTGACCCCATAGACTTGTACACATCCCATTTTAGTGGGATGCTTTGACCAGACCACAGTCATTCAGAGTGATCTATCTTTGTTCCTGCTGAAGTTGTTTGGGCAAAAATGGTGCAGGGGATGTAGTTTCTTCCCCTTTATGGATGTGGACAAATCCCCTTTATGGATGTGGACAAATTACCAGAGAAGTGAATGCACCACATACCATAAAGCATTCTTCTCCCTTCTTTAGTGTCACTTCTGATGTGATCAGGCTAACTAATTCACTCTGAACATCCATTATTGCACTGATGAGGTCTGACTGGCTGCCCTTACTGATTGACAAGAAAAAATGAGCCTTCTGAATATGGTCCCAATCTATATTCCAGACAAAGGGAAGGAAAAAAAAAAAAAAAAAAGAAAAAAAAAAAAAAAAAAAAGAAACAAGGGTAAAAATCAGTTCTATCTCTTTAAATTTTAGAAATTATGACAATCATGCCTCCTGATTTTTAATTTTCAATTTGCAGATGTGGTGCAGTACCCTGAGTCACTTGACCTCCCTAAGAAGCAGTCTTGTCCTGGTGTCCTCATAGGTACCTGTGTCCATCTGGCAGAGATGTTGTAATTCAGATCTCAAACTATGGCTGACTGCTGGGCTGTGAGCTGTGCAGCTTTCATGTGCCTTGTCATTCCCCTCTCTCTAACTTCAAAAGACTTAGAGAAATGTGAAGGGAACAATATCATATGGTGAGTCCTGTTTACGTGGCATGGTTTAGTCATCCTTATTTACATCACTGCCATCTAAACAGACCTATTCACAACACATAGCTGTCAGTTGGGCCAAACTTTAGATTACTGCTAATGTTTGCAAAGGGTTGGTTATGCAACAATACACAACAGCACATCAAATATAAAACCCCAGGGCAATGAAACTCAATCCAAACTGACCTAAGGACACAGACTTCTGCTCTGCATGTTGATGTATCTCATTACAACAGAAGGCAACTAATATCTTCTTTTAAATACAATGAAACCAATTTATTTTCACACAGACTGTCATTATTACCTCATGTTATCAAATACAACATGTACACACCCTCCAAGAAAAGTAGTCAGGCCAGGTTTGTTTGCAAGTAGCAAAATGTTTCTTCTTTAATTTCTATATGAAGTCATCACAGCAATTTTATAGACAGGAAGCTTTGGAGCCATGGAATGAGAGATGAGTGATTTAATGAACAATGAAACATCAATAAAAGATCTTAACACACAGATAGGAGACAAAAATGTGAAGTTTAAAATCAAAGTGATTAACATTTAGCTAAAGTCCTGGTCTATTATTCACAATGCCATTCAGTCCCCACACTTCACCATCTCCCTCCCCAAAATCAGCACAGCCATCAACAAGAGGATGCAATGGATGCCCTGGAGCAAGCAGAGACTGTTCCTGAAAAACCCAAAGCTGCTACAAAGACAGTGACGCAAGGCAGAAGGAGGCCTGTTTCCAAAGTAATTGTCTCTTCATAGTTCCCAGAACAGTCTTTGTAAGCTGCTGGCACCAAGGACCTAGCTGATAGCTCTGCAACACGGCTCATGTGCACCCCCATCCTCAAGTTATGTGAGATAAAACACACATTTTTATGTCTGACCATATGAGAGGATTAGGAAGATGGGTTTTGAATGCTCTGTTACAAATACCCAGGCAACCTGTATAAACTACTGACTCATCCAGTCCTCTGATGGCCGTAACAGGAAAGTCAGATGATTTGTTGAACCAAGAATTCAAAGGGGACACTTCTTCTCCACGTATGACCTCAGCAGCCATAAAGGACAAGTGGTAACGTCAGGCACAACTCTGCAGCTTGACTGCCTGCTAAGGGCCCTGCCCAGATGCCACCTGGGACTCAAGAAATTAAGTCTTTTGGATGATGCTTGATAATAAGGAGCCTAAGGAGAGTTTTTCAAGGCAAATTGTGCGTTAGGTAATGCAATGTATTTCAGTTTTCAATGAAGCTGTACCTGGTGCAGCTATGGCAAAAACTTCTTTTTGACCAGTGCTAGCCTCACTAATCTGCCCTTTCTGCTTCAGACTGTCACATAGAAAGTTTCCACTCAGAGATGCCACTTCTTTTCTGCAGCTGAGGTGTCTGCTGAAGGTGCCAGTGGACAGAAGTGACCCACAGCCCTCTGTTCTGAGCATGAGGAAGAATTGCACTGCGGATTATCCTCCAAATTGGAGGATAATAATGCAAATGCTCAAGATCAAGGGCTACCCTAGTCTCCTACATATTAAAATGTAGGCAGTGTATATATCTAATATGGCCTATATTCTTGCCAAATCAGTCTGGCACAGTGTTAGATGAAGAGCCAGATCCTCAGCTGTCATAACCTCAGCTGTGGCAGTTCATCCCAAATGAGGAGCTGGCCCCAGGCAAGCCCACTGGACATGACACATTTCCAGAAACGTAAGTGTAGTGTGAAAAAAGAAATGCATTGCAGAAGCAGAGAAGGAGGAAGTGACTGGGTAGAAGAAGAGAGCAGGGCTGCAGAGCAGAGTGGACAGCAGCAAATTCTTGGTAGTTCTGACACTGCTACCACAAAGAGCTTTCTAGCTGGTTATTTACCAACCACTCAGCACTGTGTTGTTTTTAATAAGTTATTACTTATGTCTCAATAAACTGAGACGTGCAGGTAATTACTTAGTTGGCTGATTCCATTCCCTCTCCCTTACTCCTTTCTTCAAAGAGATTTTAATGTGAAAGCCATCTTCTATGTCTCTGTGCAGTAATATACACCTGAGCTTTCAAGACCATGTGTCATAGAATATAAGAAAAAAGCAACCAAATAATAGAGAGCTGTAATTCCACTGATGGTTTCTGGTGATAAGAAAAGCTGCAGTAGCACAGCTCAAAAGGGTTTGTCACCATAACTCCAGGATCAAATTTCCTCATATTACAGAAAGATGGCAGAAAGAGTCTGCAAAGGAGACTCAAGGAGACACGTTATAAATGCCATGAAAAGAGCAATTCTTTCTGGTAGAAGAGCTTTAACACACTCACAGAGTGCCTAATCGTGGAAGTGCTGAGTGACTTCACCCCCCCTTGAACTTCAGCGGGAGGTGCAGTGCTCTGCACCTCCTTGGCAGAAGCATCACATCCCAAAGCAGGAGGAAAAATCATGTTCAGAACCACATGTGGCAAGGTATAAATTCCTACCTAATAAGATAAATCAGGTTACATTTAATCACTGGCATACAGAAAAAAAGAGATCCTGGACAGGGCCATACATTTAAAACAATCCAGTCATTTTTCTCCTCCAGAGAAGAAACCAATGTAAGAGGCATTTTAGAGTTTGAGAAGGGCTTTGACTGGCTCTAGCTTGTAGTAGCCATCTGCAGAGAAGTGAATTACAGCCTTTACACATCACTTCAATCATGTGCCAGGCCACAGCTCAGACATATCATAGGTAACTAGCATCAGAACACATAAAAACATTTTTTGTTCAATAAAGACTAACTCTTGGCCATAATTTCACCCTCTTCCCCATTTTTTATGGTAAAAGCCTTTTACAACAACATCTCTAGTTTTTATTTGCTGTTTTTTGTTGTGGCTTTTCTGTTGTAAAGATCAAAATCAGCATAGGATGAAGACTACACCTGAAAGACTAGCCTCTGTATCAGAGGGAGGTACAATATGGAGATGGTCCTAGGGATGTCAAATTCCTTTTCAGTTTCCCAACAGGCAGCATACAAAGTATATGCAAAATCCTTTACAGTGAAGCAGAGAGCTCCCGGGGAGTCCAGCTTGAGCTTATCTTTTTCCCTATTCTCTTTGGAGTTTTGAAACAAGAAATCCTTGCAAGTTTCTCCGGACTTGCAATACCTTTACTAGCTGGTCTTTGTATGACTAAGTCAAGCACATCTGTTTATGAGTTACCTGCTTTATCATGAAATACAAGGCAGCATCAATAAATTAAAGCTCACATCAGCAAACTTGCAGAAAGAGCATGCTTAGATCTTCCCCTCTTAAACAACCATGATATTCAGGAGGCTCACAGACATTCCATATTATATTTGCTATGCTGTACTCCTTCAAGAAATCATGATTCTGAAGCATCCTGATAACCAAAGACAAAAGGATTTGGGAAGGATAAACAATCACCAGTTCTGTTGGGTTCATTGTCAATTCCAGCTGCAGAATCAAGCACAGTGAGTATGTGTAAATAATTTTAAAAGACCACTGTGGAAGCAGCATTGAGATATTCCATGTTTCTGGGGCTCTCATGAGGTCCCTGTAGGCAGCCCTTACAATTAAACTGACACGCATTACAATTTTCAGAGTGAGCAGGCCAGTAGTGTGCCATAGGGTTTTCACGCAAGCCTGGAAGTATTCAAGGCTTGCTCAAAACATGGCCCACACTCAGTGAAGAGAAATCTAAACTGGGGTGTATCTGAGAACAGATAAACCATGTTGTAATCCCACAGCAGGACAAGTGCTGGACATACACTCTGTCATCTCCATTCTCTTTCCCCAAACATTAATCTGAAGCAAATCTGAAGAATGATCTGGACAGCCAGAGGGGTCCAGGGTCCAAGGTCATAAAACAACATGTACAAACCCAGCAACAGAAAAGCTGCATGCACGAATCTTGATGAGCTAGACTGGGAAGATCTAATAAATCCAGAATTCTGTTAAATCCTCTGGGAAACTACGTCATTCTGTCTGCTATCCTCTGCGTGGGGTGAGCATAGGGAACTGCATGAAGCTGAGATCACAGGGTTTGTCCAAGCACTTCTGGTTTCTTGGCCATTCAGACCATATGAATGTTTCTGTCTTTATTAGGAGAACCGCAGTTCTACAGATTTTGTTTTTGTTGTTTTTTTTTTTCTCTTCCTTTTTTTGAAACCTCATTTGTTTCATTTTTTTTTTTCCCTGTCATATTCTGAGTCTTTCTGTGACTCATAGATGCTCTGCATTGTCGCCCAGTTACTCATTAACCAAAAGCTGTTCCTCAAGTTTAGTAAAATAAGCTGTATGTCCTTCTCTATCTTAAATGCTAGTGTAACTTATGGATACTGGAAATCCATCTTCAGGAGTCACACTTCATTTTCTGGTAATGAGCTGTAGGGTTTGTGCACTGGACTGCCTCTCGCTGATTGCTAAGGTGCTAATGTTAAAGAATCTGGTATGCCCCATAAAATCACACAGTTGTAAATAGAGAACCTTTCCCACTGAGCTATCTTCATAAATGAAGTTGCTGTAGCAAGCTTTTCCAAGAACTCACAGTCCCACATGCTGCAGTTAAACTGGAATAATGATTTACAGTGTATGAAATAACCTCCTAAAGCTGAACTTTTGGGATTGCACAAGGGACTGTTCATCCACATTCCAGGTTTGATTGCTCAAAATTTATCTTAATTATGAGAGGCTCAATTAGAGTGAAGAGAGAGGGGCTGAGAGAGTGAGAGTGAGCGGTATTAGAGCTCTACGCTGGATGACTGACAGTGACATAATGCAATCAAAAATGAACATATCACAGCACAGCATTTAAGCAGGTCCCATTCTTCGGGCAGTCCTGAAAGGTCTGCTTGGTTCTGCTGTCTTTTGCAGATAGCACAATAGGTAAAGAAACGAGGATACATTCTGCAGATACACAGCTGTATTGTTGCTTGAGTAACTACAGCTATTTAAGCAACAAGATTCCACAAGGAAGAGTGACACTGTGCAGTAAAAGCATGCCTGTGGTGCACTGTGAGAAAGGATTAGAAAAATAAAAATTCCCTTAACTATTAAGCTCAAACAGGGATAGAACATGTCACACTATGCTTTTCCCTAGCAGATTAAGAGCACTCCCCCCGGTGGTATGGTCCCATCCAGCTTCTTCATACACTTATTGTCCCAATAGTTGTTTTTCCTTTCTATTGTGCTAAAAATGTGTTATTCACCCGACATTACAGACACAAAGCTTAGATGCCAAAGAGCCTGCAGACATCCTGGACACAGAGCAGTGAAGTCACAGAGCAGTAGGTAGAGAACAGAAGGAAAAAACACATGCAACAGTGAGATCATTCGGTTACTCATCACAGGCACGTACTCATGATGTCAGAACATTTTTTACAAAATGTAGCAGAGTGAAGCAGAGAAGAAGCTCTTCTACATTGTGGTGACCTTTAAACTTACTTTGAGGCTCTCCTTAGTGGTGTGAGTGCTCAGCACTTGCACCTCTCTGGCAGCATCACCTGAGCAGAGTGTACCAGCCTGCCTCCAGCAGTGCCACCGAGCTGTGTTTGGGACAGGCTGGGAACAGCTGGTGCTGTCCTCATTATTTTCATGGCAGCTGAGGATTCTCCTGCACTCCAAGAATCCTCAGCTGCTGCTTTTATCCTCCCTCCCCTTTTTTTGTAAGAGGGTATATATTTCCTTTGAAGAAGCAGTGGGGCTCATAAATTAGACTGACTTCTCCCTGCAACTGCTTCTCCTGTTTTTCTGCATTCATTTACTCTTGGTCATATCTTTTAGCAGCAACTCATGAGAACAGCACTTGGGATGTATTTTTTCTTCTATGTAAGTGGAAAACTTCCTGTCTTTCTGCAGTTCTGAATAGGACATCACGACAGATTGGTCATGCCCTCAAATGTGGGCCAGTGGCAAATGCAGGAACAGTTGGAACTCTGAAGGGACAACACCCTCACATCTAAAAAAAAAAAGAGTGAGCAGAAGAACATGGCCACATTGAGGGAGAGAGGAATATGGTGTGGGACCAAGATTATATCTTCTTCTCACACTAGCAAATAAAACATTCAGAGCAGCACAGAATGATACACAGTCCACGGCTTTGTGGGGGAGGCTATACAATTGATTCAAGTCCCTCCAGCTAGCAAAACTCACAGCCTCACAGAGAAATTTTCTAATAAACATCTGAAATTAAAGCTCTATCGCTAACAGCAAAATTACAATTTACAGTTTAAAGACGCATTCAATTATACTTACCCAGAGACAAAGAAGACAAGAAAAATAAAATAAATCTGGAAAGAAAAGGAAGGGCTTCAAATTTGCATCAAATCTTAATCCAATAATCTGTCTTTAATTATCCGTGGCAGACTCTCTCCTAAAGTGATCAGTTTTGCCTCAGATCTCCAAATCTTTTGGCCCAAAGTCAAACGGATAAGTGCTTTATCACTTGAGGCTGGGAGAGCATCTATGTCTGCAGGCTCAGTGAGAACATTTATAGCTGGTATGCTTGGCTGCCATTGTGGATTTGGTTTAATCTGCTGAGAGTCTTTTTTCGTCTTTGACTCCATTTCATGCTTTGAACCAGTGGTAAGACTTTACTGGATTAGTCCATTTCTGAGGACAGAAAGAATATTGTTCCTTCACTGGTGTCTGGAAGTTCCCACTGTATTTTGTCTGCATTTTCCTTCCGTTTACGTACCCTTTGTCTGACATTGGAAAATGTTGCATTGGTGAAAAATTTCACAAAGGCAGAGGAGCAACAGAGATTCCTACTTTGGGCATTTTTGTTTGTTTTGTATGTCCTAGACATCTGATATGGTGGTGGTGTTCAAACACCACAGAGGAGAAAAAACATTCAAAACAATGAAGGTAGTCCCTTCATTGACTTCTCCCTCTCTCTTATTTATCTATCTACCTACTTATTTATTTATTTTTATGGCAACACAGGTGACACTACTTTTCCTTTATTTTCTCATCAGGGCTGCCTCTGCTCTTTTCATACTTCCCATACCTGATCACCAACAGCTCGAGACACAAAAGCTTTTCACTCCAATTATAAGTTGCTATATACATAGAGATAGAAGCTAGATACAAGTAAAAAGTCTCCTACAGTGAGGGTGGTGAAGCATCAGAACAGGTTGCCTAGAGATGTGGTTGATGCCCCATTCCTGCAGACTTTCAAGCCTATACCAGGTCCTGGGCAACCTAATTGCTGCAGGTGTCTCTGTTCATTGCAGGGTATTGGACTGGATGGGCTTTAAAGGTGCCTTCCAACTCTAAGGATTCTATGATTCTATGAGCTTAGCACCTGTCAATCTTTTAGATCCTACTTTTTTTCTCCCTTTTGAAAGGGAAGAAAAAGTTCTGCCACTGAGTAACACGAAGTACCCAGATTCACTTACAGCAACAGAGTGATCCTGGGCCATATTCTGGCATGGTTCTGCTGTTGCGAAGATGTCTCTGAAAAGTATCTGTGGGTGGGAAGGTTGGGACTTGCCACTGCTTCTCAAGAGGTCTCTCTTTCCCATATCAAGTCAGACCACATAAGAAATATGCTTCTGAACCCAATGAAGCCATAAGAGGGAGCTACACAGACTTCCTCTTTAAAAGTATGTAATTTAGGGAAATAATCTGAATGCAATAACATTACTTTGCGCCAGGAATACTCACAAGACACACTCAAAGAGCAGTCTGTTGTAAACGTGTCACTCACAAAGGTACCAGAAACCTGCGTTTATTGGATCAAGTCACAGGCGTCTGAATAACAATTGCAACAATTATAGCCCTGTCCTGTCTCTGTGTTGACACCAGCAGTTAGTGCTATAGGCTTCCTTCTCGTCCTCTGTTGGTAAATCAGAGAAACATAAGAACTACTGTCATTGAAAACACAGCCAGTAAAAAAAACCAACGAAGTTAAGACAAATGTTAACCAAACCCTAGGACAGATCAGGGCAGAGGGACATCCCTTAATAACTTCCTTCTCAGAATGGTCAATGTCCGTTTCAACACAGAGCCATTTCCAAACAGCTGCTGGCAACAGGCAATTTACTGAGGGTGAAAAAAGAGTTGGCAGGACTGGGAGAAAATAGATTCTGCTCTCTGTTGTGCTACCAGTGTTTCCTGTTTTGCTTTTGTTAAAGAATTTTCTTTATAAAGAGGGGGAGTGACAACACAGATCTAACGCAGGTAAGCAGGACCAGTTTGATTTGCATGTATATGCTTTTCTTAGTGTATGATTTTCCTTTGTAACACCAGTACAGCCCTTAGCACTGTCAGGAATCAGATCAGTATTTGTGAGATACTAAGATCTCGAATTCAGAAGATGCTATGCAGAAAAATCACGAAATGTTTTTACACTTCTGTGTGGGTACTGTTGACAGCAATGAATCAATCTTTCACATTTCAAAATATTTATAAACAGAGTGCACAGTTCCTGCATTTTCCTGTCTTTAAATCACAGTAGTGCTAACAAAGTCAGTTAGTTTCAGTCAGTAAAAAGTTTCTTTCAGAAGAGTTGCTGGTACATCAGGTAAGTCCAGAGCAAGAATTCTCCTTTCCTGAATAGGTCTCCTATAGCAAGGGAGATCTTCATCCCTTTTGGCATATCTGCAAACTGAAAAAAGGAGTTGCTGATTGTAAACTGTCTCTCTTTGCTAAGTTCATTCTCACTGGTAAAAAAAAATTCCACCTGTAATCTGTGATGAAACAGTGTATGTTCTGATTAAATCAAAGCAATCCCAAGCTTTTTGATTGAACTGCCTTTTACCTGCTGGTTTTATTCTCCTTTGCCCGTCATTGTATATGCAGTGTTTTCCACATCCAAATCTAAAGCACATCAGCTACCACACCTCCCATCTATGGTGCTTCGTCATCTTCTCCAGATATCTCCCTTCTTTTCATCTCCCTTTTCCAGTGCATCTGTGCACTACCAAATGCATTTGGCATTCAACTCCAAATATTGTTTCATTTTCAAGGTTATTATTATATTGCAGGTAAGACATATGTTCATATACAATGTACCAAATGTCACGTCGATACACAAGGAGCAGCATGAGTTGGTCAGACCATTGATGAGAAGCAGGAAACAGCCTGAAGAGATTAATCATCACAAGATATTTGAGACCCAGTTCAAATAGAGATCAGTGGTAACATTTTTCTTAGTCAACAGATGCACACCAAAATAAGACCTGCAGATCATGGTAGCATGCATGCAAGCTATAGTACAGTTTTTTGAACCTAGTGTTATTTGTCTCCCAGGGTAGAGCAGATGTATTTTCCGAGTATCCTGACTTGAGGGATGTTTCTAAGAAAGGACATGGGTTATATTGTGAGAGCTGTAGAAAGAACTATAGTGTAAAGCACTGTAGCATGCAGAGGATAGTACTAGAACATACTGTTATGGTTCGCTGTACCTGTAAAATTCATGAAATTATTGGCTTCTTTCAGCTGCAGTACAGTACTTTTACAGTAATTTGTCACTCTGTTTTCAGCAGGGATAATGGACCATGCCTTTTTCTAGGAGCACATTATTTGGCCACTGGCAGATCTTTATATTTGCCACAAGATCCCCAGGAGCTGCATGTTGCCCCCCACCTTCCCTCCTCAGGACACTGCAGGCAATACTAGGTCAGTGGCATTAATATTTCTTTATCAGAAGTCAATGGCCTCTGTGATAATCAGTGTCAATTGGCCTGGCTACATCGGGTGTGTTCATACCATTTCTTTCAAAGAGTACATTATTCCTCCACTTCTGCCCGCACACAATAGCGTGACATCACTGCAGCCAAAATCAGCAAGAAAAATACCACAGCCATCGTTCCTCCTGTCTCACCTGACACTGCTTAATATTGTCATTTTTATATGACCAGCAACTAGGACCCAGTAATAACCTTTTCTATGGCTGGAGATAAATGCAATGTAAAAATGAATGAAAAGGAAGATCAGGGAAAAAGCCCTTTCTGACCTGAGGGCTGGTATTTTTCAGCTTTAATGTTCTCTTCTACCTACATCATAACATCAGTGATGAAACTACTCTTTTCCATCTTATTTGAAAACACTAACATGCTATTGGCATTATTTTCCATGAGAAATGATAAGTCACCAGGATTAGGAAGAAAATTGTTTTCCTCTGTGGTGACACGATCTGAGATTTACAAATTTTTCTCTGTTCTGCCGCACAACAAACCCCAAACGTTTCTACAAACCTCATAATAAAAAACAGGGTTATATTTGCTCCAGAAGAGTCAATGATGTGGAGACTTGGCATCTGTCTAACATACAGCAATGTGGACAGCAGGGACCAAACCAAACGCTCTTACAGCTCCTGTTAAAGGAATATTATCCACAAAACAATGCCTTTCCTTCTCTTTTCCATCTGGATTTTGACCACATGTGTGGTCAGCCTGACGTTGACAAAGAGGCTACCTCCCTCTCCAGCCCTACCAAAATGCATTTTTCACAAAGCATTTTAGATTTGACTAACCATCACTTTTATAAGAATTTTTCTGTGGAGTATGATGCAATGTAGCTCTCCAGAGCCAGAGAGCACATGGTTGTTCTGGAAAAGGTATCTGTTTTCAAGGCCAAGTTATTTTCTCCCAAGGTAAGTATAATTTACACTCTCTCCAGAACCAATGGAGCTAAGCACATGTCTCAGAAGGGAAAGGGCAAGTTTTATTTAAAGTAACAATGAGGAATACTGCTAAATGCAACATGTTTCTTCTAACTGCTCAGTGTCTAGTAAAACTAGAAAAAAGCAATCGCGTTTAAGTTTATAAGATGGAAAAACTTTCCCAATTTATTTTTTAAATATATATATATTATTTGGAGTTGTTTTTTTTTTCTGCCACACACCATCTAACAGAACTATATCACTATTTTTAAATACATGTAGTGTCTTTCAAACTGCCCTGGATTATTCAGATGCTTGAAGATGAATGTGCCAAAAGATAGAAGTGCCAAAGCACTTTCCTGAAATAAGATTTATCACTTTGGGAAAAGGAAAGGCTTCATAGCAGTCAAGTGGTGATGTTGCCAGGTTCTTCCCTGAGGTGCCATATGCGGCATGGGGAGAAAGACGGGCTCTCTCACAGCTTCTGTACTGGAGGCATCTATTTATGGAAGGAGATGCTGGGAGTCATGGGAAATTCTGTACTGGCAGTCCTGGAAAACTAACTCCTAGTTTTGGTTTCTGTATTACTCTTATAGTGTTATGTTATATATGATTCACTTGGTCTTGTCTTACAAATGCCATTTCTCTTATTTCTGCTAATTGTAACAAAACAGAATATGCTCACCTTTTGTATCTGATTATACAGCGCTCTCACATTTCTGGGACTTATGCTTGTTAACTTCTGTTGCAAAACACTGAAGAATAGATAAAATGAGTACAAACATTGTTTTACTGTAAGTGCTGGGACATTCAACATCCTGTCCAACAGTCTTTATGTTTTAAAATTCTTCTTTTAGGCATGAGCCCAGAAGGCCAACCATATCCTGGGCTGCATTAAAAGAAGCATGGCCAGCAGGGTGAGGGAGGTAATCCTGACTTTCTGCTCTGCATTGGTGAGGCCTCATCTGGAGTACTGCATCCAGATGTGGAGTCCTCAGTGCAGGAGAGACATGGACCTGTTGAAGTGTGTCCAGAATGCCACAAACGTGATCTAAGGGGTGGAACACCTCTCCTATGAGGACAGGCTGAAAGAGCTGGGGATGTTTAATATGGAGAAGAGAAGAGCTGGGGAGACCTGAGAGTGGCCTTTCAGTATCTAAAGGGGAGCTACAGGAAAGAAGGGGACAGACTCTTTAGCAGGATCTGTGATGATAGAACAAGAGAAAATGGTTTCAAGCTGAAAGAGGGTAGATTTAGGTTAGATATAAGGAAAAAATATTTTATAGTGAGAGTGGTGAGGCACTAGAACAGGTTATTCAGTGAAATGGGTTGATACCTCATCCCTGGAGACTTTTAAGGAGAGGCTGGATCAGTAACTGGGCAACCTGATCTAGTTGTGATGTCCCCGTTTCATTGCAGGGGAGTTGGACTAGATGGTCTTCAGAGGTCGCTTCCAACTCTAAGGATTCTGTGATTCTATAACTTGGGCCAAAGTCTTCAGTTGTCACCTGTTGAACTCAGTAAATACGTTCTCATTGCCAGCAATAATTTGCTATACACATGCTTCCTCAATTAAACCACGTCATCAGATGCATCCCCACCCCTGACATCTCACATGGAAAAGAAGTCCACCAGGTATAGAAAAAAGCTGAGAAAAGTGGAAGCACACTTCAGAATGGCACCACTGTTTATACATGTTTTCTATGCTTAGTTCTTGTCATTTGCTTAAATTGAAGTTGAAATTACTGAGACTTGCACTTTGTGCCCTAGACACTATCAAAGTGATCACTGTACAAAGGTCAACAAAACTGTGCATGTATGTCTACCTGACCTCTGAATTACTATGCTTTAGTCAAACTCTGGAAGAATAAAAACCAACAATATTGTTGCAAAGCTTTCTGAATCACCTTTAAAGCCAAGAAGTCTGAAGGAGGAGAGTTGAAATAGAGCAAAAGAACAGGCTGCTGTGGGAAACATTTAAGACTGTCTTGGTAAAAAACTGCCCTGATGCTGCCAAACACCGTTTTTTGAAGACTGCAGGCCATGAATGAGCTGTAGATTTCCTCTCTTTTTCTAACTTAAAAAGCGCAAACAAAGTTGTCCTATTCAAACACATTGTCAATCTGTATTTGAAATAAAAAGCAATTGAAACAAGGATTACCAAAATTTTATAATCATACTTATCCTGCAATTGTAGGGAACTCATACCCTGAATAAGCAGAAATTAGTGTTTCAGGTACCAGCAGCTGTATAACCATAGCAGAGAAGCATGTCTCAGCACATTTTCTTGTGGCTAGACTTCAACAATACTGTCATCTCTTGATTTTGTCCCACCTGTTCCTCACTGCTTCTGAATTTCTTGGTCTTTTGCTAACAGGACTATGCTATAAAATCCTGAGGTTATTGTAACTGGATGGAGGAAAGCGTTAATGCTTTGACTTCATTTAAAATGCTCAAGTTATTTTGTGACTACATAAAAACAAGGGCAAGCTGTCATTTTAATGATTGAGTGAAAAGATGATAATGTGTGTTGCTGGGTTTATAATGCTTCCACAGCAGTAGTCTGTTGCAGTTTGTCTACAGGCACCTTACCTTTGCATGGATATGCATAAAATTTATCTCCTTCTTAAAGAAGCTTCTTGTGACCTTCTGTATGTGGTACATCTCTTACCCTCCCCCACCAAAGAACACTACTGGTAGCCCTGCTGGAAGCTGTGCAGATGTTTCTACCACATTATTGAAGCTTTATATTTGCGAGAGTCTTCTTAGAGCAGATGTTCTTTCTGTGTGTATACCCTGTACTTCCCACTGCAAACACTTTTACTACACAAACAGCAGATTGTCTTGCTTCTGTTTTTCAGCTCGAAAGAGAAAAAATGCCTCATTCTAATGATGTTGGCTTTCTTTCCAGAGTGCTTAATGTCTTCCCTTCCCTCCTCCCTGACCCTGCTCTCTGCAGGTGTTTTGTCACTGTTCCTTAGGCTCTCCATCACTTATCTTTCCCTCGACAGGATCTCCCTCTTCCTGAATCTCCTTTACTGCTCTCACTTTCACTTTAAGTCCCCTCTGCTGTGTCCTCCTACTTTTATAAAAGCTGCTATGCCTTCTTTAGCTCCGCTCAGTCAGGAGCTAATTCAATGGATTTAAATGAGAATGACTTTTCTTGAGTAAAGCTCAGTATAGATCACTGAATATAATTCCCAGAAATTGTAGAATAGAAGGCGATATTCCAACTCTGATAGCTCAGAGCTGATGGTTTTTATAGTAGACAAGTGCATCTCTTGTCTTCACTGAGACAGAAAAATTTTTAGCAAGTCTGTGCTGGCTGGATGTTGTAAAAATGTTGTTCGACCACTCTCCACCCCTAATTTGTGATCAAAACCCAAATTTGGAAATGGTATAATATATATAGCGTCCTATAAAATTATGTCTGTCCTCTTTAACAGTGATTTTGATTTCTTTCAAAGGATGTATTTTCTCCTTGACAATTTCTGATTAAAAACTGTTTGTTCCTGTACTTTTAACTTCTCTTTCTTTTCATAAATATTTTTGGTAATATAAACAGCAGCAAAAGCACAAATGCCATGGCAATTAAATATAATAGCATTTGTCATTGAGTAGTAATGTATCACAAATAAGAAACAGTATGAAGCTCTCTTCTGCCACAGCTAGCTTGCCTTGGGTGCTTCAGCTGGATTATTTAGAAGTAACAGAAGTATCCTTACACAGACCTGCACAGTACAGACGTGACAGCATGCTGAGAGCAGTTTCTTTGAAGCTTCATAGTCAGGGAAGCTGCCACTCTTGTGCTCCCCAGTCTCCTGAAACAAACACTCCAACAGACTCCCAATATCTAATGTTAAAGATCTTACCCTTTGTTCCCTTACCATTCTTTCCTCCTTGGACTTCTTTTAAATCACATTACTTCTAGCTTTTCAGTTAACTGTACTGTGCCATTTTGCCCACATGATTGTCTCTGAGTCCTCCAACTTCTTTCTTACCCATTATACAGAAGGACTCAATAGCTATTTGTCCAGCCCTGTTCCAGCTTCACAGATTCAATATTAGATGGCTGGCACCTACTATGCGGGCAGGCTTTGCAGCTTTTGCAGCTAAAAGCTGTACTTATAAATGGCAGTCATAGAACCTAAAAGAAGCTTTGGTTTCACTGACTTTAAAATAAGATTATGGCCACTTTGGATAAAGGAATGAAATTATGGTAGATTGAAGCCACAGCTCAGGGTTTCATGAAAAGCTCAGTGATCCTAGCTGTAAAATTTTCTCTCTCAGAATATATAAACTAGCTCTATTACCTCTTATTAATGCATTACAAATACAATCCACACTGCACCTATCTACTTCAACATCATGGCATTGTAAAATGTGCACGGCCATTTAAAAGGCCTCATATTCAAAAAATCTTGATTACAATCTTATCAGTTGCTGGTATTTTATCATAAATTTGACGTTTTCCTTCAAAATTCAGAATACAACAAGAGAGAGTTTCTGTGCCTACTGGAATTGTGAGTAAATATTTTAAGTGAGAAATTAGAAGTCATGCATACAGAGCCACAAAGATTAAATGTTATTGCTGCTTTTCTTTCTTTCTTTTTTGATCACATGATTTGTAATTTAATTGTTTGAGTTTTTCAGACAAGATTGGGCAATGATGTTGTAAGATATTATTCTTTTACATCATTGTCTCAAAGCTTGCTGGGGACACAGATGAACAAGTCCAAGCAAGTCCTGAGCAAGGGTTGAGAAATCCTATGTCTGGAGAACTTTGATGGGCAAGTCCTGGGCAAGGGTTGTGAAATCCTTTGTCTGAGGGACACGGGTAGACAAGGCCAGGGGCAACGAGAGAGAGAGATAAGCTGCAGCTTAACAGCTGTGAAGCAGTCTTTTGTGTGGGCTTATCTGGAGGAAGATGGCCATCTCAGAGGGTACTCACATGACTCTTGCTCAAGCGCCGAGGGATGTGAAGTAGGCAGGAGAAAAAGTAGGATAAAAGAGGAATTGAAAACCATGAGGTTGAAGGTTTTCTGGCAACAGATTCTTCATGAAGAAGAAGAGGTTTCTGCCATGAGAAGCCTCGTGACCTGCCTCTTTCCCTCCTGGCTTTGCTCTGCTCTCTATCACAATACTGAAGAAGAACAAAGGTATCTGCCATCAGATTCCTCACTATGGAATTCCTGCATGCTGACGGACTCTCCTGGGCCTGCTGCCTGAGTCCTGCTGCTTCCTCCCAGATTGGATCCATGACTTCCTTCTTCTACCTGCTTGCTGCCCAAGGCCAGCCACACTGCTGCTTCCCCCCTTGCCGCTTCTGCTTCGGACTGCTGCTGGATCCCGGTGCTGACTACCCCCGCTTTACGCAATTCTTGCTTCTTTCCTATCTTTTTCATCGCCCTCCTTCCCTTCCCCGTCTCCGTGATTAGGATTTATAATAAACTGGTTGGACCAACATTCGAACTGTTGTTTCTTAGTCTCACCCGGGTGTACAGATATTAAAAGAACTTCATCTCCCTCCTATAAATTGGAGCAAGACAGATGTTTTGGATTTTTTGAAGCTGTTGAGGCTGACAGCAGTGTCTTAGCTAAAATTATCAGCACCATGTTGTAATGCCCTGAGAAGTCATGCAATTTATTCCAAAGGCAGAATGAATCTGGAAAATAGCTCAGAATAGCTGTGAGCACCATTTAATCTAGCACTCCCCTGAGTGAAGTATTAGCAGTAGTTACTTAAAAATTCTTTTGAAAAGTAGTAGTTGGAAAGACAGTGGGTGAAAATTGAAGAAAAATGGATTTCTACAGCTGTCCTCTCTGTTCCATGCCTATCCACCTCACTGGTATCCACCTGTTCATTTTCCTTGCAAGATTTGCTGTGCCAGCTGCTGGGTTGAGGACCAACATGTGGGTGCGGGGTCCTAGTTTCCACTCAGATTGATGATGGCTTGATATGTCTCTCCATGCTGATGTTACCAACATAATACAGGTTTCCCACAATGTACACCAGTTCTACTGAGCTACACCCATTATAGAAATTTTTGATGTGAAAATTAGTCTTTGGCAAATCAGAATTACTTGCTAGCTGCTGGAGGGACTTGGGTAGACACAGTGACATCTCATGAAGGAGTCATCATGTTACCATTTAGATATTACTGCTGAATACTCATCCCTCCAATTAGATCTTATCACTTGATATAATTTAAGAGAGAAGAGGAGATCACCTTTGAATTTATTCTCTCCAATAAATAAAAAAATATATCAGATGCCACATGTTTGGTAGTTGACTCTACTAGTATTTAAATAGTAATCACATTTCACTGAGTGTAAAGGATGCCCCATGTAACTCAATCATACCTTTGAGTTAGCATGATTCCCTGGAGCATGATGTTCACCACCAGACTCTTGTTTACGTCACCAACATTACAGAGGTTTTTATGACTTATTCAGAAAAATATGTCTTTATGGATATATGCTAAGGACAGTGCATAAGATCTTACATTTTCTTAGAACATGCTTATTCTTTGCTGTACGTACCCACAGTCTCAGTTTTGCAGCCAGAAGAGAATGAGCCCTAACTCTTTGGCATAGTGCTTCTATTTCTCTGAGATTGCTGTTTTTATGTTTTCCAGAGTGAGGACAGTGAACAAATTTGCATTTGCTGTCTGCTGCATCCACATAAAACTGGAGAAAACCATTTGCTTAAGTGAAATGAAACTGAATTCACACAGTAAAAACAAAACAAAACAAAACAAAAAAAAAACCTGAGAGCAGGAAGTGGTACACGAGTGTTTTAATTTGTTGCAATGCTATAAGATCATTGAAGAATTTGAAATTTTCTTCAGTATGTAAGACAGTGATATTGAGCAGTTAAAGTTCTGAAGAGACATCATAAGCCATATGAAATTATACAACTTAGTCCCTGGCTTTTGATCATTCAACACAAAGACGATACATATATTGGCATACTAGTATAAGAAAACGCTGTGTATTTTCAATAGCATTGTGCTTAATTTGCTTACTGATTGAGGAGAATTTAAACATTGGGGGCCAGTAGAGACTCTACAAGGAAGTACCCACTCTAGGAAATTTTTGTCTGGATAAAGACTCCTTTTTTTGAGCTCTTTTTTTTCTTTTTTTTTTTTCTTTTAAGTGAGAAGGATATGGAACAGCTGCCTAAAGCAGAAATTCTACAAAACTCATTAGCCATAGTAAAATTAAATTAGTGCTCTCCAGATATCATAAGTTATTATCTATGAATCTTTGTACAACAGTGCTCTACATCTCTGTTCCTCTCACACATTAATTCTGCCTTTGGTCTTCTGTTTGGTGCCTTCTTCAAAGAATTGGATGAATCACTGCTTAAGTATGATGTCTTCAAAAAAGACGGGGAAGTTTGGTGGGGATTTTTGGTGTAGTTATTTTTGTTTGTTTGTTTGCCTGTTTATTTTCCAGTTGCACAAAATTTTCAAGTCCTCTGATAAAACAGGAGACCCAATTCTCCATTGTCTTCTATTTCATCCAGTCCTTTACATCAGCACACGAAGGCTCCAGTCCTTGCCTACAGTCAAGGCATTCAGAGCACAGCTGTGCAGGGAAACTGCTGAGTTGCTCCTGAAGCACATTTGTGAGCTACCCAATTATGGTAGTGCCAGTTTCAGGGAACCAAATGATCCACAGAGAAGAAATGGCAGCCACAGCTCAGAACAACACTGAGAAGTATTGTTTCTGTTCCCTTTTCTAAATTCATGGCAGGAATTGCACATTATCTGGTAAAATCTTTTTTACCAAAAAAAGATTGGTCTCCTACTTACCAAAAAAAGATTCATTGACCTTTTTAGGAGGTCAGACCAATGAACTCATTGCCTTATCACTGATCTCATGGCCTCCAGTTCTCTGAGACTTCTGATACCTCCATTGCTCTCAGTGTAGCAGAACCAAAGCTTCACAGTCCTCCACTAATAACTGCAGGAGAATCTTTACATCTTCCTCAACACAGGGGAGAACGGTTGAGAAAGTGCTAAAGGATCTCCATAGTAGCATTCTTTGACATCATTGGCCATGCCATGCTTTGGTAACGGGCAGTCTATGACACTGAATGAAGGCAACATGCGACCCCTAGCCTTTAGTGCAATTTGAGTCAGAAGCACAACACTTCGAAAGTAAATGCTTTGTATATGATCAGAGAGGCAACTGGAGGCAGCACTTGAGTTAGAGCTTGAAATTAACTGCCATACAGATGCATCCCCAAATCCTTTCTCTCACTTCCACCATTTGTTTAATCACACTTGCACTAAAAGCCAATCAACATTTTCTCAATCAGAGTGTTTTTACTCATATTTTAAATTTAAAATGGCTTTTCATTAAAAGTTCCTTGGATTAATTTTCTGCTACTTGAACAAGGAGCTGAAAGGAAAATTTGTTTTTTTAAGATACTGAGTTAGGGAGCCCCATCCAATTCCAGCCTAGCAACAGCTGAGCACCTAGAAGCAACCTCACAACATACACTTTGATCAATTTGAAGCCAATACGAACAGCTTTCATAGAAAATGGAATGAACTATAGTCAGTCATGGGAACAGATAACTAAATGTAGAGGATACTTTCAAGGAAAATCTCACGGAAAAAAAATAATAAAAATAATTAAATTAATCTTTTATCACTTTTCCCTTTGAAGTATAGATTGATTAAAACTAAAATTGCGGAGAAAAAATAATTTTGAAAAATTGTAGTGATTATCATTTTTAAATATTTTCAAGGTTTTTATTTTATTTTAGCTGGGCTCAGGTCAGGAAAAATGTCTCAAAACTCTTATTAGCCACTGCCAGCTCAGACTTAGTACCATACAGTCCTCAGAAAAACACAGTAAACAACACAAATGTGTAAGTTGATCTGAGAGCAGTTTTTATATCTCTTTCACTACACTTCTGTGTGACATTGTGAAAGTAAAACACTCTCCTAATATCAAACAAATTCATTAATTAACTAACGGAGACAACTTGTGTCCACAAAAAAATGGCACAAAATGAGATAATGGCAGCAGGAACTTTCTGTGGAAAGATTTACCACAACCCCCCTGTTAGCAACCAAGTCATAGGCTAGATCAATGCCTCTGTGAAGCAGAGATGCTTAGCAAACCAATATTTGGAGGTAGTGGTTACTGGAGAGATCCTTGTGAAAGCTCTGGAGGAGTAATGTAAAAGAGTTGTCCCTTCTCTTTACCCCTCACTGAGAATCATTGCATCTGTGTCAAGTAACATCCCTGGAGTTGATCATAAAGCTAAGGAAACTATTTTAGTCTAGATAGCAACAAATCAAAATCATAGAATCATAGAATCGCTCAGGTTGGAAAAGACCTTAAAGATCATCAAGTCCAACCACAACCTAAACATATTACCCTAAAAACCCTCCGCTAAATCATTAAAACGGAGGATTCCTTTTATTGTTTTAGTTTGCAGAGACAGGGTCTCTGTACGCAATCTCTGCTTTTTTCTCACTTTAAGTCTGCAAATACAGAGCTGTGTGCCCTAATGCAATAAGCATAGTGCATCACTGGAAAGCCATAGTTCCCAACCTTTGTTTGATGAAAAGCATGTTGCTCAAAAGGCTCTCTGATATTGATTGTGGATACAGTAAATTAACAGGTTAAAACTTAGGCCAACAGAGACAGCAAACCTGTCCACAACACGCAAGTTGCTCAGCATTGCTCCTCCTGGGACAATTGTTCTAGAGTAATGTGCAAATATTCTCAGCAAATCATAGCTGAAATATCAGTTTGTTTGCCAAGTGATTCTTCCAACTCCGTGCTCGCAGCTATGAGAAAACAATTTATTTATTAATTATTATCAATAATATGGGAAAACAAATGGCTTTGTTCCCACTCAGTGAACTCTGCTATCCGCATATGTGCAATCCAGTAATGCAGGCCTTACCATTAGCCTAGAGAGGCATTTTTTTCCCTGGGATCTTTTGTTAAAACGTTAGTAGCACATTACTGCTTAGCAGGTGCACAATTCCCATAGCCAAATATTACTTGTTAACCACGCTGCGATGTTATGTGGCTATAAATGTCTAGGTATGAATCACATGCTTTGATTTGTAACCAAAATGTGATTTATGCCCTTGATTTCTAAGACTATGTGTTAAACTAACAAAGGAGACTGAAGGAATTACCTTTACTCAGGCAGCTGAATCACTGTTCCACAAAGTGGACAAAGCTGTCAGCAGAGAGGGAAGTCCTGGGAGAGCAATGGGAATCAGCCATGTCAGCAGTGGAGGAGGGAGGGCAAAATGAAACCATCTTTGAAAAATTCAATGTAATTCTTTCCTGAACTAAAGGAAGAGGTATAAGGACAGTTCACAGCCATGTCCTGAGAGGGATTAGGAAACAAGTAAGCAGCTATCAAGCCCCAGTCTCTTTTTAAGGACGAGGTCGGAGGTGTCCTTTTAGAAGTGCAGATCTTCCATTCTATTCAGAACAGGATGTGCCAACAGTATAGCTGTCTGCTGGTACTCGTGCACTAGTTTATATATGATAGTTTATATATGATATGATAGTTTATATATGATCCCTCGAGGGGACACAAAGTAGTCTGGCAGAAAGTCTGTAGTCCAGTTACATCGACTTTCTGCAGTGATATTTATTCTTTTAAAAACACTCTGTGCTACCATAGGAGTTGACATTAGAAACACTCATGTATTGCTATGCCACCCAATAACTGGTGACTCCTTAACTTTTGAGCCAATTTGCTATGATGATGAAAACAGACAATGTAGATCAAAGTTTGAGCCCAGCACCTCATTTGTGACACATACACATGTGAGAAGAGTGTAAGCAAAGCGTCAGTGAAGACAAAGGGGAAAGTTCATGGAAGGGTGTTAGGTCATTACACAACTGTGATTTGATTATCTTCTGTTACTTCAGGAGAAAATCCCATATGATCTATCCTGTACCAAAGCTCAGGAATGGATGAGACAGTCCCCATACGTTGTTGCAAAATCACTTCCTCTTCAGTGCTTCACTTGAACTTCCTAATTTACTGTGTTGTCAAGTTCCATGGAGAAAACAGGTGAAATTAGTGCTTGCATCCCAGTTAAGCATTCAACTAGCAGCTGAGCCCCATAACGTGAGAGGATAATGCTTAGGATTATACTCCAAAAAGAAATATTGGAGTCAATGTAATCTGAAACACCTGAAACAGAATAGAAGTGCCTCTTGGCTCTCACAGAGCTATCCAAAGGATGAACTCCATTCCACTGCGTAAAGGCTCCCACTTTTCCAAAGATGTCACTGTGCACTATTTTCCTCCTCTTCCTCTAGTATTCAGCATTCTATTTACTGGTACCTATTGTATCTTCACCTTAAATTCATAATGACACGCCTAGCTTTCATATAAAAAGCAGATACACTGCTACTGGCCTGGGACTATGCAGTAGAAAGCATGGCAACACATGCACACAATATGTTATATCCTTCAACCTTGACTTCCACCTCCCTCACTGTGACATTCACTCGCTCCCATAATTTCCAAGTCCAGATAAGCAAAACACAATAATCAATTATGGTCTATCATTTTTTTTTTTCTGTGACCTCCTTTTAGCATATGTGTTTCTTCTTATTAGCTAATGCCGCACAATTAATTTCTTCTTGATATTCCTTTTGTGTTCAACAAGTGGTTATACTTGTGGCCAACCCATCTTTTCAGTGTAAACCTTCCCGCTCTAACATGAGAATGAAATCACTACAGATCTATTATTTCTCGGAACAAGGTATTTTAATTTGCATAAAATATTCTGCACTTGACACAGTGCCAGGAAGAAACACCTAATGTCTATTCTTCATTGCATTCCTGCCATGGCCTTAGGAACAGAAGGAATCACCATGTTAGTCTCACACCTATTACTTCTGAGTTCCTCACTTTTTAGTCCCATCTCTGATTTACACTCCCATGACTCTTTGAGAGCGCTGTCAAGGCAGTGACCAAGATAATGGACAAAAGGGAATTTCTTACATGATGTAATTTCACATTAAACATGATGGTTCACAGGTTGTAATAGAAGGTCAACAGCAGATATTATAACCCCTAAATTGGTTGGGAAAAAAATGGTGATTTGAATCAAAACTTAAATAAAGGTCCATATTAGCCAAGGTAGCTGAAGTATAGCGTCTCTCTGTGTGTCAGTGACACATTCAGCAATAACCCCAAAGGAAGGCAGATCCCATCCTTGCTCATTTTCATTGCACTGGGATTTACTGGCAGGGAATGGTGCTAACACTGCCTTCACATGTACAATATCTCTTTTTACTTTTAAGTCGAATAGCCATATTCCAAATTAAAAAAAAAAAAAAAAAATTACATAAATGTCATCAGTCCAATGGAAATGTAAAAAATATACATTTTGGAGACAGATCATCCTGTTAGGTAAGAAAAGGAGACCAAGAAGAAATTAATTGAATGAATTCATGAGTCCCTCATTTGTTATTAATAAAATGCTGAAGAAGAAAGTGTTGATGAGACACAGTCATTCACCTTGCTTCAGTATAACGGCATGCAAAAGGAAAATTCACCCCACTGCAGACAACTATCAAGGCCAGATGCACAGCTTTATGTTCTGAGTTATGGATGTTATAATAGATGGCAAACTCAACACTGTGTATGTGTACTTTGCCTAGGGATGAATTTTACACTAAAAAAAAAAAAAAAAAAAAAAAAACCAACAATGAGGCAGATTTGAGAGCAGAAGAGAGCTGATTTAATACAATGTATAGCATGTAGGTACTAATGGACTTTTAGTTATTCCCGAAGATAACTGGCCCCATAAAGGATTTTAAATCATTCCTAACATTATTTTCATACACTTCAAAGGCAATCAGTCTTTTAAAGTTATTTCTTTATTTCTTCATATTGCAGAGCTATATGCATCTTAGAATATTACACAATTACATATGCATACTACCTTCTGCTTTCATGGACAAAAGTGCCCTGCGGTAGTGACAACGGTTTTAGCCTTTCCTTTTTCAGAAGTTAAATGTCTTCTGAGTCAGCTCTTAGTACTTCTTTTTTATGTTCTTTGTGCTTTATAGATATATTCTGGTACTTATAGCACTCCAGCTGATTTTTTTTATCCATAATCTAACCAAAATGAATTCATTTTTAACCATTGCATAGTGTAGTCAGTCTGCTCCTACACAATGGTGCCCACCCACAAGGTCTGCTGCGATTCATTTTCTGGGGAGAGAAAAAAAAAAAAAAAAAAAAAAAAAAAAAAAAAAAAAAAAGGAAAAACATAATTTATTGTTTTGTTAAAAAGTACTTTGGTTACTCGAAACTGCCACAGGGTGAAATCCACTCTTGAACACTGGCCAGCACAATGCCTAAGAAGTGTTAAAAGTTCATTTTAAGGATATAATTGCGACTGAAGTGGTTGCTTGGGACTGATGCTGGTAGCCTGTGCTGGAGAAAAATTGACCATGTGTGATCACTTCAGGAAATAACACAGGATTTTGATTTTCACCCAACTTTCAGCAACTGTGTTAGTAATTCTACTGGGCCCTTGCAGTCATGCTAGCACTTAGGACTGCTTTACTTTCTAAGTGATCACAGAGGAGTAGGTTACAGCAAAGGCTCAAGTTATCAAAAATACCTCCTAATAATTTTAGGGTCATGACTGTTCAAAAGGAAACAAACCCTCGAGGCAATATTAGAGAAAGGAAACAAGGGCTAGATTCACATAATCCACTTCTACTCAGACTTTAAAAATTACTCTGCTTTTTGCCTTTTCTGGAAATTGGATCTTCCAGATATCCCCATACTGGAATGTACTATTGGTTAGGACCAAGCCTGCTAGTTTCGTGGAGTACTTTCATACTCAGTGAGTAAGTCTGGCAGTGTTAAGTTGAAAAGGTAGAAAAAGAAGAGGGAGGGAGAGATTTTTTTCCAGCATGGAAAAACCTCAGAAGCTTCATTGCATCTGTTTACTGCTTTATTCCTGAATTTCTAAAACATTGGCATATTTAAAGAAGGGCCAGATAGTATTGGAAGAAATCCTGAATAGTCAGTATGAGTTCAGTGAGATCAGACAGCCCACAAAGCCTTGCCAGAGTCACTCCTCCCTCAGAAATTTTTGAATCTATATTTAAACATCCTTGATCTGGCCACAAGAGACGTGATAAGGCTGACAGCAAGGAAAAAGGGGCAAGGAGGAAATTAGGGCTTCCAACAGAAGGGAGGGTGGGACAGTACTTCTAGAAAATCTGGGCTCTTTGGACATAATTGTCTGGCAGCGTGTAGGTATTACTAAAACCCAGGATTATTTCCAACACTACATCATCATACGCACTACTGCTGCCTGCCAGTGTGTTAGTAGTAAATCTGAAGAGCCAGGAAAATAAGTGGAGCCTGTCTGCCTGCAATGAGGGTCTGGCCTCCACTCTGAAGCAGTCAATGCCTTTCTCAGAGAATTAAATTATCTGCTAAATATCTGAAATATTCCAGAGAGAATAAATGCTTTTTGCTTAATTTCTGGGGGTGGAAGGTGTGAAAAGGCTGTGATTTGAAGAGGAGAACAACTAGGATGCATAAACAGAGGGTAAAGCACTCTTGTAAATGCAGGGCCTGCTTGGCACTACTGTGCTGGCTTCACCAGCAGTCAACCCTAGCCTGGCAATGGAGTGCATTTCATGCTTTTTCTTCTTTCCTATCATAATAAAACTGCTATATGAATTGGTAGCAGCTCTTCCACATGGTTCTGTCTGGGATATCACGCACCACATTCAGATCTCAGGGGTGGGAAAAGTCATGACTTTTGTATGTATGTATTTTGTATGTATGACTTTTCCCACTCCTCGCTTAGCCTTAGAGAGAGCTGACCATAGGAAGACTGCTTAAGAAGAGGATGAAGAAACATTCAGATGTCAAATCTGTTTGGTGAGATTTTTTTGGTAAAGAGACAAGAGATCCATCAGCTTTTGAAGACTAGCTTATGAGCAGACTACTTTCCTATTTTTAGTGAGACATTTTGCCATGTGATCATGAGTTCTGCAGGTGGAAAGACAGACTGGGACAAGCCTCATTCAAAGAAAGTCTCTGCTTGGCATTTCATCTGAAGTTTTGGGATAAACTGCTAATCCAGCTTTGGAAAAAAGTTAATCCTTCTGATTTTCTTTTTTAGTGATCTTTGTTCTTCTGTTTTCCAGCTGAAGCTAAAAGTTGGAGTCTCAAAATACAACAATTACTGTTTTTAGCACAATTAATCCAAGAGGCAAGAGGAATTCTTTCAAAGAGAAATCCTTATACATGTTAATATTTATTAATATACAGTGGTGTAAATCACTACTATGATGAGAAAGAAAAGAAGCCCATGCAGCATGCTATAAGATACAGCTTCAGGCCAAAGTTAGTTGACAGAAACTAGGTCTAGCCTACAGTGCAACAGAGTACTGGAGGAAGTCTGCATCTGGAGGTCAGCCCTACTCACTGATTCTGGAAGAATGGAGAGTACTGCACTTCCCTGCCTCTTTCATGCTTCACCATGCTCCACCTCATAGAGTGAAATTATTCAGGTTTTATAGGCATGAAGTGGATTTTCCCCTCTTTGAACATCTGCTAGCACGAGGGTTTTCACTAAGATATTATTTTAATCTGGAGCCATATTGTGCCATCAGTTTTAATCACATTTTCCCATTGATCCCAGTGGGGAGTTTTGTTTTAAAATCAGTGTCACAATATTGTCCTTGCTCAGTGCAGCCGGAAGCATTAAGGTAGGTACTGATGAGTGTTTGGAATTGGACACTGACTGCCATTATAGAAATGACTTGACACAATATCAAGCTCTATAAAATATTGGATGTGGGTGCTGATAGCTCTGCAGATGCCATACTGACCATCTCAGTGATTATAATTCAGACTGATGCACCAGAAGGCTGTGCTGCCATTCAGCAAAACCCAGACAGGCTGGAGAAATGGAGAGAGGAACCTGATGAGGTTCAACAAGGGCAAGTGAAGAGTCCTACACCTGAGGAGTAATAACCACACAAATCAGTACAGGTTAGGTAATGACCTGCTGGAGGGAAGCTCTGCAGAGAAGGACCTGGGTGTCCTGGTGGACAGCAGGTTGGCAATGAGTCAGCAACGTGTCCTTGTGGCCTAGAAGGCCAATGGTATTCTGTCCGTCATTCAGTATGTCTCCCGATATTCAGACTGAAATGTTCTTCCAGAAACACGTGACCTCTCTGCCAGTTTCCAAGTTGAATCTGTTCCCATTCTTTACTTTTATTTATACTTTAAAATTATCCTTCAACCTAAACAGCTTTTCTCCCACATTGATGTTTCTCTTCACTCACTCTTAAACATGGGAGGCCACAACTGCATGCAAGTCTCTGGAAGAAGTCTCACCAGCACTTTGAAAGTTATCTATTTCCATAACCCTATGAAAGCTTTTCAAATAATGCATGCAGGGATTTTACCACTGTAATTGTGGGAAAATTTAAAAAAAAAAGAAAAAAAAGCACTAAAAAGCAGTAGTTCTTTTGCATCTCTTCTTTTTGTATGTGAATGATGGCAGATATGTGGGAAAAAAAAAGTAGATGACTGAAACCTGGAACTAGAAGTAAGATTTTTAATGAGTATTTTGCTTGGTATAATTGCAGTGGTTATTAACTAACAGCTACACTTTCTCACAGAAAAATTATGTTTTGAATAAGCTTAAAATAGAACTTTCCATTGAGAACTTGTTAGTCACAGAACTGAGCAGGATTCTTGGGAATTTGGTAATTCATTGGAGAGGAGACTCCCAGGAAAGCTACAAGATAAATGGCTCATGGAGAACAAAATCTTGGTGCCAATTCCATGCAATCAAAGCCCAACAAAGCCTCTGAGGGGCCTGAGTGACAAAATGACATACCTAAGACTAATCTCATTTTCATAGAAAACACTAATAGATGGTCTAGATGTATGGACATATTGTTCAACCTCTTAACTATCATTTTTTCTTACAAAAAGTAAATTTGCAAAATTTCAACCTCACTGTTACAACAACACCAAGGGACTCTGAAGTCCTGCATTAAAAAAAAAGGCAAAAGCTCTCACTTACCCCTTCTACATCCTTACCCATCCTTACCATCCAGTTGGAGCAATGGCTGAGCTGCTTCTAACTCACACGCTTAACGTACTATGATAAGAAAGAGCTACTGCTGATCTTCTCAGGGGCCACATAGCACCTTCACAGCAACCACATCCCTCCAGAACTGATATCCACAGCCTGAGGCAGTCACTTGAGTGAGAGAAGGGAAGAAAACCCTCATCTCCTGCAGCCAGAGAAGTGGCTAAATTAAGGTGTAGCCTATGAACAAGAAACTATGGTGCTCTTCGGGGGCCTTTTCACTATATGTGATGTTGTGAATCTGGGAAATATTTCCTAACACTACCTTCTTGAAATGGCTGTACTTACTGCCTCTAAAGTTTGTTCTCAGAAGAAAAAAGAAAATAAAAAACAAAACTAATAATTAAAAAAAAAAAATTGATGAAAGCATTTTTATTGAAAAACTCTTTATCATCTTTGATGAGAAAGTTGCGTCACGAACGTTGTCTCCCGCAGAGAGGAAGATAGAGGATCAGCACATTTCATTTGTATGAACTGAAACTATGTTTTCAGCCACATATTACTCTGCTCTCAGGAACTCTTTCATTCCTTGCTGGCCTCCATGAGCAGATCCACTAAAATCATTGGCTTTAGCAGAAGCCAGGGAAACTCTCAGTATTTCTCCGTGCCAGATTTCACTGTTAAGCTGGCGGACCCTTCTCTAGACAAAGCCCTGTTGATTTTAAAGGCTGGGTCTTTCTCCTAGCCCTCCTTGTTTGCGACAGACCTGGACCTACTTCAGCTGGCTAATTTTCCTGTCTGGTATATGTAAGAGGATGGACTATGGCCTTGCGTGCTCCTCTCCCCATTTGAGATTGCTCTCTTCCCAAGAACAGTTCTGCCTGGATCTCACATAAACAAGCCTGCAGTTGCTCTGAGAATGCCTGGCCACTGAAACTATTTTTGTTTTCTGTTTATGGTAGTTGTTGAAAATGTTATTACTACATCCTCATTCATTTCTGCAGCCCACAAACTTGATGATAGCACTAACATTTTCCAGTTTAATACATTTTCAGCCTGAACAGTTTCTCTATAGACAAAGAGACTCTCGCAACCCTTCAAGGATGTGCTTGATGCCTACAACTAATGCTCAGGGGTTAAGACTTCACGGCAAGCACCTGCCAAGTCAGCTCCCAGTGCTACTTACATAAATATGCTTTTGTTCTTAGAATATGTTACACCAGGTTTCATAAAAGCACCCGTGTACAGCTATAAAAGATTTAAAAGATATAAATAATAACCTTGGAGTCATTTAAAGTTAGGATCAGCAAATTTCAAGGAAGGGATCAACCAACTTTGGTAATTTAACAACTGTTTAAAATACATTAGCAATATCTGGTTTAATCTTATTGTAATTTATAAGCTATGACTTTTTGTAAGAAAAAAAGTCACAGAAATATAGTATCAGGAGAAATTAAATGAAAGCTTACAAGTAAGGTTTTTGAAGGAAAATCCTTTAAGTTTTACACAATTGCTAAAAATACACGAAGACATACATAAACAAACGAATGGGTGTAAAAATATCATAGAATCATAGGATCATGGAACAATAGAGTATCTGATGTTGGAAGGGACTCAGAAGGGTCATGTAGTCCAGCTCCTGGCTCCACACAGCACTACCCAAAATCAAACGCTATGTCTGACAGCTGTGTCTAAACACTCCTTGAACTCCAGCACTTGGGGCCGTGCCCACTGCCCTGGGCAGCCCGTTCCATGCCCACCACCCTCTGATGCAGAACTTTCCCCTAACCGCCAGCTGACCATCCACTGACACAGCTCCATGCTGTATGTGTAAAACCATTTCAGATAACTGTAGAGGCAGTGTACTAAAAGAAGAAAACATTTAATTTGTCCCTTCCTTTTCTATTCAGTGTAGTGGTTATCAAGAATGAGAGAACTCAGAATTATCACACATGCATTGTTAACACTTGAAAAAGAGTCTAGTGATTCCACAGAACCTCCAGACAAAAAAAAAAGGGTAAGGAAATGCTTCATTGTATTTGCACTTAACACCTATTTGGTATGTACTTCATTATATTGTGCTTGAGGGTTCAGCACTTTTTTTCAGCCTTTCTTATAAGCTTTATTTCTGTAAAGAGATTGGCACACGTGACACTTTCTCTACCAGAAACCCAAGTGAGAGCAATTCATTCTCCTACAGAACCTGAGCAGAACCAGTTGCTCAGATCAGACAGAATGCATTAGCATGTAAAACAGTGTAAGGAAGCTTCTGGAAACAAAGAAGATAACCATACACCAAATGCTCCCCGTTGAGGTTAGTTTTCAACCTACTTAAAACTTAATTTCTCATCAGAAAAGTGATTCAGAACACATTTGTTGGCCCAAAGGTGAGCAGAGCTGGCCTTTTGCAGTCAGAGGGACTCATCTGAATCAACAGCTGTGAGCAGAAAAAGCATATGACTGAGGCTGTATGTGAGAGGAACATTTTGGTAGCTCTGACAGGTGCCACACTCTCATGTGTTGCATGGCCGTATATGCCCAACAGCACCTGGGAAAGTTCTATGCCCAGGATCTGTTGCTCAGAACAGGTATTTCTTGGCACACTGTTGCCAGTGACAGCCAATATAGCATGGCTCCCTTAGCTTTGAAAAGTACTTTCATGAGATGGGAATTCATTTTCCCTGTTGCTCCTCAAAAGTTTCTAGTTTAAAAACAAAACTTTGCATTAGAACAAAACTAGGATAAACTATCTTAAGCAGTATCGCTGTGTGCTGAGGGGTTAAACCAGTATATTTCTCTTGCTTTTTCTCTCTCTCATAACAAAAAGAATTGAAATCCCCAGTAAGAATTGAATATCCCCAGTAAGATATTCATGGCAGAAATCATGATCTTTGTTTCCAGTTCTGTTTTAAAAGCACTTCCCATGCTTGCAGGGCTTTCTTTTCCAAAAATCGCTGGAGCTGAATCTAGTCTTTCAATATTGCACCTATGACTTAGGTAATCAAACAGAATCCTTAGGATTGGGAACCATGAAATCTAGACCTACTTGCAGCATGACTTTGAATAACTCATTTTTTTCATCTCTGAGCTTCTTCCCTCCTTTCCCCTTTGTCTGTTTAGGCAAAGCTATTTAGAGCAGGGAGACTTTCTTTCGCCACCTCATTGTCTCAATCTCAATTATGGTTGCCAAGTCTTACCACAACACAAAAGGTTAATTTGTATTCTGTGGATAAAAAGCAACGAGCAAGTTAATGCAAAACTGCCGTTACAGAAATGGTGTGGGGGCTGCCATCTACCAAAATGAATATCAGTACTATTAAAGGAAGGACTTCTTTGTGTTACATATTTCCATACTTCATAAAATTGTGCTGAGCTGTATTGCTGCAGCAATATAGAATCATAAAATCATAGAGTCATAGAATGATAGAATGGCCTGGGCTGAAAAGGACCTCAAAGATCGTCTAGTTTCAACCCCCTGCTATGTGCAGGGTTGCCAACCACCAGACCAGGCTGCCCAGAGCCACATCCAGCCAGGCCATGAATGCCTCCAGGGATGGGGCATCCACAACCTCCTTGGGCAACCTGTTCCAGTGTGTCACCAATCAATATTGAATATCTTTCCTTCACTTTAAAAAAATTAGACAAAGGGCGGTAAAACTCTCTTATTAACAAAGTCATGAAATGTCAAGAAGAGTAAAAGATACTGACAAAAGTAATAAAGGCTGCAAAACTAGCAGTACACTCCTCATGTTTTTTAAATGTACAAATTTGGAAGACAATATATATTCATGAAAGCAAGATGTCGGTAGCTTTGGCTTTTGAGGGCCTTGGTGCATCTCAGCATTGCCCCTTAAGTTTGAATGGCAGGTTGTGCAGCATAGCTCTGCTGGAGTACTTCAGACCTTATCTGGAAAACTTTTGTAGTTTTAATCCTGAATCTCCCTGGCGCAGTCTGCCAGCAATACTGGACCGTAAGGTTGTTCAGTTATGTGGACAAACGGACACATTATTTCACCTATCCTTGCTTGGAAACATTCAGAAATTGCATATCGTATGCCCTTTCAGTGTTTCTGTGAACAGTAAGTTGCTCTACCAGAGATTCAGCAGCAAGACAAAACTTTGCAGCCTGTCATTGATAACGTACCCACACATTATATATATATATATATGTACATATTTTTTTTTAATGGTCCTTTATAATTACATTTTAAAATTCAAGAAATTTCATTTTCTTTCTGGCATTTAGAATAATAGAAATAAAATCTCCACCAGGTGTATTCACAGTCTGAAAAGATCGTGAATGTAAGAAAGGACTTAGTTCAGTTCCTAGATGTCGAAGTCTCTTAGAATATGAAGGAGATGTTTCAAATGGAGTAAGAAACTGAACTTTATCCTTCTCCTTCCACACTGAAAACAAATGCTTTCTACATTTGCCCATATATCACCTGATAATCCTCACAATTTCCAGAGACTACAAAGTGTCCTTTTCCAAATTTAGTAATTTGTAAGCGAGAAGAAAAAATAGAGAGAGACAAAATCCAGAGGGACTCCTCCTCTGACTTTTATAAATAGCCTTTTACAAAAGATAATATCTCATGAACAGAAGGAAAACGAGAGAGATTATCTCTCTATTTATGAGCACAGATTTCTGGTTTTTACATGCCTTTTTACAACATTTTACATGTGCTTTTCCTGTAAGGGAGAGTTCTCTCAACAAAGAATCTTCCCAAATTTTTCTTGTTTTTCCAATTTGCAAATTATTTTGTGAAGCTTTTTCTTTCTTTGTACGGGGAGATGTCACTAATCCTTTTAGTAGTGGGTAGTCACATTTCCCATTAAAAGTAATCATTTCTAAAGAACGTATTTATGAGACAAATATTGATATGGTTTTTCAGCTCTGTCCGCACAAGCTAGAAGATCTCTGATATTCATAATAGTGAGAATTTTCTCACTGGAAGTCTTCTCATACACCATTGACATTTAACAGCCATTAGGGCAGGTTATAGGAAGAACTCAGCTCATTCAAACTTTACATGTTCTATTTTCTTAAGCTACATTTCTTAAATTGTAGTGTAAGTTAGTGTTATTTTATGGATGATAACTAGGAATGACATATTGTTCTTGTCCTTCTGTTCCCTCTTCTGTCTTCCCCACTGGGTATAAGTATGGTAGGGACAATACTCCCCAGGCAGGAAGATGAACTCAGAGGTAAAATGACTATTTCCAATGCCTATCTTGTTTGAGTTCATACATATGCAATTTATTTTTAGCTTGCTTATATTTCATCTATCTAAATATTTTTAAGATGCCTAGATGTTGCCACTGCAGCTTTGTCTCTTTATTTAACCAGAGACTTACATCCATAGTAGTGTTTAAATATCTTAGGGACATTAGCATGATGGCAGCCACATCACTGGCATTTTGCACTGCTTTACCTGCATGCCTGATCTAGGTTTGAGCTCACTCCAGGAAGCAAAAAGGTTGAGACAAGGCCAGCTCTGAACACAGCATAACCCACTCTACTGGGCACGTGTAACTGGATTTCCTGCGAAATTATGCATAGAGTTTACTCTATGACAAAACTCCTAAAGACAGATATACCATTAGCACTAAGGAGAGCAAAGGGCAGCATCTGCTGATATTGCAGGGAGTGTTCCTCTTTTAGGTGTGGATGTCACATCTCCTGTATCCAGGGAGGGAAAAGAGACCCCAAGGCCCCTTCCACATGCATACATGCACTCGTGTGCACTTCTCATTTGGTCTTTGACTTTATTCCATTTTTTTTCTCTCTCTGGACTATTATTTCTCATCACTGTAATGGGGATTTTTTTAATTCATTGAGAAGATTTGACTGCTCACTGCACTAATAGCCCTGTTTTACAAATCAAAGGTACAAAACCCATTTCGTCATTAGTTCTGTTGCTTTTCTTGAGACTATCACTACATAGGACAGGGAAAGATGTGGAGGAATATGATAATGCTGACATTCAACTCCAGGACTATACAATCTAAAGACAATCTCCAAACATTACTCCAATGATTAATCAGCTGAACATTCACACAAATGTTTGATGTACTACTCTACTCACCAAACTCTTATTGCATAGTCAAAGGTTATTTGGAATTTATCCCTCCCCACCAAGCAAAGCTCACTCTTATTAGGCAAAATCTCTTTGCTGATCTCTGCTCTCTGGTGATAACAAGAAAGCCTGAGGGAATAGCATGGAGCTACCAGGAGAAGGTCAGGTTGGATATCAGGAAAAGGTTCTGCACCAGAGGGCGGTGGGCATGGAACAGGCTGCATAGGGCACAGTCCCAAGTGCCAGAGTTCAAGGAGCATTTGGACACCACCCTCAGACATAGGGTTTGAGTTTTGGGGGGTCCTGTGTGAAGCCTGGAGTTGGGCTTGGTGTGAATCCCTTCCAGCTGGGAATATTCTGTGATTCTATGAAAATTCAACCTGGAGAGCAGGGAGTCTATACAAAATATATGGAATGGTTAGATTCAAAAATTATTGACAACTAAGTTTGGGACATATGATTAGAGAAGATTCAATCTGTCTTTTAAATTACTCCCCCACAATCACTAGCACCTAGAATGTGTACAGTCAAAGAGGGTCACAAGAACATCTATTCCTCCTGTCTATGCTCCACATATATCAATGTGTTATAAAATATCTGAGAAAGGCCAAAAGCAACAGCTATAAATTGCCATAGGAGTGTTGCCATTATGATAGATCTCTATGACAGCAAGAAATTTTCTTTTCTGTTCTTCTTCCTTCAGATGGACAGTTATTTTAAAACATTAGCATGCATCCTCAGCTCTTGGAAAGGAAGTAATGAAAGTAAGACAAATACTAGAATTGCAATGCAAAGGTAGACTTAAAAAAAAAAAAATCCTTTTTCCACTAAAATTCAGGATATCTGCTCTTTATTTTCATGTGAAAGAACTGCTGTATTTTCTCTTAGATTTTGTTAAGTGTGTCACAGAAAAGCAAGCAAACAAATGAACACATTCTTAGTGAAAAAATCTTTATTTTCAAAATATAATCACCAGCTTCCTATCACCTGGTGTTACGAAGACAGACTGCTCTTCTGGGGATCCTAAGCAAGATGATGTTGTCGCTAAGTTGCAGTTTCCCCCATTTTACCAGAGGCGGGGGAGTAGCTGTGAGTTGATCTCAGAAAGGAAGCTAGAAGTACATCTGACTTTGTGATTATATAGTGTGTTATCTCAAAGGTGTTCTGAATTTTTATGTTCCACAGACACAGAACAGGTATTTCACAGTCCAGCTTTCCTCTACACCCCAAAAGCAACCTCGACTGTGCTCTTACTTTGCTCATGCATGTATATTTTCTTCCCAAAATAGATGGGAACTACATACCTGGTTCCAGGATGCTGGGCCACTGCTGCATGCCGTTGTCCCATAGGTTACATTTAGCCAATAAATCATACAGGGAAACCCACAAAAATGTTGACATTTGGACGAAATGCCCAGTCAGTGTCTGAAGCTACTTGTTTGTGCACTCCTCACCTCCTTACACTTGCATAATGTTTCAAGGTGCAAGTATCCAACATGACACTTGTTCTTCATTCTTGTGATAAATACTGTGAGACCATAAATCAGTAGGACACTGTTTCAGTGGCTTTATAAATAGCCAGTTACCTAAGTAGTAAAGCTAGTCTAGAAAAATTTATTAAGTGGCCATCAATCTTCTTCGTTTTCCACAGTGTTCATATTGAAATTCATTTCGAGATTATGAGAAGAACAAATGAAGGAGTTCAGCAGATGATTCGGGTTCGTGGTCTTCAAGTCACCAGTTCAATTCTTTTTGAAAATAATGGTCTGAAAAACATTGTATGAAATGATTTATTTCACTAGTCTTGCTCATTTTCTTATTTGTGAGGCAGTTTACATCACAAAACTATTAGGAAAATCTGTATTAAGTTGTCATATTCACGATAATTTCAGAAGAAATGCTGAAGGCTTAGGCATTCTTTAGCCACTTGGTCACTACACCTAGCAAAGGGATAAAACAGAAGCAAAAATGATTCTGTCCTGAGGGCATTTCTTACAAGTTGGAAAGTGTCAGTTGTTGGATGCACCATGCCAAGTTATATCTTCCCTCTTTCTAGAAATGCATGGATTTTCTTTCTTTTTATAAAATGAAAACTTTTTGACTTTATGGTGTTCGAACTGATGCGGTTTAGTGATTTACCATCATGAAATATGAATCTCTATGCTAAATATTAACATGCTAATTCTGGGGCTCATAGGCTGTTATTTTTGTAATAATAATTTTGCACTGTTTCACTTTAGCTAAAAAAAAAAACAAACAACCCTGTATTTACTGTTCTCAGTTTTAATATGACATAGATATTTGAATAGTTTGCCCTTTATTCTTTCAGTCTCTGTTCTATATGTATTATAGTTGCTCATCCACACATTTCCAAGCTTTAAAAATACTTCAGAAAATATGTATAGGGTCATAGAGCCAAGACAGCTCAGTCTTTTTAGTTAGCAACCATTTTACCTTCACCACAGGGAGAGCTAAGATACTAAAAGCTTGCAACACAGAGGTTATTTATACGGACAGCTTGCTAGGAACAGGAAAATTGTGCTTAGAAGAAAAGTTTGTTTTTAGTAAGGTCTAGCATTAAAGCTCAGTTCTTTCTTTTTCCTTCTTTTTTTTTCCTTTTTCCTTCTTTCTTTTTCCTTCTTTCTTTTTTTCTTTTTCCTTCTTCCTTTTTCTTTCTTTCTTTTCTTTTTTTTTCTTTTTTTGTTTTATTCTTTTCCTTTTCCTTTAAACCCCAGTGGAAAACAGGCTTTTACTGTGAAAGTAATCCAACCAGATATCTTCAAAATCTTAATAGGTAAAGTGGATTGACCTCAGTTCATCTTCATGGAGCTTAGGACAAATTGATCAATTTACTTCCTAAATAATTACCATTTGAATGTTGATTTTACCTTCCTAAGATTAGCACATTAAAAAGCCTGTATTCAGAAATGCTAATGAAATGCATTTCTACACACACACAGGCAACTCAGAAGAAACCCAGTGTATTCTTTATATAGACAATTTCAACTGATTCTGGATAATGAGGATTTACTTTCGTTGAGAATGGAATCTTTTGTTGAGAAATGGGGAAAAAAAAAAAAAAGAAATAAAACAGAGAAATGGATATGGTTAGAGCTGTGGAGGGAGAGACTTTATTTAACATTCAGATTTTTGAGGCTAGGCACTAAGATTCCATGGATGAGACTACTCAAAACCAAACTTTATTTAAAACAAGCCCAAGGAAGAAAGATTGAAAGAAATGATTCATGTGTCAGAGAAGGAATCTGTAACAGGAAAATTAGAACACCAATTAATTATATAATAAAAGTTATAAGGTGATAAGTAAGACTACAATAGAATATTTCAGTAGAGCAATAACTTTGGAAGCTTGCTTGTCAAAAATGGCAATGCTGGGTTATCCAAAGGAGTCAAGCATTCAGGCAGGGTAAACTCCCATATATGTAAAAGTTCATTTCACTGAATGTTAGGCTGACAACTAATACGTTCTGAGTTTTCCATCTGGATGAAGGCTCAGTGGTCCAGATGCTTATTCTTACCTAGGTAGGCTCCAGCCCCATAATCACCCATCCAAGTGGGAATTTCCTACACTGAGAAAAGCCTTCTTTGCTGCAGTTGGTGATAGCAGATTTCTCTCAGCATCTTAAGTGAAGAAAAGCAGAAAAGTTTGTCTGGTTTGGCATGAGCTAGAATATATTTCCTCTGAATGTGCAACAAATGAGGAAAGTTAACAAATATATATCTCAGTTTAATGAGAATATTCTTTTTTTCTCTTCTGTGAGCCTGTCTCAGTTTCTACTTTTTCTCTTAGTATGAAAAGTTTTCCATTTTTCTTTGCAACATTCTGCATTCCAATTCCTTTCCATATATGTTACCAACAAACAAATGTTGTTTATATTTCCCTATTCATCATTTCTTGGCATTTGTCTCCCTCAAAATTCTCCAGGACAACCTCAATATCAGTTGCTTTTTCTGCACTGCTTCTTGTAAGAAAACTTAAGTATTTATGTGCTTCTTTACAAAACTTTGTGAGTTCAGATTCCAGTATATCACCCAAAAGTCAGTTTTGTCACTTTCTAGAACAAATATGAATTCTGAGAAGACCACAGAAATCAGTGTAATCTGGTGAACTCTTTTTAGAATCAGTCACTGCGGAATGGGTTTTTAACTATCTATCTTTTATCCTGACTTTTTTAAAAATTCCTGCACACAGATCAAGGAGAAGATTACTAAACTTGTCATGAAAGTCAAGGATAAGTTATATTTCCATCTATAATCACTCAGCTTCTGCAGCTCATAAAAAATGTTAAGAAATACAGATAATTGGTATAAAATAGAGGAGAGATGGAACTGACTACTGCCAGTCTCTGAATCAATTGAAGTTATAGTAAATAATGTCCAACAGTTACCAGCTGTTTGATGGCATGAGTTAAGTAAGGCAGTTTGTGATCTCAGTCTAGTCTTTGAGACAAATACCTGTATTATGCCCATTAAATATAGCACTAGTGGATATTTACTCAGATTAAAGTTTTGACTGGCATGAAAGTAAAACTAACCTGTAAAGTTATCCTTCTATGCTGGAAAGCCAATGTTTGCTGTGGAAAAGCTAAGGGGGTACTAGCCTTACTAAACCTACGAGTTGAATTAGAGGACTTCAGCCATCCATGCTTTTGGCCCGGCTCCCTTTTACAATTCATTTTCCTGTGAAAAATGTACTGGAGAAAGGTAGGTAAAGAAATTACAGTTTGATGGTTTGCTTTGAGCACTGTTGCATTCTGTGCGTATGTACATACATGTTGGGTAAATGTTTTTGTTCATTTGTTTTCAATTACCAAGGATATTTTCTGGATTGTGTCTGGATTGCCTTCTCTCTTTTATGTTTTCAGTACTATTAGTATTTTATACAACGCAATAAACTTTTTATTGCTTGAAAATAACAATCTTGCATTAAAAACAAAGAAAGCTGAACAGGTATTAAAGAATTGCACATACTCTGAACCTGTCAGTTAACCGTAATACCTTGCACCTGGAAGAATTCATAGAGAATATACAGAATGTGATTATGACTGATTCGAAGTTCTAATTTCATTGTTTATGTGATTAACAAGCCTGGGAAGTGTTTGTATATAAGCTCGTTTAGTCTCATATACGTACTGCAATTCTGATATCTTAAGAATATATTCTTATTGCCTGGTTTGAAATTTTAAAGCTATAGTCCAAAATAGCTATGGTTAGGATAGTTAGGATAGTGCAGTGTAATCTGCACATTTCAGACCAACACCCCAGGAAGTGTAATCCGGAGCTGCTACTGCTCCAAAAGGCTTGCTTTTGTCACCAGCTGACAAACATCTGACAGTCCAAAGTGGTTCCAAAGAAGTGGTTCCAAATATGATCGCTATTCAGCCCAGGTTTCCCTGAACATGCTTAAGGAACAAAGAAGCTAAAGATTTAAGTCAGTCACATATTTCTATCAGTTGGTGTTTGGCAAGGGGTGCTGGAAACATCTAGTTTTATCTGTGTCTTTGGTCAAACACTGGAGACAGTTCCCTTACTTTGACATTTACAAACACATTGTTGTTGTATAGAAGGATACTGCCAGGCACAAAGAAATGCGGCAAGCAGTTGAACATATCATAGTGAGTTCATTTTGATTCTGTTTCCCTTACATTATTCCAGTATCTTATCAGATCTGTTTGTATATAGTTGAGCATTCTGTGTGTAGAAAACATGCAAAATCTGGAGCAGATAAGTTGGTCTTAGTCCTAAGAAGTAGTACATAGAGTGAAAAATGTCGAGAACCATTGATTTAGACAAATAGACTCCAAAGTGAGTCTTTTTGTACATTTGTATTTTGCTATCATTGCTATAAATACTTTGTCTTTTTTAGGGAAAGCTTTTCCTGGATGTTATTTTAAGAGGATCAGTCACAGTGCTTTTGACCTTTTACTGTACACTACTCCATTAACATCCTGTGGAGAAATTCTCCTTATATATGTAATTGATGCATTTTATGAGACACAAATCAAAATAGATAGTCAAAAATAGATAGCATGGAACTCAGGAAGAGCTGCCTGCTTGAGTACTTCGTTGGCATATTGCCTATAGTTGATAGTGTCAACTCAACATATGGCCCTTCAAATGCACTGATGAATCCTCTTATGGGAATAAAGTAAGACTTGTCTGTGATGTATTTTAAGTTTCAAAGCAGTCCAACAAAAAAAGTAAATTGTAGCTTTAGTAAGGATGAGACTTGTATGCAAACAGTACCATTTTCCAACACAACTATTGCGTAATAATTTCAGCAGGCCAGTGTGAACAGTCTCGGACAAGACCAGGGTGATTATTAAATTAGTTACTGATTGAGCACAGCCAAACTGTGTTACAAGCTGATCTGGCTGGATGAGTACTAAACTTGAAAAAGACTGTTATTAGTTTTGTTCTGAAGCCACAGACGTATCCTCAAATTAGAGAAACTTGAAATTAGTGCAGAAAAGAAAGGATGGCAGAATTGTGCAATTAAAATTCTCATCCAACCTACTGAACAAGATCCAACAACCACAGAGAGTCTAGAATTATGTATTCAGTGTTTGTGTGTGGCAGTGAGAGAGTAAAAGAATTTGTACTAGTTTGGCTTTTCACATAGACATAAAAAACAAACATAGCCTCCATGCCAAGATGAGCAAGAGTATATAGCAGAAAGCTAGGAGAACACAGGCAGCCCTAGTGCCTACTCATTTGACTGAAATAAAGGATGGGCACCTGACCCAGAAGGTATAGAAATGTCTGAAATAATGACCTGGTTTCCCTTTTTAATTTTGCTATTGTGAAGATGAAGCAAACACTGCTGTAAAAGAGTTTCTCTTCATTATTTTTACCACTGGTTCTTGTGGTCCTCACAGGCAATGAATAAAACCTGAAGAAGGGCAGTCTGGCGCACAAATGTTCTTGTTATCTTAAAGGGGTCAATGGTCAAAGGTGAAAAAAATTCATAGAGTAGTTATGATTAAAGGTAGGATTTTAAATGCTTTTGATAAAGGCTTGTAAAACAGCCAAAAGAGATCCTGCAATTTTAATGTTAAGTGGCTTTTGTATTGGAAAAATGCCCAAGGGCCATGTCTAGCACGGTCACTTACAAATGACTGATGGGAGATCAATACAGACAGAGTGGGGATGCAGCTTTGTCACTGGGCTATGTAGTTAGTATGTGATTAGCCTTAAGTAGCATTGACTTGGATGTAGATGGGCAGTAAAGTGCTTAGTATCCAGTCAGCATGCGAGCTGCTTGTATACAAAAGTTAATGAAAGAGGAAAACTACATTATCATTAGACACCCAAAGGGGCTTCCCACACCCATTCAGGGATTTTAGGAAAAGATCAGCCTGACAACAAGCTGTGTAAAGCCGCCAGTCCCAACAGCATTAACTCTGAATTTGGCTTTCCTCCATGATGAACAATCCCCTAGGACTTGGTAAACCACCTAGTTAAGCTCTACGTGCAACCTTATTATAAGGCAACGAGGAGCCGAGGAGCCGTCTTTGCCTTTCTCAGAGACAGAAATGCCTGTAAAAAAAGCAAAAATACAAACTAAAGAGCAGAGAGAGGAAATGAGAAAGGACTTGCAGACTCCTTTGAATTATTACAGAATTCAGGAAGGTAAGATCCTCTGGCACAGATAATATGTTGCCCTGAGCCTCCTCTGTTACTTACTGTGGGGTTCATTATACTTAATCAGATCCAGAATATCTCACAAGGCATTTCACTTTTCTTCCCCTTTTGACCAGAAGCATTATTGGTAAATAGGGATTTTAAAATGCATTTGATTGCATTCTTGATATAGCAAAGTGATGAAATAACACCTTCTTATTTCACAAATGTGCACACATGAATGCTATTTTCAAAACACAAAATTAGTGGGATACCCATGTTTTGAACTCAAGAGTATGAGGTGTGCCCTGATCTGCCTTTCAGTGTGGGTTTGTGTCTCTTCTTTCTATAGAGAGCTCTATATTGTAGCTCTGTTAAACAGCAAAATACCTAACTGGATGCTATAAATCCCCCTTGATATCAAACTATAAACTCCCTCAGAAGAACACAAAATGTCCCTACTAAAAACAGCATACCTGTGAAACAGAGAACAAGAAATAAGCCACTTCAAATGTTTTGATTATTGTTTACTCCTTTTTTGTTGTTACTGCTGTTGCATGAAAAAGAAGAAACTGTGCTCTGAAAAAGCATCACCTATGCTATATTCCGTGACCTTTTATCCTCCGCGTGTAGTATTAAAAGGCTTGACTCAGTTTTAGTCACACTTTTTTACTTCTTTCACTGCTAACCTGATATTTCCAGGGCCATGGTGAAGCCAGAAATATGTGGCCTAGGGCCATCGCATGCCTTTCTAATGGACCCTCAGTACACAGTTAATTATAGGGAGAATTTGGGTATCCAGCTGTCAGAAGCCAATGTAACACAGCCCCTGTCAGAAAGTCTGCTACACTCAAGCCTGGACATCTTTACAGGCTTCCCACTCGAAATGGAGATGACCCAGAAGAGGTTTAATGTTGGGCAGTGCATGCATAACATTCTGGGGAGGGGCAGGCTCTGTAACAACATGCATCTAAAATCATTTCACCCCTGATTAGAAAACGATAGTGCTCACATCATCGGCTAATTAAAATTGGGCCTAACTACTAATGGAGCCATAACCTGGGTCGTTGATTCCGAAAGCATTTGTTCTTTTAGTAAGCCAACCGAGAAGCTCTGCAGTTCAAACAAGGCAAAATCCGTGCTATACTTAGTCCATCTTTTTTAACAGTCTGAATTCGCTGCTGGCTAAAGCTCTTCCGAAGGCATTGAACTGAGTTAGTACCTCAGCTTTTACAATTGTGGTTATTTCTTACCTGTTTGATTGCCCCTAAGTGAAATCTAAAAAACATTATTTATTAATATTTACAAGAAGGAGACACAGTTTCTTCTGAAAAGAGTCTATATAAACATACTCTGAAGACAAAACAATCTATTCTTCAGATTACTTTGTACAATTCATCAAAACGGAATAATTTGCTCAGGCAACATTTGGCTACTTATCAAAAAAAGTGTGGTTGTCTAGTCATTTTCCAATAGGAACAGTAATGTATTGGTGCCTTTTGCAGTGTTTTGTTAAATGTGCAGTCAGCTAATACTTAAGAGTAAATATACAACCACAGCTGCCTTCAACTTAACATTTCCAGGTTCACAAGTCCCAGACCTGTAACACATATTCTTCATGACCTCAGACAAGATATTTAATCTCCCAGTCCTCCATCTGTACAACAGCTAATACATTAGTTGACTTTATTGCTAGAACAAGAACCATGTCCAATTACAGATAAGTTCTGTGTTGGATATGATGGAGATGTGTGGACAGGCCACAGAAAGCAGCTGTTAAAAAAGAAAAAAATCAAACAGTGTTTTTGGTATGAAGATTTTTGAATATGTTCTTTTTAGTCTTCTTACCCAGACAGTCCTTACATGTGAAATCTGGTAGACCTTACAAGACAGAGTCACAATAGGGCAGGTAAGGCTCAATTAAAGGTCTATTTCCTTCTCAAGATGTCTCTGCATTTCTCAAAGTTCTCTGCATTTCTCAAAGTTCATCTGAACTTTGAGAAATTCATAGCTTTTGAAATAATCCTGAGGCTTTACACCGTTAACACAACAAGGAAGAATTATTAATTTGGCTCTCAACTTGCAGGGAAAGCATTCAGTTTGTTTGCATGATCATATATTTACCACACTGAGACTTTGTGTCCTGGAGGTATAATGCTTGCCAATGAGTTGTTTCTCATGACCTGAGAAGCTAAGCGATGTCTAATATTGATCAGTGGTTCATACATTAATGGAAATAGCTAAATTGAAAAAGATCCTCTTTATACACGCAGTGGCAAATTGTATCTGTTTGACTGGGGAGGGCAACCTTTTATTGAACTGCATAGTGGTTTGCTTTTAGTTGAGTTTATTCCTTTCTGTAAGGGATTTTTGCTTTTCTGAATTGTTCCACAAAAGAACTATCTTTTTCTCTCTCCACTGACCACATTTAGTACATGCCTATCTTAATAATGACTCTCAATTTAGCTTCAGTCACTCCCATGATGTAGGAAACGCCAATCTGAGTTCTCTGTGTTGGTGAAGTATGGTGCAATAGAGGATTAATTTATTCCTATAGACAGCAGGCAGGACTCTATTTCTTCATTCCTAGAACTTTTACCTAAGAGTGGAAAGGAAGCAAACAACACAACAAACCTCACAACTGAGGCTGCACCAACTTTTCTTTCTCTCTCTCTCTTTTCAGCAGGTGATATCCTCTTCTGAAGTAGTATTGCTTTCCTCAGGGGAGGCTCCTTCATACTGAACCATAGCCATCCCTCCTCTGGAAGAATTGCAGAGTTTGGTAAAACGTTGCACCAAAATGTGAGCTGTTTTCTTCCCAAGTCTGTTCTGTTATCTGTGGCTACTTTCTATCAGCATACCTAACTATGTCCTTGTTCTAATTCCTATCTGCATATCCCCCAGCTCATTGACAGGAAGAGAAAAATGCAAGCCTCACTTGGGCAGGACTGAGGCTAGCCCTTTATTTAGTCTGGGTTAGGAGTGGGGTGAGCCTCACATTACACAATAGCCACAGGAGATTTTTCAGTTTAACAGCTTTGCTTATGAAGGGACACAACAAATGGAATTTGTGCAAATTAAGCTTAAGGTGAGCTGATAGAGCAGTTTTATTGCTTAGGAAATGATTGCACTCTGCCTGGCATCAGTCATTGCCTCCCGATCCCATCTTTGAAACATCCCAATGTTTTATATTTATTTACCAACACAAATTACATTGGCAGTCAGTCACTTCAAGCAATCTGCCTACTCTGGTACAGCCAAGCATACAAGGTTTTAACAAAGAAAAATAAAAGATCTGTTCTTTCAATCCAGAGTCTGACACATCCAGCCCAACTTAGACTGTTGGTCAGCCAGCTGGCACTGAATTACATCATACTTTAAAAAAAAAAAGTCCTTATTTCACTAATATTTTCAATGGGACTAACTATTAGAGACAACAGTTATTGACTGTGTGGTATCTTTAGCTAGACTGAATCTCTTTCTATCTCTACTACATTTTTTGACACCACTGAAATGCAATGAACTGATACAAAGACATGTATCTGTCATGGTCAAGCTGTGCTCTCCTCATATTTGTTTTGAATTTAAATAGAAGAAGCAGCAGAGAAAGATCCTACTGTGGCTTTGGGTAAAACTGAAGCAGCAAAAGCAAGTAGAAGGATGTTCTTTGTTCTACAGAGTCTCTCATTTCCATGAATGTTTCGCCTGGTATATTTGGTAAACTCCCTTTAGCACTCATTTTCTCTGTCCCATTCACAGTTGCTGCCTGGTCATTCTACAGAAAAGAAAAAGAAAAAAAAAAAAAAAAAAAAAACTATCACAGTTCATAATTGAGGAATGTTTAGGTTAATGGATTTACTAGGACATATGATTAGTAAAAAAAGGAGAAATATCAACAGGAAGCCTGGTGCAAGGGATTCAGCTTAGGGCAAGGACTCCTGAAGCAACTTATTTAAAATGTCAGATTTCAATTTCCCTATCAGTAAATCATGGTAACAATGCATAACAATATAACGCTGTGAGGGTTAGTGATGAGGCCAGTTTCATGCCCTCATCCTGGATACTGGCAGAACTTCCCTTTAAAAGGAGATTTGGCTCAACACACAGACAGTGGCTCAAATCCATGACTCACTATACTTCATGCAGATCAAAATGACAGCCACTTCTTAGCATGAGATGTGAGTTTTGTTGTATGTTGTCAAGCAAGGCTCATCTCACAGTCACATCTCATTACTCCCTTCGCCTCTTTTTCCGAGCACTTCATCGTCTCCAGCTAGTAGGTACTGACTCAGTTCAAAAGGTTAAACTGCTGTTTCCAAAGGATCCAGAAGAACAAGTCTTGACAAGGAAGAGAGCTGAGTCTCCCTGATAAATCATGCACAGCACTTGGTTGCGGGACTTGTGAAGTACGGAATTAAATTGTGTTCACGTTGGCCTGCACTGACTCGCGGAAACCCAATATGGGAATCATTGTTCTAATCAAGTCACACATGTTAGGTCTTTTTGTAAAATAAGAACTAGGGTGGGTTGCACAGGCTAGGAATAAATACCAAAGAAAAGAGAGGGTCTGTGAAAATCAATCTCTCCTTTATATACTCCCAAATTGCACTCATAAAAATGAGGCCTCCAGCAGCTCTGTCAGTCATGATAAAGCTATCACTCTGAGATTTATTACAGGTTCTCTCTTTGTGGTTTCAATGGAAAACATCCTACAGGTGTGTTTGCATTACAACCAGAGATATATGAAGATTAATTACACGTCTGAGTGCTAAAATTCATTGACATATTTTCAAAGATTTAACCTGCATTCAGAGTCATGCCCTAAAAAAGGCAATAGCTTAAAAAAAAGTCAGAACACAATACACTCAAGGATCAAAGAGTAAACACTTTTTAACTCTTGGACAAGGAAACATAGCCTGAATTTTCTCACTGGCACATTAAGGAAACTCTGTGCTTTGCATTTGATCTCTTTTGACAAAACCCCAGTTCCACTTTTTTCACTTTGTCTTCCTCAAAAAAAGATGTGTGTGAACCAAGAGACTCATTTCTTGAAATCTCTGGGGTTGTTACCTGGGACAGAAGCAGTCCCATGCTCATCAGTTCACATGGAGAGACAGAATTGGGCTTTTAAACAAGTTAACTCAATTGCAGATGCCAAGCCACACTGCTTGGATTATTTTCCTCTGCAAGGAAGATGTGCATGCTGTTTAATTTTCTCGGATGGAAAATACTGCTCTTTTCAGTGTTCTTATCCCTCTTTTTCTGGTCACTCAAATGCTGGTAGAAACTGGAGTTCACTGTGCTTAAGAAAAGGAAGGAGAGGAAACTTCCCCAAAAGGACAATAAAAGCAAGCACACCCACCTGGCACCGTCCCTGCACCAAACTGCTTGGAAAGGGGAAATGTTTAGGGTTCACTTTGCCATAGGGTTAAAGACATAAAATAGCAATCAGCTTTGCTGTAAAAAAGCTGCTCTGTGTTTTAAAGCCACCATCTTGACAAACATCATCTAAATAAGTTGCAGCAGTCCAAATGTATTGGTCCTGTCATGAGAGCTGAAGGTAGACCAAAAAAGGATTTTGATTTACTGCTTTTCAAGGTCTTAGATGAACAGCTATAGAGTGGTGCTTTTATTTATATTCTTGCAATTGATGCTAAAGTAGCACTTAGGCAATGAAGTATATAGGTAGCAATTGAAAAAGGAAAAACGTAATCCCTAAACATTGTATATCTTTGTCCAAGTAAAGAAATGAAAAATCCAACCAACACAGCCCAAAGTGTCAGGATGTTATTCAGCAGAAAGTCAAACTTCCTGAGAGCTAAGGCAAAAGCACACACACTTGTGCTTGCCTCATCACCTCCCTCCTTCTTCCTCAGTTTTTTTGACAGGGTCTGAATCTTCCAACACATAGCGTCTCCCAGAATTTCACAATTAAACAACCCCTGCTCCATATCCCAATTCAAAATTTCAGAACATTTGTATCTGCGGGAAAAGATACTCACAGAGTAAATCAAAAAGACAAGAATGAAGCTTTGCAAGACAACCCATTTATTCTGAAGAGTATCTTAACGGTAACATGGGCCAAAAGAAATAAAATATGAGACAAGTCCTAAGGAAATCTTTCTAGCTACTTTGAAAGGCAAAAACTTTTAAGTTACAATATTAAGATATTTTTTCTTTTGTTATCTTAAAGATTGCAAGAAATGATTTTGAAATAAATAAACAAACAAACAAATAAACAAATAAAATATGTGACGATAGAGCAGGTTTTTCCAAGATTATCAGAAGAAGACTTTTCAAATCAGGACCACAGTAGAATCATAAAATCACAGAATGGTTTGGGTAAGAACGTCCTTCAAAGCCCACCCAGTCCCACCCCATGCCATGGGCAGGGCTGCCCCCCATCAGCTCAGCTGCCCACGGCCCCATCCAGCCTGGCCTTGAGCGTCTCCAGGGATGGGGCACCACAGCTTCTCTGGGCAGCTGTGCCAACGCCTCACCTCTAGTGAAAAACTTCCTTATTTCTCTCTCAGCTGGCCACCTCTCTTTTGATGCAGCCAAGAATATGGTTGGCCTTTCAGGTGAGCTTAAGTCATTTTCTGGGTCATACTACATTCAGAGCCTTTATCTCCCTTACAGTATCTCACTTCTGTACAACAACAGCTTGCTGCATTTTCAGGTCCAGTTTTCTTGCTCTTACTACCACCTGAAGTTGAAGATGCTTCCACAACCCTCTCCTAGACTAGAATAGACTTGTCCTCCATGCAAGGGTGACATTCTTTAAAACACAAATAGCTCTTAAATTGTATGGCCAATAATTATTAATGTTTGTGCTGTGTTTTTGATTTATTTATCTTTTAGCCATTACTAATATAGGAAATTTAGTTGTTATCTGGGTACAAAAGTAGTGTCAGAGTTTTCAGACAGCAGGCTGAAAATAGTCCTTAAATGAAGAAAGTTCAAGATATTTTTTTTAATAAAACTGGTTAAACACACCATGAAAGCCCCACTGAATTTCAAATAATGACTGCAAAACCACTTCTTGAAGAAAAAATAACATGGAAATTACTGATCAAGGCTTATTGGCGTGGAAGTACTGACTTTATTAGTAAAACTCAAAACGCAGACGGACACATAACCGTTTTGCTACACAAGATGAGAGTCACCTGGTAACTAATACATGAAGCTAGCAAACAAATCCAACAGTCTTAATTTCATTGTCCATTTGTGGGTTAAAATGGAACAGGAAAGAACCATGAACTGTTGCATGTGGGTGGAGTAGGTTTTGATCCTTCACAATGACTTAGACACAAATTTGGATCTTATTTCAGTCAATGAACTCTCTGTGTCAATAAATTGGAAAACTTGATTCTAAAAACTGAACATTAGCAGAGTCATTCCAAGACAGATTTAGGATCTAATACTGACAAATACGTTTGTAAAATAAGACATAGATTTAGAGTCACAAGATTTTAAAAGCAGTATATATTGTTTTATTTTCTCTGTTGCCAGGGATTCAAATTTGTGTTTCATATCGCCTAGCTTATTCACTATCATGGGGAAATGTATTTTTTTAACAGATTTTTTTTCAGGTAATTTTGTTGAAACAATTGGACCTTTAGGAAAAACATCCGTTATTCACAAAACGAGAGATAATGTAATAAGTGTTCAAGTATGGAAAAATCTGAAACAATGTTATAATAATCTTTTATTAAGTTGCATTTCAGGCAGAAATTTTATGTCAGTTTAACACAGTAAAAGGTAACCTGGTTTTATAGCAATTTTGCAGTTTCTATATTGGCAAAATAAGATAGTATTGCTACACTTTTAAAATCTTTTTGTTCATCGCAATAATGTAATCAAAAAATACATAATATTTTATTGCTCTCTACAGTAAGGATTATGACACAAAAGTTTGGATCCTCCTCTCCTCTCCTCTCCTCTCCTCTCCTCTCCTCTCCTCTCCTCTCTTCTCCTCTCCTCTCCTCTCCTCTCCTCTCCTCTCCTCTCA